>NC_057728.1:8176891-8202580 GCF_004010195.1 Chiloscyllium plagiosum
CTCCTTTAGGGCCTTGGATGGAGGTGAGGGAGGAGGTGTGGGCGCAGGTTTTGCAGTTCCTGCGGTGACAGGGGAAGGTGCCAGGATGGGAAGGTGGGTTGTAATGGGGCGTGGACCTGACCAGCTAGTCACAGAGGGAACGGTCTTTGCGGAAGGTGGAAAGGGGTGGGGAGGGAAATATATCCCTGGTGGTGGGGTCCGTTTGGAGGTGGCGGAAATGTCGGCGGAGGTTGGTAGGGTGGAAGGTGAGCACCAGGGGCGTTCTGTCCTTGTTATGGTTGGAGGGGTGGGGTCTGAGGGCGGAGGTGCGGGATGTGGACGAGATGCGTTGGTGGGCATCTTTAACCACGTGGAAAGGGAAATTCCAGTCTCTAAAGAAGGAGGCCATCTGGTGTGTTCTGTGGTGGAACTGGTCCTCCTGGGAGCAGATACGGCGGAGGTAGAGGAATTGGGAATACGGGATGGCATTTTTGCAGGAGGTAGGGTGGGAAGAGGTGTAATCCACTGTAAGTAATCTAATCTAATTTCTGGCCACACTGGGATGTTGAGCTAGACCCTTCATTCTCCATCTAGGTCTGCACAATATCATCAAATTGAGTGGGATCTAATGTCGTTGCCAACACTAACATTTTCAGAGTCACTACCTGATACAACATTACCCCCAGAGTGCTTCATTGTTAACATTTAAGTAACTACTTTGAGGTATGTAACTACTTTGACATTTACCATTAGCCTATCTTTCCCCATGTTTCTGACATCACAAATTCAGGCATTTGGGAGGTTACCCAACTATTTCTAAATGTACTGTTTGGATTTGGAAGATTTGGAAATTCTTTGGATTGTAGATAGAGTCATAGAGATGTACAGAACAGAAACAGACCCTTCAGTCCAACTCATTCATTCCAATCAGATATCCCAACCCAGTCTAGTCCCATCTGACAGCACCTGGCCCATATCCTTCCAAACCCTTCCTATTCATGTACCCATCCAGATGCCTTTTAAATGTTGCAATTGTACCAGCCTCCACCGCTTCCTCTGGCAGCTCATTCCATACACGTACTACCCTCTGTGTGAAACAGTTGCCCGTTAGGTCTCTTTTATATCTTTCATCTCTCACCCTAAACCTATGCCTTCTAGTTCTGGACTCCCTGACCCCAGGGAAAAGACTTTGTCTATTTATCCTATCCATACCCCTCATGATTTGATTGTTGACCTTTGTTCTGATCTTTTTTAAATAGTTTGTCTGCTGGAAGATCTTTGATCAGTTTAAACCTTTTTTATGGAGGTTGTCATTCCTGCTAAACCCAATAGTTGGTCCATTATCTCATTTGGTGGTTCATGGATTTGTAAATGGATAATCCTGTTTAACAAACTTGTATGAATGTTTTGAGGATGTGATGCACAAAATTGAGAATGGGAAGTCAATGGATGTAGTAAATTTGGATTTCCGATTGACTACTTGGTAATGTTCCCCATAGGAGATTGTTTAGCAAAATTACAGCACATGGTATAATGTAGGAGGTAATGTACTGATACAGATTAAGAATTGGCTAGCAGAAAACAAGTAGGAGGAATAAATGGGTTTGGCTTGCATTGGCAGACTGTGACTAGTAGGGTGGTGCAAGGATCAGTAATTGGGCCCCAGCTGTTTACACGATATAAATATCAATGTTTTGGACACTGGGACCAAAAGTAATATTTCCAAATTGGCATATGATATCAAACAAAACAGGAATGTCCATTTTGAGGAAGGAGTTCTTTTTTCAGGTAGATATGGACAGGCAAACACATGGCAGATATGTCAAAAAATGTGAAGTTATCCACATTGGTAGGAAGAACAAATGTGCAGAGTATTTCTTAAATGGAATGAGAGATTGCAAACGGACTTTGGTGTGTTTGTGAATAAGTCCCTGAAGGCTAATGAAATGTTAGCCTTTATTGCAAGGTGGTTTGAGTACATGAGTAGTGAAGTCCTGCTTCAATCATATGGGAGCTTGGTTAGACCCCACCTGGGGTACCGTGTACAGTTTTGGTCTCACTATCTCAGCAAAGATATTCTTGGTACAGCGAGATTGTGATGCAGGTTCACCAGACTTTTTCCCAGGGGGGTGAGACTTCCCTATGAAGAGAGCTTGGACAAACTGGGCCTGTATTTATTAGAATTTCAAAGAATGTGAGTCGATCTCATTGAAAATTGCAAAATACTCAAAGGGATGGATGGGTAGGTGCTGGTAGGATGTTTCCCCAGTTGGTGATGCTAGAACCATTCTAAAATAATGGAGATGCCATTTAGGAATGAGATTAGGAAAACTTCTTTTCATTTGGGGTCTGGTGCATGTTTGGAATTATCCATCCCAGAAGGCCGTGGAAGAGCAGTCATTGAATATAGTTAAAATAGAGACAGATAAATGTTTGATTATCAACCCACTATAATTGCATTAAATGGCAGAACAGTCTTGATTGGTTGAATGGCCAAGTCTTGTTCCTATCTTCCTATTGGTAGTCTCAGTATTTTCAGGCATGTTGAACTTTTGTTTTTAAAACAAATCTTCTTGAACCACCATGTTCAGCGATGGAGATCAAAGATTCAATTCTCAGGAGATTTATGGATAGAATTAACAGGATTTAATTAGGGGATTGGAGAAGAGAAATTCATCAAGAGGAGATGTGAGTTAAGGACAAGGTGGGTCTTGGCTCTGATCAAATTCCTGCCAGCACTTCAGGTGCTCAATTTTACATATCCGAAGTCATTCATACTCTCAAGAGATGGGACACTTGGGGTGTGCGAGAGATGGGGGATGACCCTTCGAGAAAAAGAACAGAAGTATTGATGTGAAGGCAGTGTTAGAGGGAGGCGATGACCTAGTGGTATTATCACTGGACTGTTAATCCAGAGACAAAAAGTGTGGCACTGGAAAAGCACAGCACGTCAGGCAGCATGTTAGGAGCAGGTGAGTCGACATTTCAGGCATAAGCCCTTCATCAGGAATGACCCAGGTAATGTTCTGCCGACATGGCAGATGGTGGAATTTGAATTCAATAAAAGTCTGGAATGAAGAGTCTAATGATGACCATGAATCCATTGTCAATTGTTGGAAAACCCCATTTAGTTCACAAATGTCCTTCAGGGAAAGAAACTGCCATCCTTACAGGATCTGGACTACATGTGACTCCAGACCTACAATAAGTTGTTGACTCTTAACTGCTGTCTGGCATGGGCAATAAATGCTGGCCTATCCAGTGACATGCTCATCCAATGAATGAACTTAAAAAAAAACCAATTTTCTGAACAGTGCTAACTCTAAACTAATTTGCAAGTATGAAGATAACATTTTCTTCCTAAATGTTGTATTTTTATTTCATTAGCTGCAAATAAAGGTTTAGTTATGCAAAACTGACAATCAAGATTGCAATTTCTTCAGAATGGATTAAGACATATTTGCTTTCTAAATCCTTCACAGTGATGTAAGGATTAAGTAAGGATTATCAATGATGAGCGAACTTGTTCTATCACATCTGTCTGAAGGAGACAGAAGTTACCTCCATGCCTTAGAGATCGTCCTCAATCATTCCTCAGGCAAGGAGTTCTTCATAAAAGTATGTTATGGACAAGAAATTCTGACCAGACCTGAATAAAGCAGAATTTGTTTTGCTTCCTTGTAAATTGTGTGCTTACAACAGCAGGAGGCACACACTGGGGGATATCTTGCACTGAATTAAATCACAACGTTTAATATTTTATGCCAGTTGAAAGCTTGAAACCCATGAAATGTGAAAGGAAGTTGGAGAGAAAAATTTTGATTGACAACAGTGGGAGTCATGTATCGACGCTTGTTATTCTGCCAACAGAAGCAAGATCGACAGCAGTGATGGTGTCCCTCAGTGCTGGACGTTACCTTACATGAGGATGGTCCCTTGAATATGTTGAGTAAACCTGCATCTATGTGTTAACTACAAAGCCAGCAGCTTCCAAAGTAACAGCTTGAAATACAGTGATCAGCAACTAGAAAGCAGACTCGATTTAATTAAAATCATGAAAAAGTAACCTGCACTTGGGTTGAAATTGAGTTTTTGGTTTAACATAGAGACTGTTGTAGATTCTTGTCTGTTGAACAAAAGACTTGAAAGGATTTTCATGTGTATCCATTTGTGTACAGATTCTTGTTTCTGCCATTATTCTTTCATTTGGAATAAATATTACTACTCATATAAACCTGTTATGTGTCCATGACTGGAACTCACTTAGAACCTGCTCAGCAAAGAATATTTGTTATATACTGTAATCTTGCATTTTTTTTGTGTGCTGTTTTTTATCACTTCTTGATTTTTGAAAAATGATGCAGAAGGTAAATTTTGCAAAATGGTTTGTTTTTTTTGGAGGTAAGTAATAAGTAAAATCATTGTGTGTTGTTGCTGTTTATTTTTTTATGACTTTATCTTTTTTTCAGTATATCATAGCTCCCAGAGAAACATCTTGTGTCAAGATTTTAGTGAGCTGAGGTGTTTTAACAAGAAAAGCAGCAAATTCATCTGAAGTACATTTGGTTTTCACAGTTTTGTTTAGATTCAAAGCACACGTATTATGTTGAGGGTTATGAGAGCAGAGTTGACTAACAACAGGAGCAGTGTTATTTGCAGTTGTACAGGGTCTTGGTGAGGCCACACCTGGAATATTGTGTGCCGTTTTGGTCTGCTTTCCTGAGGAAGGATGCTCTTGCTGTCGAGGGAGTGCAGCGAAGGTTTTCCAGGCGGATTCCGGAGATGGTGTTATTGTCTTGCCATAGTCTTACCAGACCATAGGGACTGCTCTCTCATTTTAGAGAGAAATGACTGGTGATTTTTTTTTTAGATTAGATTAGACTCCCTACAGCATGGAAACAGGCCCTTCAGTCCAACAAGTCCACATCGACCCTCCAAACAGTAAACCACACAGACTCATTTTCCCTACACTTACCCCTGACTAATGCACCTAACACTATGCGCAATTTAGCATGGCCAACTCACCTAATCTACACATCTTTGGACTGTGGGAAGAAACCAGAATACCCGGAGGAAACCCATGTAGATACGGTGAGAATGTGCAAATGCTATGCAGACAGCCGCCAGAGAGAGGAATCAAACCCGGGTCCCTGGTGCTGTGAGGCAGCACCTGAAGGCCACCAGATCTTGGGCGAGGGAGGAGGTTGAGAAGGAGAGGCCTTTGTGATAACCTCAAACTGGTGGGGAGAATTGAACCCAGACTGTTGGCAGCACATTGCTCTGCAAACCAACAATCCAGCCAACTGAGCGAAACCGATTCCCCCAGGGATGGTGGGACTGACATATGAGGAAAGTTGACTAGGTTAGGATTGTTTTCACTGGAGTTCAGATGAAAGATGGGGAGGGGAGGGGGGTGCAGGTGGTATCTCATTCAGACTTATAAAATTCTCACAGGACTAGACAGGGTAGATGCAGGGAAGATGTTCCCAAAGGTGGATGTGTCCAGAACCAGGGGTCACAGTCTTGAGAATTCGGGATGGACTATTTAGGTCAGAGATGAGGAGACATTTCTTCACTCAGAGTGTTGAGCCTGCGGAATTCATTACCACAGGAAGTAGCTGATGTTTACATTAAATGTATTCAAGAGATGGCTAGATATGGCACTTGGGGTGAAAGGCATCAAAGGTTATAGGGACAAAGCAAGATTAGGCTATTGAGTTAGACCCCTCATTCCTGACGAAGGTCGTTTGCCTGAAACATCGATTTTCCTGCACCTCGGATGCTGCCTGACCTGCTGTGCTTTTCCAGCACCACTCTAATCTAGACTCTGATCTCCAGCATCTGCAGTCCTCACTTTCACCCTCTTGAGTAAGATGATCATCCATGGTTGTGATCAATGGCAGAATAGGCATGAAGGGCTGAATGGCCTCCTCCTGCTCCTATCTTCTATGTTAATGTTTCTATGACTACGAACCCCCCATAGGTCAAGCTTTGGAGTCATGGACTTGGTTTTTATACAGTTCCGATTACTTGTTCTAATAAAAACAAACACAGCCTCTTTTTTATTTCCTTATGATTTCTGATTCCTAGAATCATTAGCGTACTTCTGTCTGACAGGAATAGGCTTCTTCACCACAGTGACCTGAACTGCAAAGTGATCCATGAATCACACAGAAATATTTCAACCGCGTCGGATTTATCATCCTTCATGATTCTCATTGTGACTAAATATCCTACTAGCCTATGGAATTATAAGGAAACATTTCAGCATGTTGTCTTTCTCTGCACCCTCTTGTTTCTATTTGGCATCACGATGCTTTGCCTGTGTGCTTGGATTGAAGATAGACTGGTTGAATAGAAGGCAAAGTCAAGACTTGTCTTCAGCTTAGACTTTGGTAAAACTCTATTTCACTGCATGTTAGCATTAGGTACAACTATAGAGGACAATCTGAGATGTAGCATGCTATTTATTATTTAATTGTCTGTTCCCTGAACTCTAATGATCTTCCATCTTCATTGTAACCTATCTTCTATCCACACTAATTCTGTCCACACTGTACTATTTATACCCTATGTGAAGCAGCTCGGGAACATTGTCGTATGGTTATTACAGGGTCCTCAAACTCTATATCCCCTCCTTTTCTTCCATTCATTTGGGATTATTTATTTCACACTTTGTAGCTCAATAAAGCTGTAGTTGGCTGACAATCTGTTGTCATTGCTGCCCATTGACGGTCTTTTCTTCTTAGTTGGTATAAAGCTTTGTATCTTTAGAAATGTTACTAATCCTCAGACTTGGGTCTGCTTAGTAAAAATGGATCATCTGTGTCAAACGCTGACATTTGTAGGCATTGCGTTGACTTCTACAATAAACGAACCAAATACTGCAAAGCAATAAGCATTTAATTTTTTTTTAAAATGCTCTCTGAAGTTTTAGGCAAGGCCAGATGCTGCGGTATCTTGATTGTGTAACCTCTAGGGCATTGAGAGGGCAAATGGCAATCTATCATTTGAATCAGTTATATCATAAGTGTTGGACACAGTGTGGATCCCAGGCACTGATGTGATTTCAGGAGGCAAGAACAGCACATTAATCAAGGCAAGTTGATTTACCACTAAATTGATAATGTGCCCTTAATGATACGCCTCTTCTGATGCATGTAAAGATTCACCAGGGACTTTCTGCTGGTGAAACTGGTTACAGTTAATGTGCAAAACTGTTCGGGAGCTGGGTTGCGCCGTATGTTGGATTCCTGCCCTTGAATCTCGTGACCTGGATTTTATTTCTGGTCAGATTGATAGGATAAAAATCAGCTCATTCTATATGCTGTCAGGCATCCAAATGAAATGAAAGTAGATATTCTTGACCCAGCTGAGTCCACTGCACAAGTTCACCTAATATTCCACACCAGGTTGACAGGCACCTTCAGAGACAGGACAAGGACAAACATTGTGCAAAGTAGTAATGTACCATTTGTTGCAGTAGGTCATATTCTTTAGTCATTGGAGCTGTGGTATATTGCTGTGGCAAGCAGAAAGGGATTCACTCAAGCTCCCCCACCCCCCTATATTCCAATCATCCAAAAGGCTGACAGGTTTTCTCATCCACGGTGTTAACAACTCGGCCACTCATAAAAACTCAAAATGGAAATTACACAGGGACGCAAGCTTAAGGGATGACGGGGATAAGGAGAGAAAGTTTCTCACCCTAGTCCTGATTATCAGTGTGCGGATTGAGTTCAAATTGAGCCTGTGCTGTGGTGTCTCATGTTACTGAGTAGTTCCAAGATGTTTGAGCATCTGAGGACAGGAGATGTGATGTTTACTTTACACCCATTCTGGTAGCCTGTACCTAAAGGGCAATATTTAAAAGACACTTAGCTAAGTACATGAATAGAAAAGGCTTGGAGGGATATGGGCCAGGAGCAGGCAGGTGGAATGAGCTTATTTAGGGATGATGTTCAGCATGGAACAAAGGTTCTGTTTCAGTGTGACTCCATGACTCTGTAAAAGAATATATTTCTTCTTAATTTTTGAAAAATACTCTGCTTAAGCTTTCTAAAATAAGAGATGATCAATTGTTTTTACTGAGTACAGTGCCATGAACAATGGACACCTCATGAGTCTACATTATGGTAGAATTCCTAAAAACTAGAACTGTTTAGAAATTGACTTCAAGTCATGCAGCAATCTCAGCAGAATGTCCTTTTAGGGAAAGGAACCTGCCGTCCTTGCCTGACCTGGGCTGTATCTGACTCTAAACTTTAATTGCTTTTGAGTGGGCTGAGTAAACCATTTAATTGTACCAGGACTTGTTAACAAGTCAAAGAAGTTGCTCTCCATCACTATCTCAGTGTAACTCAAGGTGGGAAACAAGTTCCTGATATCCACATCCTGGAAATAATTTTTAAAAAGCTAACAGCAATTTAATACTAAAAATTATAATTGCACAATCAAATAATTTGAATGATTGAAAAGGGATACTCCATTGTGAGCAGTTAATTTTGAGTTTTTGAGTCATAGAGATGTACATCACAGAAACAGAGCCTTCAGTCTAACTCGTTCAGGCCAACCATATATCCTAAATTAGCGCTGAAAATGTGTTGCTGGAAAAGCGCAGCAGGTCAGGCAGCATCCAAGGAGCAGGAGAATCGACGTTTCGGGCATGAGCCCTTCTTCTGGAATCCTGAGAAGGGCTCATGCCCGAAACGTCGATCCTCCTGCTCCTTGGATGCTGCCTGACCTGCGATTTTCCAGCAACATATTTTCAGCTCTGATTTCCTGCATCTGCAGTCCTCACTTTCTCCAAGAAGATATATCCTAAATTAATCCAGTTGTTTTCTTCTGCACACTGATTTCTGTGTGAATACAGGGAATATGACTCACATCAGAATAGTATTCCTTGCTCATTTAAATTGAAGATATATTCCTTTTCTCAGTCCAGTTTTAAAAACAAAATATATTAAATGAAAATCTTGAGGGGAATCGACATTGGATGTCATTGACTATTGTAATCATTAATGGATGTACTGTGTTACAAAGATTACAATTGGTGAGGAATAGAGCAGGAGGAAATGGGCTGAAAATGTTAGCTTCTGTCTCCTTAATGCTAAATGGCTACTTTTGGAGAAATTCATGAATGAAATATACTGTAAGCAAGTTATTTATCTCTTCATTGGAGGCTAATTGTAAAAACTGCTCGGATTCTAATGAAAATTCTTCCACTGTGTCTAAATTATCAGGCTGTTTATCAGGTGACCAATTCTGGATGAGCACATTTTCTGCATTAAATATTGGGACGATTGAAGCCACTGTTTTTGGTCCCTGCTCTAAATTCTGTTTCTTATTAACTCCTCCACTCACTCCAGCAACAATCTGAGGCTAAACTCATTTGTGAGCAATCTTAATATTATCGGTGACCTTGAAATGAGCTTCCAACAACTTAGCGTTGTCTAATTTTAAAATATTGTAGTCATAGAGTCATACAACATGGAAGCAGATCCTTTGGTCCAACTCATCTGTACCAATGAGGTATCCTAATCTGATCCATTCCCATTGGCCAGCATTTGGCCCACATCCCTATAAACTTACACTATTCATATACTCATCTAGATACCTTTTAAATGTTAATCATACCAGCCTCCACCACTTCCTCTGGCAGCTTGTTCCATACACGCATCATTCTCTATGTGAAAATGTTACCCCTCAGGTCCTCCTTAAACCTTTCCCCTCACATCTTATGCTTATACCGTCCAGTTGTGGATTCCTCTGTCCTAGGAAAAAGACTTTGGCCAATTCACCCTATCTACACCCCTCATGATTTTATAAATCTTTATAAGGTCACCCCTCAGCCTCCGATGCTCCAGGGAAAAAGCTGCAGCCTATTTCAGCCTCTCCTTTTAACTCAAACCATTCAGATGTGGCAACATCCTTGTAAGTCGTTTCTGCACCCTCTCAAGTTTAACAATCTCCTTCCGATAGCAGGGAGACCAGAATTGACAACCAATGCCTCACCAATGCCCTGTACATCTGCAATATGACATCCCAAATGTTGCATTGACCAATGAAGGCAAGCGTGCCATATGCCTTCTTCACCACCCTGTGTACCTGGGACTCCACTTTCAAGGAGTTATGCACCTCGAGGTCTCTTTGATCAGCAACACTCCCCAGGACCTTACTATTAACTGTATAAGTGCTACCCTGGTTTGCCTTACCAAAATGCAGCCCATCATATTTATCTAAATTAAACTTCTTCTGCCACTCCTCAGCCAATTAACTTTTCTGTTGCACCCTGAGATATACTTCATTGTCATGATACCACCTATTTTGGTGTCACCTGCAAACTTAGTAACTGTGGCTCTTATATTCACATCCAAAATCATTCATAGAAATTATGAAAAGCAGTGGACCCATCACCGATACTGCAGCACAGCGCTGGTCACAAGCCTTCAGTCCACAAAGAAATGCTCTACCACCACTCCCTATCTCCTACCTTCAAGCTAATTGGCTAGCTCCCCTGGATCCCATGTGATCTAACCTTGCTAACCGTCTACCATACGGACTTCAGCAAAGCATTTGACAATGTCTACTACTCTGCCTCCATCAACTTTCTTTGTCATCTCAAAAAAACTCTCCAAGTTAGTGGGGCATAATTTCACAAGCACTTAAATGAAGTTGACTGTCCCAATCAGTCCGTGCCTTTCCAAATGCATATAAATCCTGTCCCTCGAAATCCTCGCCAACAACTTACCCACCACTGACATAAGACGCAATGCCTTTTAAAGTAATGGCCAAAGAAATTCCAAGGGAATTTGGTGGAAACTCATGCTCTTCGCAAGCCATAGTTTTGAGACTGGAAAAAACTTTTTGTTTGCACAGTTAATTTTATAGCAGCTCTGAATTAAGCACTCTGACTAGTCCTTCAATTCAAACAGATGATCTAGAAAATGGAACAAGGTCTCCCTGGTCCTATAACTGTCTTTGCTCAATACTGTTATAATTCCAGTTGATAGTACTGGACAAATTAAATTCAATAATGAAACCTGCTTGATAGATCTTATTTTTAATTTGTTTAGTTCATGAATGTGATGGTTAATCATTGAAGCATTTTCACTTGAGGATGTAGATGTTCTTCAGCACCAGAACATAGGTTTATCATTCAAACTAAAAAAAACAAACAAACCAAGATCTTGACACAATCAGCAAAACAAAGTTTGACCTATTTCCCAACTCCATCTATCACAGAAACTCAAGTCGAGAGAAATACCTCTCTTTTCTTTCAGTTTCTCCTTAACTGACTCTTTCCAGGTTCTTTCCCTTATGTTATGATACATTTTTGAGTCTACTGACATGATCTCTTAACAATTGAGGGTCTAAACTTTCTCAGTTTCAATAACTTGCAGATTTCTATCCAATCTCTTCACAAGCTAGACTTCTGCTGGAGTGACCAGCGTCCATCAACTGAATGGAAAAACTCTGACTTGAAGAGCAATTACAACTTGCTTCTGAGTTCTGGTGTTTTCTTACCTGAACTAACAATAAAGCTCTTGGCCTTAATGTATTTACATGTTACTTCATAAACTCAAAAGCATAAATGTATTTTTATTAACGCCATAAGAATTTAACATCACTTTTTCTTAATGTTGAATTTGGGTCACTGTTCCAGAATGACTTGCTGACCTGTTCTTTTAAAAGTCTTCACAACAGTAACCAAAATTCATCTGCCTCTTTTTAGAATAATCTAAATTCCAAAATGATAATGCATGATACATCTTTTATTGCAATACTTTAGGATTCATTAGTTCATGTTAATCTCCCGTTGAATTTTTATGCTTCTAATTAATTTGTTAAGTTTATGTAGGTTTAGATATATAGACGTGATTGGTTGCACTAGTTGGGGTGTCCGTTTCAGAACGTATCAAAATGGTTTCCAGATTTAAGCAGTCTTCCATTTTCAAGAAATCATCCCAAAAGATGTTAAGAAAGGAGTCAGACAGAACATGGAATAATACATTCACATAGATGTTGTACGGAACTAATGTATTGTTATAAAGGTTCATAACATGATTATTATGAGGAAACGTGATATCTAAAGTGCTCAGAAACATGTATAGTTGGAAGGTTGATTTGTATTTCTACATTCTTAACAAAGAATCATTGTTGGCTAAAATGAAAATGGAGTGCTCCATAATTGACCTGGAAGTGGAACTTAAATTTGTCTTCATATTTACATTGCACATTTAAGACAACAAAATGCTGAGGAGGGAGAAACATTAGTTCCAATTTCAGTTTAGATTTTGAGTTCTAAAA
The DNA here is from genome assembly GCF_004010195.1 of Chiloscyllium plagiosum. Lineage (NCBI taxonomy): Eukaryota > Metazoa > Chordata > Chondrichthyes > Orectolobiformes > Hemiscylliidae > Chiloscyllium > Chiloscyllium plagiosum. Next base: position 8,189,180 of record NC_057728.1, read on the forward strand.
GTGGTCCCCTGTTACTGGGGTTTATTTACATGAACTTGAATAAGGAAGAAAGCAAAACCAACCACAATCACTTGGCATTGAACTTGGAAGTGGAAACCGATGACCATTCACTGAAGTCTGAGTATCTGTTAGATTCTGTCTGAGGCTTGAATGGTTGCATTTTTATTTCTGGTATTTTTATTAAGACTGAATAAACTTGTTCTTATTACATGTACTGCATTTTTGTTTTCCTTTTGTGTGTAATGAACTTGGTTGTTCTTTTGTTTAAAGTACACTGGCAGCCTCTTGTGCATATATTTAGTGATTGATCACTACAACAAACAGAGGCAAAATTAAAACTTCTGGCTTATCAAATATTTTAGGATGTAACTTGCCAAAGGGTTACACCCAAAACAACGACTTCTGCGCCTCCTGATGCCGCCTGGCTAACTGTGTTCTTCCAGCCTCCTGCTTGTCTACCCTGGTATTATTGTCAACTGGGATCATAACATATATGTGTTGTGATACTTAGACATTTTTTCGGGTTATTTCAACATAGATTACGGAATCTATTGATGAAACCATTGTACTTATGTGTGTGGGAGATGTGCATTGGCATATCAAGATTTCTTGTCCTGACTGCACTTGCGCTGGGAGGAATGCTGTGTTTGACTTTTTTTCCCTGGGCTTGGTTTTAACAGATAAGTATAAGATACTGTGTTGAGTACAGAAGGATAAGATTGGTGAATGTTGTGTGCATTGAATTTCTTAAGTTCTCCCGATGTGGTTTGGTGTCCTGTTTTATTTTGCAATACTTCTGTAAAATGCCTTGGGATATTTTGTTGTCCTAAGTGTGTAAAGTAAATATGAAGATAAATTTAAGTTCCACTTCCAGGTCAATTATGGGGCACTCCATTTTCATTTTAGCCAACAATGATTCTTTGTCAAGAATGTAGAAATCTAAAACCGAAAGCTTAAAAGTATAGAGTGCATCATTTTAGCAATTGAGTTTCAACAAATAATCCTGTTTTCAATTCTCTAACTTCATCAATTATATTTACAAACCTTGACGATTTGAATCTCTGGTTCCAAATACTGATACCTAAAGCAAAGCTTTGCAAGCATTGACACCCCAGCAAGTACTGTTTGCCATTCACAAAGCAATTTCTTCATAACTATTAAACCCCTCTCCCTCTACAATCCGATAACCACTAAAGAATGGGCTTTCTGAAATTGCTCAGCCCTGACTGTTCAGGATCAGCTTAGTCCTGCTCTATAATTTGCTGCTCCTGCCTGTCCCACCTTCAGGTATGTGAATATTCAAATGACAGACTTGCCGAGATTCTGCAGATAGGCATCTTCAGTTCAGATCCATTAAAAAGCAAAGTCTGTCCATCACAATGTCTGGTATAAGGACTTACTTTGAGTTCCTACTTGGAAGTGGCATTCTTTCAAGCATAAAATGGGAAATGGCAAATAAAACGTGATGTTCTGCCAGTTACAACTAATGGATGGAGCATAACAAGCTTTGTACTTGTGGGGATCTGTGGACTCTTAGGGTCATGTGTCCAGAAACACCCTGAGATAAGTAGGCATCATTTTCTTTTGAATAGAAAAGTCTTTGAATATTGCTGAAAATGCACACGTTCTGTTGAAACTTTTTGTCTTGCACTTAGCAGGACACTTTGCAAGAATATAAATGCAAGGGCAAAGCCGACAGTGATATTCTGACAGGAGAGAGCTGATTGGTTGGCAAGTGGACTCTAATTAATATTGACTTCTAAAAAACAGTCTTTATGCAACCCAAGCCCTTTAAGTTGAATCCCGATGTTGACTGTCAGACCCAATTACTAATGAGTTCAAATATATGGTGCCCTGCACCAAGTATAAAATGGGAACATGACCATTGTTGTCAAATATTGATCTGACATGCAGAAGAACGTCCATCCTATTCCCCTCTTGTAAATGCAAGATGTCTTGTTTTAGTACCAGCTTTTGTTTTGGAACACAAGTGTTCATAAAATAAATTTGCACAAATAGTCCTTTTCATCATCACCATGTACCTGACCTTACCCCTTCCCTTCACACTTGACCATTATGGCAAAGGTAGCCCAGTTACATGCCAGGGTGATTTGGGAATGATTCAGGGTCTGAATAAGCCAGTAGGTCCATCAATACGCATAGGGTGTCTCCTTGCTTCTTAGGAGTTTTGTTACTGGAGTTGATTTTGTAATAAAACCCGGCCATTAGAGGAAGCTGGAAGAAACCGCTCTCAAAACATTAGTTTGGTTTCACCTACATTTGACCTCATAATGCTCCTCTTGTTACCAATCAATCTATGCAGAAAAACTCCAGAAAACTTATTGTCTGCTTCTATTCTGATCAAATAACACCAGAATACTAATGTATAAAGACATTGGTGGAAGAGAAGCCTTTACTTATCCATTCAGAAAACAATGTTGCTACCTGAAAAGATATTGAATGCTCTTAATTCTGGAAAAAGCCCTCACTCACCTCTGCTGTGCAACAAGCGTTTTCCTCCCTGCCTTGTTAATGCCTCAGTAAAGTAAAGACACACGTATCTTCATCCCAGTGTCTTCTGACATGACAATGTAGTGGTCAATGATGGAGGCAATGGTCTTGTGGTATTATGGCTGGACTGTTAATCCGACTGGGGATCCGAGTTCAAATCCCACCCACAGCAGATGGTGGAATTCAATAAAAGTCTGGAATTAAGAGTCTAATGATGACTGTAAATCTATTGTCACTTGTTGAAAAGCCCCTTTGGTTCATTAAGGTCCTTTTAGGGAGGGAATCTGCCATCCTTACTTAGTCTGGACTATATGTGACTCCAGACTCTCAGCAATGTGGTTGACTCTTAACTGGCCTCAGGGCAATTAAGGGTGGGCAATAAATGCTGCCTAGCAAGTGATGCCTACATCGCATGAATGAATTAAAAAGTAAAGGTATCATAATATCATCATCTAATGTTATATGCTGGCCAATCTACAGTTAATTGAATGGTTATTTTGACAAGGTGAATAAATGCCAAAGTGCAGACCTTGGAAGAGGCATTGGCCCAATTTTTAGGAATATAATGTGGTTTTTTTACAAATCATGAAAGGAAGTGGAGAAATTTCAGTTGATCCACTTGCTACTGCAACATTTCTCCTGTCTGTTTGGAGGTTCTTTGCTGAGTATTTCAAGTCATTCCAAGCTGCTGCAAATCTGACCCAACCTGCCCAGGGCTTTGTACCAAGTGAACAGATTGAGTGTCCACCAACTTCAGCCACCCCTAGTCAAACTGCACCTCAGTTCTTGGTCTGGTGTTGACTGTGTAACCATCAGAGGTGCCTTACTGCTGTATTTATTTTTGCTACCATCTGATATCTGTTGTAGTTATGTTCACGTGAACCATCTGAGATGCCTTGATTAATACCTTCTTGTTGACATTAATCTAAGTTAGTGAAACCCTATGGGGAAGGATGCTCACACAAAGTCATTGGCAGAAGAAATCTTGTTAAACAGTAAGGATTTATTTCAAAATAATTATTTACATCGCCACTTGTGAGACAATCATGTATGTCAAATGCAGTCAGGCTCAATCTACACATTACTGCCCCCTACAGGTACATATACAAACCCATTGGTTAGCTCCTCTCAGGAACAGTCCTTATATTCTAATGAGTGGAACTTGTCTCATGATTAACTCTTTCAGGTAGTAAGTCTGGGCATGAACCAAGCTCTCCTGGTATAAAACTGTTAGCACTTTTCCCAGTCAAGAAGGAGTTGGTGTTGGCGGTGAATTCTTTGCGAGGTTCTTGTAAAGGAGGTCTAGGGTCTATGTGGAGATTTGGGTGGTATTGCACCATTTTATTTTATCTACAATTTGAAAACCTCTTTTAAATGTGTCCTCTCATGGACAGTCTTGATGACACCTCCATGCCCTCAATACGTTTTTCAGCTCCTTGTAACCTCCACGTTACATTTAAATACCACATTTACAGTCCCTGCATACAATAGTCTGCCAGTGAAGCAGCAGATTGCTGTTTGATATCCACCAGTGCTCACTGCTATTTGCTGCATGTGTACCTCAGATTTGGGCTGATACCAGAGATCTAGTCACGGTCAGTGTGCTGTTTGGTGCAGTGTGATAGTGGTTGCACTATGTAAATTCTAATCAAGGTGTATACAAGAGCAGGACTGTGTAGAACTCCGGAAGGGTATAGACAAGTTGGTACACTGGGCAGATGAAGTCCAATACAGAGGAGTGTGAGCTGATGCACTTTGGCCAGAAGAAACTGATAAATAAAATTTAAAAGAGCATGCATGATATAAAAGAGTGCAGGAGCAGAGAGACCTAATATATGTGCATATACCTTTGAAGGTGATAAGCCCAGTGGAGAGAGCAGCTGATAAAGTATAGAGTCTTCAGCTTTATTAAGAGGGACATAAAACTCAAGAGCAAGGCAAGGAGATTATACTGAGCCTGTATAAGACTTGTTAGACCTCAGGAGGAATATTGTGTACAGTGCTGGACACCACACTTGAGGGATGTGGATTTGTTGGAGGGTGCAGAAGTGATTTACAAGAGCAGTTCCAGGGATTAGAAACATCACTTGTAAGGAGAGATTGGGACTGGGTTCTCCTTCGAGCGAAGGCAGCAGTGAGGAGATCTGCTGAAACGCATGAATGTACCGGACAGGGTGAAATTGTTCCCACTGATATAAGGATCAAGAAAGAGTGCACGCAAACATAGTAAACGTGATATGAGAAAAAAGAAATCTTTTCTCATGACTGGTTTGGATCTGGAATGCACTGCCTTGAAGTATGCTTGAGGCAGAGTCAATTGGGACATTAGAAAGGACATCTGATGATTATTTGAATAGAAGCAAGGTGCAAGGGCATGGGGAAAAGGCAAGAGAAGGCACCAAGTTCAATGCTTATTGGAGTGCCAGTGCAGACATGATGGGTCGAATGGCCTCATTTTGAGGCATACCAATTCTGTGATGTTTCCAATACGAAAGGCCAGCTTTTTTCCTTGTATATGATTATGACTTTGGCTCAATTAATTGTACACTTGGGGTTTGAACTTCTGCCAACCTTTAAAATGTCTTTGGGAGCACTGATTCCATGAAAAGCATTTTAGCACAAATGCAACCTGACTGAGACAAAGCAGAGCTTCTCCATCACAAAATCCCAGTGAACATGACTGGAATAAAGAATGGTGAGCATTAATACCTTATGGTGAGCAATGCAGTTAAATTCAATCAACACATGCACTGAGGATTTAATCTCAAAGCTGGGCTGTGGGATGCTTTATGAAGCTGTTAATATTTGTGTGGATTATCTATTTTAAACCATCCTTTAAGCTGTGAGCATTTAATTTTGTTGGAAAATGTCATTTTATGTTTGAAAAGGCTTCGCTGCTTTTCAGCAGCTTAAAGGTGGATTTGTGCTGTGATTACTGTCAGAGCAAGCATATATCTTAGAAGGTGCCTGATTCTATTCAGCAGTGCAGACGGCTTGTTCAAGATGGTGAATTCAAATTTCTCCACTGTCAATTTTGTCATATTTTTCCTTGCATTGTGAACAAGACAATCTGAACTGAAAATAGAAGAGTAAATGGATCACGACTGTCTGCAAGCTGATGTCTACTGCTGGGATAAATTAGAATTATTTATATACCCTAATAAAACAATGAATAATAAACATAACAATTCAATAATGTGAATATTACTTACGCATTATACTCAACCACTATCAGCCAGTTTGTAGAATGATAGAAACTCAGCCCAGAATGAGGCCATTTGGCCCATTGTGTCTGTGCTTGCTCTTTGAAAGAGCAATCATACCTCGTTCCATGTCTCTGCATTTTGTCTTTCATTCTGCAATACATAGTAGTTTCAGAATAGAAGGTCAAACACCTGATAATACTTGCGGCTTCACTATTTAAAACAGGAGGTAGCGAGTAAACAAAGAATTGTAGACTGGTTAGCTGGCAGTGGGCAGAATGCTGGATTCCATTATAAAAGGATGGTTGGAAACCAGCAACAGCATTACACAGTCAGCATGGATTTGCGAGAGGGAAATCATGCTTGACAAATCTGCTTGAATTTTTCAAGAATATGACTAATGGAGTTGATAAGCATTAACACTGAATGGTGACTACATGTATGTAAAAGCTAGTTTACCCAAGTACTTTGAGACCTTATCCCATACAATCGAGTTGAACACTTTGACTCACTGCCATTCATTAGATATCCACACGCACACAGATTCTTAAGGGCTATGACGAGTAGTATTAGAAAATTAGTACTTAACATGTTTACTCCATTACAGCTCCATTGCATTTCTTTGTATTCAGCACAGCTTGTTTTGTAATAGAATATTTTTATGCCATGGCTGTAATTATAATAGGGTATATTTTCTGGGAAAATGTTAACGTGGAAAAATGTTCATTATTTTTAAATGATGAAGGAAGCCTAATTAGATTCCTCCTAAGAGTCACATATTCATTGTTAATTCACTTTAGCCATGAAGGCAGCTATGTTTTCTCAGCATCAGTTACAAAGGGAGTCATTTAGATTTTGATGAACCTTTGGAAAACAGAATGGGTCCTCCTAAAGGTGTGAGAATTCCAAGCTTTGAAGATAAATGGAATTTGGAGGGACAAATTCACAGACGTCTAGCATGATTGACTGCTTTATGAAAGAATGATTCATCCTGGTTAAAACAATGACTGCAGATGTTGGAAACCAGATTCTGGATTAGTGGTGCTGGAAGAGCACAGCAGTTCAGGCAGCATCCAAGGAGCTTCGAAATCGACGTTTCGGGCAAAAGCATTCATCCTTAGTTGACCAAGAATCCATCACATGCTTTAGTCTGTATGGGATTGGCTGTGAGTGTAGATTAGAGTGGTGCTGGAAAAGCACAGCAGGTCAGGCAGCATCCGAGGAGCACGTAAATCAATATTTTGGGCAAAAATCCTTCATCAGGAATGAGGCAGCATCTGCAGTCCTCACTTTTGCCTGGGATTGGCTGTGAGACAGCTTCCAGGAAGGACACACAGACATTCTTAAATTTCTTAATGAAAAGAGATGAAGAAAAGGGCTTTCAGAAATCAGCTGCAATTCTGCTGAAAGAATCCAGGCCATATGCAAATGTTATAACTGCAAAAGTGATGAACAATAAGAAGCTGCTCTGCTCTATCTCTGCTCGCCTGGTCTACCTGTATCAGAAACCTGAATCTCTTGGACTTATAGAAGCTATTGTGGTTGTTGAATTTCTGATTTTGTGTTCATAGCCCCTTCATTTTCAAAAGAGGAGTCTTCAACCAAGTAACAGGCCTGCAATGAGCGCAGACTGTCTTCACTTTTATCTTTACAATTAACCTTTGTATCTGCAGTTGGCTAATTGCAGGATCACCTTTAGATGGGAATATGGAACTAGGGTTGGTATATAGATTTAAGAAATGGGTCAATAGGTAAAATCACCATGGTCTTACCATTATCAGAGGGCAGCTCTTGCATGAGAGAGAGAGAGGGAGAGAGATGACTGGGAAGTGGTTTAATCTAAAGGTAACTATGCGTCAAGTGGGAGGAGAGGTTGAGAAGGAGAGCCCTTCATGGTAACATCAGTGGTGCAGGGATTTAACCCACACTGTTGGCACCACTCTGCATTGTTCAACCAAGTGAGCTAATTGATGTGTGATGGATTAGCAAACATCTCTTTGATTGGCATAGCAGGTTCAAGAGCTTCCTCTCATTTCCATGTTCTCTTGTCTGGTTTGGCCGTGCCTTTGCAGCACTTGAATATTTCAGATCCCTGGTCTTTCAAATAAGTTCAAGCAGGACCAGTTTTGAGGACCAGAGGGAACCTGTAAGATGTCTAGCCCAGGATTAAGTTACCCCAAGTTTCACTTGATCTAGGTAGAATGTGTATATAAAAGCAAGGTGTTCAACCTCAGTCTTAGTCCACTGTTGCTGGGTTGGACTTTACAGAAGGTTGGCATTGTTCAGCATTCCAATCACTGTTACTGTGTGTCCCTTCAACCACAATGCTATGACAACATCCACCTTCCCACCTCATCCCCAAAACCCCCAATGGCCCCTCACTCCCCCACCTCCCCAAACAATGACACTCCTCTTCTGCCTTTCCCTCTTGAATTTTACCTCAGGGCTGCTGACATGGGAGGTCAGTGACCCAGTGTTTATATTTGAACAAAAAGCGAGCTACCCCTTAATGCTAACGGACACCAGCAGCTTCTCCACATAATGGCATTGAGACCCCGGCTCCACTTTGGGCTGGCCTTGAGTATCCTGTTTGGGGATATTCACATCTTCCATTTCAAACTTGAACATGAACCGAAAGAAACACATGTCACAGATGTCGAGGCCCAATGAAGCGTAGTGTTGGAGAGCAGAGAGACTTAAGGCTTTAGGTACATCGTTCTTCAAAGTTTGCATCACATGGAGGGGTGGTTAAGAAGGCATTTAGTACGCTTGCCTTCATTGCTCAGACCTTTGAGCATGGGAGATGGGACATTATGTTGAGGTTTTACAGGACATTGGTGAGGCCTCTTCTGGAGTACTGTGTTCGGTTCTGGCCGCCCTGTTATAGGAAGGACATTATTAAGCTGGAGAGGATTCAGAAGAGAATTACCAGGGTGCTGCTGAGAAGGGAGGGTTTGAGTTCCATGGAGATGCTGGGCTTTTTTTAAAACTAGAGCATAGGAGGTTGAAGCGTGGGCTCATAGAAGTTTATAAAATCCTGAGGAGTGTAGATAAGGTGAATGGCAGGTGTCTTTTCCCTCGGGTTGGTGATTTCAGGACTCGGGGGCATATTTTTAAGGTGAGAGGAGACAGATCTAAAAAAGACATGTAAGATTGTTTTACAGAGTGGTTCGTGTGTGGAATGAACTTCGGAGGAAATGGATGTACATACAGTTCCAACGTTTAAAGATGTTCAAAGATGTTTGGATAACTACATGAATAAGAAATGTTTGGAGGGATATCAACCTGGCGCAGGCAGGCGGGACTACTTTAGTTTGGGAATGTGGTCAACATGGACTTGTTTCTGTGCTGTGTGACTCTGTGACTCATAAATTTAATAGCAACCACTTCTCTGAAATCTCAGGGGTGGGCGGAATATCATAAGTCTCCTTGATCAAGCTTTTATATATCAGATGCTGAAATGCTTCAGTAACCAGTGAAGTATAAATTGTGCATAGGTGGTGTCACCGAGTTCTCTCATTCTGTGAAAGGACGTGTTCTGTATCAGAAATCGCTCTCATCATTTAACATGTCAAATAGTTTTGACAAGAGTTGAAAGAGAGTGGTGCACATTCCCAGAACACATTGACAAATAAGACAGATTAATAACTGTTTGCCTTTAACGAACCATCGTCTGCTTTGACTGATGTGATCAAATATTACAGACTTAGTCAAAAGTTCTTTTATTGTGCTTTTCTGAAATTACTGTGGTGCTGCAGCTTCCTCGCAGAATATTTCACAGATAATCATGGGTTGGGATCTGCTTTTAACTGTGTCTTCCATTTATGCCACCTCAATATTTTGTTGATTGAACTGCCTTCCAGTGATGGAAAAACACATTACATTTGTTCTATGTGATATTCTGACTGACTGATGAAAGTTGAGTTTGAATAGAGATCAAGCAATGCTGACCTTCCATTTGCTGTTTCTCCCCTTTTTGAACAAGCTTTACACCTCGCAACATGTTGCATTGCTTTCTCCCTCCAGTGGTATTTAATATCAGGTCATTATACCTGATGTTCGTCACTCTTGAAAGCCTCTCTTGAACTAAGTGAAAAATGGCTCATTGTTCCCAATCCTGACTTCACTGGAATTAATAGCTTAAGGGATCAAGAGGGTGGTTTTGGGGTGATGTTGCAAACAAGGAGAAGGTTATTACTTCCTGTTGCTTTTACAGTGAGGTTACTGTATTTGTTTCCATAATTGTTGCTTAAGGATGTTTGGAAGGATGTTCCGAAGCTTGAAAGGTTCAGAAAAGATTTAGAAGGATGTTGCCAGGGTTGGAGGGTTTGAGCTACAGGGAGAGGTTGAATAGGCTGAAGCTGTTTTTCCTGAAGTGTCGGAGGCTCCGGGGCGACCTTATAGAGGTTTATAAAATCATGAGAGGCATGGATAGGGTAAATACACATAGCTTCTTCCCTTGGGTAGGGGAGTCCAGAACTAGAGGGCATAGGTTTAGGGTGAAACATGTAGAAGAGGCCTAAGGGGCAACTTTTTCATGGAAACGATAGTACATGTATGGAATGAGCTGCCAGAGGAAGTGGTGGAGGCAAGTACAATTGCAACATTTAAAGGAATCTGGATGGGTATATGAATAGGAAGGGTTTGGAGGGATATGGGCCGGGTGCTGGCAGGTGGGACTAGATTGGGTTGGGATATCGGGTTGGCATGGAGGAGTTCAACCGACTGTTTCCGTACTGTACATCTCTATGACTCTATGACTCGGTAACTCTATGACCAATGAACATGAGATAGAGGGGTTAATGGAATAGCAAACCAGGTTTCTCTTCGGAGGGTTGGTGTGGACTTGTTGGGCTGAAGGGCCTGTTTCCACACTGTAGGGATTCTATTCTATTCTATTCTATTCTATTCTATTCTATTCTATTCTATAAGACAGAGTTTTGCAACAATTGATAATTTCCATGGTCGTCATTGCAGGGATTAACTTGATATTTTGGATTTGTTAATTGGATTTATATTCTAGCCAGGTAGGATTTGAACCTGAAGCCCCAGAGCATTAAACTGGGCTTGTGGTTTACTAGCACATACCATTCTGTAACCATTTCAAGTGAGGCTTACTGACTAAGTTTGTTCAGAAAGAATGTCTTGTAATTATACAGTCCTGGTTCCAATAGTCAGCCACACTTGAAGCATTACATGCTTGGCTAGGTGCAGTGACAGGATACTGCCTGAATATGTCAGGTTTTGCATTTCAAATGTGTAGATTTACGTGTGGCAGGTGCAGGAAGTGCAAGTCATAGAAATTTACAAAACTTCTCATTGCTTACTCATGGTGCTCTTTGATTTTGCACATAGTCAACCAGCACTTCTTAATTGCTATTAGCATCCAAATCAGGCAGCCATTTTATACACAGCAAGATTCCACTATCATCAATGAGTAGATTGAGTTGGAAAGTTTTGCCCTGTCATACTGAGGATGTAACTGGACTGTTTATTGTCCCGTCTGGTACAAGGGATTCTTGAGATCTGCCAGAACAGTCAGTCTCCAGTTTAACTTCTGAACAATGATGTCATTTACAATGGAGCACTCCCCAGTCCTGCATGGGAATGTAATGTAATGACTTAATATATCAGCTGCGCAATGCCACTTGCCAGTAATTCAGAACAGGAAGCCATCGTCCATTGAGTTCAAAAGGAAATTTGTGAAAATGACTGAGTCAGGCCCCACTTTGGAAAGATTCAGCTGTCTGTGCAGTTAAACTGAGTGTACACCTCACTATGGGCTAGTTTGTTGTTACCATTCTCCTTTAAGTGTAAGGATTTATATGACCAATTGGCTTTAGTGAGATAGACGAAAACCACTTGCTTGTCTAACCAGAAGATGCTCTTATATAGATCAGGAAACTGTTTATGGCATGTTTGCAACTAATTATATTGATAGTTGGATATCTTGATTATTGTGTACGTTGTGACAGCGAGCATCAGGTGAACCTGCATGTCAGGACTTGCTTCATGATCCAGAGTTGTTCTGCCCACATGTTCATGCGACGTCATCAAAAGCATGCGATGTTTATGGCACTCCTTATTATTAACATTTCAAGTCACATATGACAGAGGTTTTTATCTGACAGCATTAGGAGCTCATCACTCTACCAGATGCTGATTTGAACACAGTGAGGCATGTTGCCAATCTCTGTCACCAAACTATTAATTTAAGATTGCGCTGATGTGAGAACTGGATACAAACATAATATATTGAACATTTTGTGACTAAGCCTATGCGTGATAAAATTTGTTATACACTTCATTTAGAAGAAATAATGATGCCATTGGCACAGGAATTGCAGAATGAGGAGGTGACCTGCAATGGAAATGTTCCATTGAATTGAAGTATACTTGTCACTTAAAAGGAATGGTGCTCCTGGTAACACATAAGCTATCACCAAGACAGCTAAAAGATCAGATTCTGCTTTGTCAAGTGAGTGAACATGAATTGTGAAAGATAAAGGAAGTGCAAATGAATTCTAAGTTGTTTATTTGTGACTTTCTATAACTCGTTCAGTCAGGTATATGAGGGTTTGAGCTTGGAAATAGGGATGTCTTATTGCAATTATACGGAGCTTTGGTGAGACTACACCTGGTGTACTGCATACAGTTTTGTTTTCCATGCTGAGGAAAAAATATATTTGCCATAGAAGCAATGCAGCAGATGTTCACCAGGATGATACTGGGGATGGCAGGACTGTCCTATGAGGAGGGATTAGTTTGACTGGGCCTGTGTTCACTAGAGTTTAGAAGGATGTGAAGGATTGAAATGTATAAAATTCTAACAGGAATAAACAGACTAGATGCAGGGAGGATGTTTGCACTGGTTGGGGAGTCTAGAACCAGGGGACATAGTGCAAGAATACAGGGTAGACCATTTAGGACTGAGATGAGGATTTACCTCTTCACTCAAAGGTGAGTGAACCTGTGGAATTCTCTACCACAGAAGCTGGAGAGACTTAGTCACTGAATATACATTTAAAAAATGAAGTTTTAAATTTTAAAAAGCACCAAAGGGCTCTGTAAATAAAGTAGAATTACAGCATTGAGATAGAGAGTCAGCCATGATCCTATTGAATGGCAGAAAAAGCTGGGAGGGCCGAATGGCCTACAGTTTTAGATTAGATTCCCTACAATGTGGAAACAGGCCCTTCGGCCCAACTAGTCCACACTGACCCTCTGAAAAATAACCCACCCAGACCCATTCCCTCTAACTAATGCACCTAACTCTATGGGCAATTTATAGAATCATAGAGATGTACAGCATGGAAACAGACCCTTCAGTCCAACCTGTCCATGCCCACCAGATATCCCAACCCAATCTAGTCCCACCTGCCAGTGCCCGGCCCAAGAATAACCCACCCAGACCCATTCCCTCTAACTAATGCACCTAACTCTATGGGCAATTATAGAATCATAGAGATGTACAGCATGGAAACAGACCCTTCCATCCAACCTGTCCATGCCCACCAGATATCCCAACCCAATCTAGTCCCACCTGCCAGTGCCCGGCCCATATCCCTCCAAACCCTTCCTATTCATATACCCATCCAAATGCCCCTTAAATGTTGCAATTGTACGAGCTTCCACAACATCCTCTGGCAGCTCATTCCATACACGTACCACCCTCTGTGTGAAAAAG
>NC_057728.1:8202775-8206490 GCF_004010195.1 Chiloscyllium plagiosum
CCTTCTTCACTATCCTATCTACCTGCGACTCCACTTTCAAGGAGCTATGAACATGCACTCCAAGGTCTCTTTGTTCAGCAACACTCCCTAGGACCTTATCATTATGTGTATAAGTCCTGCTAAGATTTGCTTTCCCAAAATGCAGCACTTTGCATTTATCTGAATTAAACTCCATCTGCCACTTCTCAGCCCATTGGCCCATCTGGTCCAGATCCTGTTGTATTCTGAGGTAACCCTCTTTGCTGTCCACTACACATCCAATTTTGGTGTCATCTGCAAACTTACTAACTGTACCTCTTATGCTCACATCCAAATCATTTGTGTAAATGACAAAAATTAGAGGGCACAGCACCGATCCTTGTGACACTCCACTGGTCACAGGCTTCCAATCTGAAAAACAACCCTCCACCACCACCCTCTGTCTTAGCATGACCAATTCACCTAACCTGCACATCTTTGGACTGTGGGAGGAAACCCACACAGACACAGGGAGAATGTGCACACAGACAGTCGCTCAAGGCTGGAATCAAACCCAGGTCCCTGGTGCTGTGAGGTAGCAGTACTAACCACTGAGCCACCGTGCCACCACGATTCAAAGGCATTTATTGGTAATTGTGCAGCAACTTCTGATTTAGTCTGTTCCCTTAATCACTGACTTTCTACCTCAAAAGCTTGTTGAGAATGTGCCTGAGTGTGAGCGCCAATTCTAAGGGCTTAATCATTGGACTGAACATTGATGTGAAATTGTTGGAATTCGTCCAGGAGATGGATTATCAGCAGTTGTTGTGCAGAAAAGCAGGGATGAATAAGTCACTTAGCCTGTCAAACCCTATCCATCTAGCATATCAATTTTCCATCCTGCCCTTTTAATTGTATTTTAAATGCCCCTGACTTATTTGCTGTGTTTAATTGTCTGCAAAGTTATTTCAAATACCCACCTTCCTTTGTGTAATAAAAATATTCTACACCAGATTCCATTTCTGCATTTGGTTTTATTCTCAAGTAAAGAATCTAGTTGGCCTCTTCATGGCGCATCACTGAATATTTCAGATGCCATAAAGGGTCCTCCATTTTCCAACTGCTGCCTTAAGTTTCTCTTCAGCTGGTCGTTGTGACAGAATGGTGCAAAACTGAACCCAAACTTCTGACAGTGCTGTAACCCAGTATATCTGTAAAAACCGCAGTGTAAAACCTGGTTAACAATTAATTGTATGTACTGCAGTATCAGATTGACAATCCAAATGGTTAGCCAAGAATAGGTACAACACCAAGACACAGTGCCAAGTTTCAGATTCCACGCAGTGCCCAACCATCTGTTGTCTTGAATGGACAGTTGTTGCCTCGATAAGACTGTGAATCAATCTTTCTTCCTTTAACATTTCCTTTCTTGCCTCTCCTCTTCTGAGGGTGGTGGCCGGTGCTGTCATCATGTTTGTTGAGAGGTGCTGGAGGTGTGGCTTAAGGCTTCATAAGTCTTGTTTGCCATTACAACAGATCTCTAGGCTGTCCCCAGCTGGTATATGCACATTTATGTTCAGGAATGGGTTAACATGTGAGGCAAGCAGGCTTATGTCAGAACCAGCTATTAAAAGTCTTGTATAAGTGGCATGTTTTATCATAACAATTTTATTGTCAATATATAAGTGTAGTTGTAGCACACTTGAAATACATGTATCAGTTTTTGGCATGGTGCACAGCAAAGATGTATCAGAATGATACCTGAACTCCAAGGGACATATTCAAAGGAGAGATTACATGAACTAAGGTTAAAGGCCCTGGAATGTAAAAGGTTCAGTGGTGATCATCTAATATCTGTCAAGTTATTAAGAGGGACAGTTTAATTTCGATGAGGAGAAAGGATTAAAATACATTGGTGAATCCAAGATGAATGGTATAGACTAAGAATTAAAGCTGTCTGTTTTGGGAGTGGAATTATTATTCTTAGTTTTAAAATTGTGCATGGCAACTTACATGCCCTTCCCAGTGCCAGGATAAACTGACCTATAGCGTGCCAACCAGCTCATTAAGAGCTGACAGGCGAGCATGGGTGAGCTTCTTGACCTTTGGACTTTGACACTGGTGTTTTTGGTCGCTAAAAAGTGCCAGCCAATCAGAGGCAAGCAGCATCTAAGTACCACTGGACGGTGCCTACTCATTGAGGAATTGCAAGCCAAGAAAGTAAATGTTTTAATTTTATCATGAGGAGGGTATTTTGTGGAAGGAGGGTTCAGAGAAGTCAGAGGTGAAGGTGGGGGGGGGTGACTTTTGGACATTAGCCACTTGGTCCCGTACCCATGCCTCGGATTGACCTTAGATTGGGATAATTGGTGTTTGTCCACCCTCTCCCCACCAAACTGGCAGGCAGATATCTTTCTCAACTACCGGGAAGGAAACAAGTGGAGAGGGAAGGCTATTAGTTGGTAGTGGGTCAAAGAAATCCTCAGTTGAAACTTTATTGCTGGAACAGCACAGCAGGTCAGGCAGCATCCAGGGAACAGGAGATTCGACGTTTCGGGCACAGGCCCTTCTTCAGGAATGAGCAGAGAGTGTTCAGCAGGAGAAGATAAAAGGTAGGGAGGAGGGACTTGGAGGAGGGGAGTTGGAAATGTGATAGGTGGAAAGAGGTCAAGGTGAGGGTGATAGGTCGGAGTAGGATGGAGGCGGAGAGGTCAAGAAGAAGACTGCAGGTCAGGAAGGCGGTGCCGGGCTGGAAGGATCCGGCTGAGACAAGGTGGGGGGAGGGGGGATGAAGAAACTGGTGAAGTCCAAGTTCATCCCCTGCGGTTGGAGGGTTCCCAGTCGGAAGATAAGACGCTCCTCCTCCGACCGTCGGGTTGTTGTGGTTTGGCGGTGGATGAGTCCAATGACCTGCATATCCTCGGTGGAGTGGGAGGGGAAGTTGAAATGCTGTGCCACAGGTTGGTTGGGTTGGTTCGTTTGGATGCTGCCTGACCTGCTGTGCTGTTCCAGCAATAAAGTTTCAACTTTGATCTCCAGCATCTGCAGACCTCACTTTCTCCTCAAAGAAATCCTCAACAGACTTTCTCAAACAGGAATTAATTGATAAGGTGGCAATAGGTGACAGGTATCTCTCCAGTGCCAACCTGTTCAGCTATGTCTTATTCTTGCAACCAACTAGTTCATAACTTCCTCCATGAATTCACAGTGGTGCAGTTTTTCTCCAGAAATGGAATATGTTTATTCTACAAATACAAATAGGTCAACACAAAGTAGTTGTTGACCTCCCCCAAGTCCCTCCTCCCTACCTTTTATCTTAGCCTGCTGGACACACTTTCCTCATTGCTGAAGAAGGGCTCATACCCAAAACGTTGATTCTCCTGCTCCTTGGATGCTGCCTGACCTGCGCTTTTCCAGTCTCCCGCCTCCAACACACCCCATCCACCATGACACCCCATGCTGGCCTCTTACCTGCCCTTGATCTCTTCATAGCCAACTGCCGCTGCGACATTAACCGCCTCAACCTCTCCAACCCTCTCACCCACTCCAACCTCTCACCCTCGGAACGTGCAGCCCTCCACTCCCTCCGTTCCAACCCCAACCTCACTATCAAACCGGCAGACAAAGGAGGCGCGGTAGTAGTTTGGTGCACCAACCTTTACATCGCTGAGGCTAAACGCCAGCTCGGGACACCTCCTCCTACTGCCCCCTTGACCATGACCCCACCTCCCACCACCAAACCATCATCTCCCAGACC
>NC_057728.1:8208703-8248216 GCF_004010195.1 Chiloscyllium plagiosum
CCACCTTGTCTCAGTCAAATCCCTCGAACTCAGCACCACCTTCCTAGCCTGCAATCTTCTTCCTGACCTCTCCGCCCCCAGCCCCAATCCAGCCTATCATCCTCACCTTGATCTCCTTCCACCTATCGCATTTCCAACGCCCCTCCCCCAAGTCCCTCCTCCCTACCTTTTATCTTCACCTGCTGGACACACTTTCCTCATTCCTGAAGAAGGGCTCATGCCCGAAACGATGATTCTCCTGTTCCTTGGATGCTGCCTGACCTCCTGCGCTTTTCCAGCAACACATTTTCAACACAAAGTAGTTACGCAGAAGTAAGTACTCACAAAAAAATCATTAAAATACAAAACTTTGGTGGTTGTGTGTATGACATTCACTGGTGGTATTGTCAATTTATAAAAGAAAGATCCGAAAATATGTAGCATCCTTCTTTACCAAATTCAATAAAATACTTCTGAAGTGTCTTCATTGCAATGATGTAAGAAAGCTGGCAGGTCAGCGTTAAGGTTCAGCAGAATGCACTCAGCATCAGAATATGTTTCTACATGTTACATAAAATAGAGTCCAACACATGAAAACATAACGTTTAATTTTTGTTTTTGAGGGATAAATATTGGCCAGGATACGAGGCGAAAGTGAGGACTGAAGATCCTGGAGATCAGTGTCGAGAGTGTGGTGATGGAAAATCACAGCAGGCCATGCCTTGGCTACCTGACCTACTGTGCTTTTCCAGGATACTAGGATGCGACCTCTGCTCTTCCCTGAATAGCACTGTGGGTTCTCTTGTGGGTATCTGAAAGATCTGATGGAAAATTTGGTCTAAGATTTCATCCTATAGTGTAGTCCTCTCTCAGTACTGCATTGAAGTATCCTAGGTGATATGAAAAATCGCTAGAATGAGAACCTAAGAAATGAAACCAAGAATCTACCATTCAATACTGTGAGCTCGGATATTTCGATGGCTAGGTGCCCCCAGTGAGCCACAGTTGACCTCTTGGAACCTAGACCTCTTGAACAGTGGGAATGTTGGATGGAAATGGGCATATGCAAATCCATGCAAAATATTAAACTTATCAATTATTCCAGGATACCAGTGTTTCTCCAGTGCAGTTGCTTATTCAGTCAAAGTCTACGGCATTTCTCATTGGGTGCATTGTACAGTTGAATGGGGAATGTGTCGTGTAACATAATTTTAAGATTTAGAAAAGCAAGTGGCACAAAGAGAAAAAACAAGTTACTCCTCAGCCGAAAGGTATCTAGTGTGTTTTATAACAGGAGTGAGGTTAGTAGATCACAGGCCAAAAAAAGTTGGCAAGAGCTTCTCAAATATTTCATCTGAAAGACAAGATTTATAAAATGATTTAAATATTCAGTGTTCATTGATGGTTGTGATTTGGTTTTTGATGAGTATAATATTAGAACCAATTATAAAATGTAAGAAGCCATGGAAAATGCTCTCACCTGTATTTGTCACAGCTTGCGATTGCCATGGGCTGTAACTAATTTACAGAATCATAGATGTGTCACAGCAAGAAGGCAGCTATTTAGCCCATCATGTCTGCGTTGGCCCTCCAGCGCCATTCACCAGCCCTTTTCCCCATACCTTTCCACTTTGTTTCTGTTTAAATAATCATCCAATGCCATGGCTGAACCTGCTTCCACTACACTTCCAGCAGGGCTTTCCAAACCTGAACCACACAGTGTGAAAAAGCTTATTGTCATGTCACCCTTGCTGCTTTGACAAATCACTTTAGATCCATGCCCTCTTACTTTGATCCTTTTACGAGCAGGAACAAATTCTCCCTACGTTCTCTGTCCAGCCCCCTCATGATTTTGAACATTTCTATGAGATCTCCTTTTAGCCACCTTCTCTCTAAGGAGAACAGTCCCACCTTTTCACTCCATCCTCATAACTGAACTGTCTCATCTTTTGAACCACTCTTGTAAATCCCTTCTGCACTTACTCTAATGTGTCACATCCTTCCTAAACTGTGGTGCCCATAACAGTACACAACACTTCACCTGAGGCTGACAATCTTCTTAAAGGGGTTCAGCATAATCTCCTTAATCTTGTAATCTGTGCCATGACCAGTAAAGCCCAGAATACTGTGTGCTATGACTGATGTCTCCACATGGAAAAAGTGAGGACTGCAGATGCTGGAGATCAGAGCTGAAAATGTGTTGCTGGAAAAGCGCAGGGAAGTAAGGGGGGAGGTGTGGGTGCAAGTTTTGCATTTCTTGCGGTTGCAGGGGAAGGTGCCGGGAGTGGAAGTTGGGTTGGTGGGGGGTGTGGACCTGACGAGGGAGTCACGGAGGGAGTGGTCTTTTCGGAATGCTTACTTCCCTCCAAGGCCCCAAGGGATACTTCCATATCCGCCACAAATTCACCTGCACCTCCACACACATCATCTATTGCATCCGCTGCACCTGATGTGGCCTCCTCTATATTGGGGAGACAGGCCGCCTACTTGCGGAACGTTTCAGAGAACACCTCTGGGACACCCGGACCAACCAACCCAACCACCCAGCCTATCACCCTCACCTTGACTTCCTTCCACCTATCGCATTTCCAACGCCCTTCCCCCAAGTCCCTCCTCCCTACCTTTTATCTTAGCCTGCTGGGCACACTTTCCTCATTCCTGAAGAAGGGCTTATGCCTGAAACGTCGATTCTCCTGTTCCTTGGATGCTGCTTGACCTCCTGTGCTTTTCCAGCAACACATTTTCAGCTCTGATGTCTCCACATGTCCAGCTACCTTCAAGGATGTGTGCACATAAACACATCCAGGTCCCTCTGCTCTGCACCCCCCCCCCCCCCACAATTGTACTCTTTATTTTGTGTTGTCTATCCATGTTCTTCCTACAAAAATGCATCACCTGACACCTCTCTACATTGAACTTTGTCTGCCACTCTACCAACTTGTGTATGCCCTTCTGCACACACCTCCTTTCAATTTACAATGCTTCCAAATGTTGTATCATCTGCAGACTTTGGAAGTGTTCCCTGCACACCAAGGTATCATTAATATATATCAGGAAAAACAAAGTCCCTAATAACAAGCCCTGAGGAATTCCACTATGAAAATATGAAAAGTATGTATTTATCATTACTTTCTGCTTCCTCTTACTCAGCCAATTTTATGCCCATGTTGCGACAGTCCTTTTAATTCGATGAGCTAAAGCACTTCTCACAAGTCCGTTGTGTGGCACTTTATCAAATACCTCCTGAATATTCATGGCACCACATCAACAGCATTACCCTCATTGACCTTTTTGTAGCCACTTCAAAATCTCCAGCAATTTACTTACTCTTTAGAAATCCATGCTGCCCACTCTTAATCAATCCACCTTTTTTCATAAGACTACGAATTCTAACTTTGATAATTGTTTCCAGAAACTTTCCAATCACTGAAGTAAAACCGGCAGGTCTGCAATTGCTGGGGTTATCCTTAAATGTTCTTTAAACGAAGGGGTTAATGTTTGCAATTCTCCAGTCTTCTGATACCTCCCTGAGTTGGGACAAGGCGTGCAATTTCCATTCCCATTTCCATTCTCACATCTTTCAATATCCTTGGGAGCATCTCATCTGGTCCTGGTTCCCAACTTTATTTTCAACTCTTTCTTCTTGTCAACTTTTAGTTGCATTGACATAATGAAAGAAAGGCTGGTAAGAGGTTAAACAGATCTATTACACTGAAAGAAATTCTCATTTTGTTGCTGGGTACTGAATAAAATACCATGTCTTAAACTATTTTAACTCCTTCATGTGTCTATGTCATTGGCACCTTCAATTCTATTGCATAACCATTTTTTTTAATAAACAAAACAAAGTGAATGAGTGACACTATTCATAATGGAGGTACATTCCTGGCATCAACCATATCGGAGAGCCCAGAAGAGGCATCTCTCATTTCAAAGTTTGACTATCTTTGGTATCAGCTGCCACTAAACTTTGCAACCATAATGGAAGTCAAAATTTCTGCATTTTCCAAATTATACCTGTATCGTGTGCTTCATTATTTTAAAGAGTTAAGTCCTGTCACCACTTAATTATGGCTTTCCAGTTTCTCCACTCCATTCTCACAATCCAGTCTTGATGATTTTTTTCAAGTTCTTCAAAACATCCACCATGTCTTGAAAGATAAGTTGTCAAAACTGTTTCAAAATGCCAAGAGTCAAAGTATTTTCTTCAAGAATATTGTTACTTCTTGTTTCTTCAGCGAGAGCCACCTGACCAGGGAAGTTTGTATGGAGGATATGTTCGCAAATGAAGAGTTAACAGTCAAACTTCTTTTGTATTTTTGAAGAACTACGTTTATGTGTATAATCAAACACTTTGAAGTGTTGTTAGAGGAAAACAGAGCTCGCCCTCTGAAGTGAGCAAAAGCTTGAATACAGAAATAAATGTAATCCAGACAACATGAGTGACTCGTGTAAATTTAGGGTTGAGGTAATGAAGATAGATGTACCCATCAGCTATCATACCAAAAGATAATGGCTAACAGAAAGTGATCATCAAAGAGATGAAGAACAGTTTGAGTAGGAAAATTTGTGTAAGGGTAATAGCTTTGGAGTAAAGTATTACAGCTATTTACCTGAATAGACTGTCTTCAAAGAACTTGGAAATAGCTCTCTGATGATACCTTAACTGTGGAGTTTACCTTTGATGTTGGAAAAAATATGGTGTGTAAAATATTGTGCTTTTCAATTGTTTCTAAGCAGCCGAAAAGATGTCTTTTCTGTGCAAGGCTGGTCATTTTACTAGACCTCAGTCAACTCTCCAGTATGTTAAGCTGTTGTGCGTCACGCTAAGCAAAAAATATGTTGTTGTGAACCATGAAAGGAAGAAGGTCGAAGATCAACAGTGTCATCAACATGTTTTACCCAATGTTTACCTAACAGGCCAGCAGAGAAATAGATGCTTTAAGCAACTAATATTTTATGAAAGCAAAATACAGAAGATGCTGGAGATCAGAATTAAAAACAGCAAGTGCTGGAGTAATGTAACAGAATCAGGCAGCATCTGTGGAGACAGAAACAAGTTAATTTTTTGAGTCCAATGACTGTTCCTCAGAAACATGCCACAGTTTGGAAGAGTAATATTATCCCAACCAAAGTTTGATTGAAAAGTGGCACTTTGTTCTGCTTTCAGCCAGTTAATTGACCGTGTGAGAAAGTAAACAATGCAAGATCTCAGGAAGTGATTTGAAAGCAATGATTCAGTGTTTTGTCCACCAGTTTGGGAGACCCATTACACCTGTGCTCGCACAGGCACACATTGACTTCATGAGTCACTTAAACCTTGTGTTCAAATCTCTTAATGCCTCACCTAAACCTAATTCTGCAAATTCCTTGAACCCTAAACTTTCCAAGATCTATGCGTTCCTTCAACCATGACCTCATGTATGTTTTTTTTTTAGTTTTAGTTTTAGTTACCTCTTCTACTCAAACAGGTTCTGGAATATTCTTCAGTGTGTATTCTGGAATCTGGCTCCATTTTCTTTCCAAGGTGATGAAAGGCTTGCCTGCTAGTTAATCTCCCAAAAGTGACATCATATGTGAATTAAATGGCAAACTTCATAAAGCTGATTTTGTTTCCTGCTTTGAGCTCTTACATTAAAAATGGTAATTTAAGTGCCATACAGTTTAATTTTATTCACATGGGTCTTAGGTTATCTCAGTATATGGTCAAGTGACTGTTGCACCCATTTTAGATTAATTTTATTTCCTTTTGATCTATTAAGGCCTTTTATATAACGATTGGATGATGGAAGTCAAACTTTTCTAGTCTCTATGTGTTATTATTAAAAATAGCTTTCCCACAGCAGCATTCAGTTAATATTCTTGACTGTATCCAAATCTCAATCATAGAAATTCAAAGCTTAATCTTAAAGAGTGCAGAACTGACCAATGAAAATGCAAGATGGTATTAGGACAGATTCAGGCCCAAACTTTGACTTTTAATGACAGATGAGACTGTTTTCATGCCCAGGCATATTGAATAGTTTTGTTGCTGCACTGATTATGATTTTGTCAATTTGTTTTCATCACCTTTGTCTTAGCTTAGCCATCTTGATATCTTCACTGCCATTTTCATCTCCTCCACCTTAGGCAGGCTATGGTGATCAGAATGCCTGAAGCTACTGTAAGTAGGTAAAACCTCAGGCAAGTGGCCCAATATAACAAGTAAATCATTTTACATCACTTTTTTAAAACCTAAGTAAAACCTATGCTAAAATTCTAAACTGGACAGGTTTTATTCTAGTGTAGTTGGCCCCAATGCTGTTGAAAGCAGGCTAAAAAGGTCTTTCTCAGGATTGCAGCCAGTGACACATGGTGTCCCGCAAGGGTCAGTGTTGGGACCACAACTTTTCACTTTATACATTAATGATCTAAATTAAAGAACTGAGGGCATTCTCGCTAATAAATGCGAGGTGCTGCATTTTGGGAAAGCAAATCTTAGCAGGACTTTTACTCTTAATGGTAAGGTCCGAGGGAGCTGTTGAACAAAGGGACCTTGGAGTGCAGGTTCATAGTTCCTTGAAAGTGGAGTTGCAGGTAGATGATAGGATAGTGAAGAAGGCGTTTGGTATGCTTTCCTTTATTGGTCAGAGTATTGAGTACAGGAGTTGGGAGGTCATGTTGCGGCTGTACAGGAAATTGGTTAGGCCATTGTTGGAATATTGCGTGCAATTCTGGTCTCCTTCCTATCGGAAAGATGTTGTGAAACTTGAAAGGGTTCAGAAAAGATTTACAAGGATGTTGCCAGGGTTGGAGGATTTGAGCTATAGGAAGAGGCTGAACAGGCTGGGGCTGTTTTCCCTGGACTGTCGGAGGCTGAGGGGTGACCTTATAGAGGTTTATAAAATCATGAGGGGAATGGATAGAGTAAATAGACAAAGTCTTTTCCCTGGGGTGGGGGAGTCTAGAACTAGAAGGCATAGGTTTAGGGTGAGAGCGGAAAGATATAAAAGAGACCTAAGGGGCAACTTTTTCACATAGAGGGTGGTACGTGTATGGAATGAGCTGCCAGAGGAAGTGGTGGAGGCTGGTACAATTGCAACATTTAAGAGGCATCTGGATGGGTATATGAATTGGAAGGGTTTGGAGGGATATGGGCCAGGTGCTGGCAGGTGGGACTAGATTGGGTTGGGATAACTAGTCGGCATGGATGGGTTGGACCAAAGGGTCTGTTTCCATGCTGTACATTTCTATTACTCTATGACTCTAAGTATCATTGGGCCAGGAATGTTGACTCTACTTGTCCACAGGTGTTATCAGACCTGCTGAGTTCTTTCAGCACTTTGTTTTTGTTGCACAACAATATATTTTTGGTAAGCATGAGGCACAGTAGTTTAATATACAGGTATTGGACAGACTTTATCGATATACAGTAACGTTCCATGGTCTAGGATCTTTTGGCAAGACAGAGGAAGGTGTGAAAAGGATGGTGGTGTTGCATGATTAATTAGAATCAATTGCTGCAATAAGGAGAGATGATATCTTGGAAAAGTCCTCAAACAAGGATTTGTGGATAGAACCTATCCTTGAATGCGATATTTGAGGTGCTCTTACAATTATTTTTTAAAGGTTGTAAGGTTCCTAGCCTCCACTCCCATCCCAGGCAGTACATTCCAGATTCCCTTCAAGGTGCTAGTCACTCAAAGTAAGCTCCATTGGATGGGGGCATGTCGTTTGTACTTGCTCCACTTGGGATTCACAGGAGGACTGCAGAAATACTGCTGGGCTGTCCCCAATGTCAAACATCCCCCACCACCTCAGGGGACTACCTGGCTTGTGATTGATCAATGTGGCATTTGTGAAGTTATTGAATATGTTGAGAGACTTTGGGAGCATGCGGCAGTATAGGGAGGCATTGGAGAGAGGGTAAAAACCTCCAAACCACCCATTTACCCAACCCTTTAATCAGCTCCTGTATTGCAGAGTCCGCAGATTGTGCATTGGGCTTAATGGCCATCTCGGAAGCCAGTAAACTAGAATGGAAGCAAGTCATCCCTGGTCCTGAGGGAGTGCCTAAAAAGAGAAGGGTTACAAAGCAGGGGAATGCCATTTAGCTTCTCAATCCTCCTCTGTCATTGAGACTCCATTAACCTACATTAGCTCAGATTCCCTTACCTAACAAAACCCTATCGATGTCCATCTTGAGAGCTCCAATTGGCCTAGCTTGCATAGCCTTTTTAATTGATTCATGTTAAACGATTCTACTTTAGTGTTAATGGTGCCAGTTTCTAAACAGCAGGTAGATAACAAAGATCAAGTACATCTAACGGCAGAAAAAAATCCCAGGTTGCACCAAAATATGAGTTGAAACTTTATTGCTGGAACAGCACAGCAGGTCAGGCAGCATCCAGGGAACAGGAGATTCGACGTTTCGGGCACAGGCCCTCAGATTAACCATTTCTTAATCTTAGGGCGATAGTTTGGAGGGCAAGTGGAAGGGAGCGGGTAGTGGTGTGGGACTAGTTGGATAGCTCTTTCAAAGACATGATCAAACAGCCTGTATGGCTCTACATATTGGTTTGAGGTATTGACTTCTGATAACTCAGCTTCTGCTGCACTGTGAGTCTGATTCTGACAAAGCAGCCTCTTTGTTGAATGGATGTTGTTGGATGTTGTCGGCCTAGTAATGATGATCCCCTGGCAGCTTGGCGCTGTTGACATATGAGGCACTCTGAACATGTAAAAGGACAAGCCTTTCCCCTGCCAAGATGTATTTGTTGGTTTCCATCCCCGCTTTGCCTGACATGTCAAAGTGCACTGACCTAAATTTGAAATAGACCCCACGAGAATGCAAAGGCACCCACTGCATGGTGAGAATGGAGGGTTAGTGAGACTGTTCAGAGTGCAGTGACACAGTGTGGACATCATCAATGCTGGGTCATAATCAGTCGTGACAGGTGTGGAGACCTTGGTAGCTGAGTTTTTTCATGTTTAAGTGATTGTTACCATGCTGTTTGAACGTGGAAGATCTGCAACAAGCTCTTTCTGATCAGCCTGATCAATGGCTGTTAGCAGCCTTACCTTTAGTAGCGCACAGGGACCCCACTAGTAATGGGGGAGGACAACTGCCAAAGGGGTTAGTTAAATGCACCGACCTGAGATGAGCTGCCTGCAGGTCTGTCTTGGATTAATGTAAAACAGAAGTGCTGCGGGGTGGAAAAAAATGTTAAATTCTGGGTTTTGATTAATCCAATCTAATTACTGATTTCCCTCATCTTGCATTCAACCTGCTCACCCTTTATACATAGCCACCAAAATTGTTTGAGTAAGTGATCAATAGCCATTACACTGCACCGCCTGGGAATAGAGGAAGTGCACGGATTTTGATGGATAAATTATGCATTATCCTGCTCGGCTCAGTACCGCCCTGTGTAAAATGGTTTGGACGGAGTGGGGTGACCATTGGAGCTGGGGGGGGGGGGGCGAGTGGTCTCAAGTGGAGGGCTCGTTCGAGGAAAGCTGAGTCTGGATCTGAGTGTTTCTCCCCCCAACCCTGCCCTGTAGCTGGTGCCTCCGTTTAAGCTGAGAGCCCCGCAGTGATCTGATGTCAGCCGCTGTACTCAACCCCCCCCCCCCGCCCCCGTTCTTCCAGTTATTGGAAAGAAGTGCTTTTCTCGAGTGCAGCGCGCATTGTCAGCGGGAGCCGAGGAAGCACAGGCTGCACTGCCACTCTCTGTCTGTGTCTGTGTGTGTTTCAAAACCACAACGGAGTGGATTCTTGCAGCCAGCATCCGCGGTAGGTACTGTCTCCCCTTTTTATTTTTTTGTTACATTCCATGTCAAGCCCATTTGCGGTGTGCATGGAGTTTTACCGAGGTGGGGGTTTGTGCGATCCAGTGAGCTGGGGAATCCCCTTTACCAAGTGTAAAGATGCAGCTCGCTTTCAACTAAAACTGCTTCCCCGCTATTGGCAGTACTGAGGGTGGCTGTAAACAGCAGTGAGTTGTTCAATTGCGTGGGGCGTTATTACCCGGTGTTCACCGTGAGGTGGCCGGTGCAATGGAGAATTTGACCCCATTTGCAGGTTTCAGTCACTGCATGGAAACCCATTGGGGCGGTGATCCCACGGCATCTGTGACCGTGCCTTTTGGCTTCGACTGTTTTCGAACCAACCTGCTCGGAGATGTTACTGCACACCTCTGGAGCAGGTGGGTCTTGAACCCAGGACTCTTGGATCAGAGGTAGGGGCACTACCGCCTCACCCCCGTCTCTCTTCCCCCCCCCGCGCCCGTTTGAAACTACTCCTGGCATTTCTGCAGCCCTGCGCAGCGAAAGTGAGGGCTGCAGATGCTGGAGATCAGAGTCTAGATTAGAGTGGTGCTGGAAAAGCACAGCAGGTCAGGCAGCATCCGAGGAGCAGGAGTCATGAAGGGCTTTTGCCCGAAACGTCGACTTTCCTGCTCGTCGGATGCTGCCTGACCTGCTGTGCTTTTCCAGCACCACTCTGATCTTGACTTATTTCTGCAACCCTACCAAGGAGGCAGCTTTCTTTGGGCTCACCCACCCATTCCAGGTCTCTCCTCCTGAAAGCAGCTCGTTCCAAAGCCTACCTCCCACCACCTTGCAGTCTGACCGTGTGCAGGCTGTGTGGGGGGTGAGGTGCAAACCAGAAAATAAAACCCATTGCAAACTAGCCATCTGGGGAAGTGTGTCTCAGGTCATAGCGGAGGTAAATGCTCAGCAAGCCACACTCTGTGGTACTCCCAGTGAGAGACATCTCATTCTGGTACCCGAATGTTGCCTGAAAGTGGGTGAGACCTCGAGGTGTACCAATCTATTTAGCCTTGCTACTGACTCCGCATTATTTTTTCCAGTAGGTCTTGCAGCATTAGTTTTGTTTAACCTCTTGGGGTTTAAACATTAGTGATTTGTTGACCCAAGAAGCCCAATTCCGTTCTGATTTCCGTAATGCTTTGGAGGAATATTTGGAGATGAAATGTCCAATAATGTCTGCGAGCCATCCCCCCCATTTCGCTAGAAAGTTATTTCTGTACCTTTTACAATCAGCGCCCGAACCGTCCTTCCGTTATAGCCTCTGCAATCGGCAGCATGGCGCACTGAATAGCAACGAACTGTTCACAAATTCCAGTCACATTAGCAAGTGTTCACTCGGATCCAAAACCACTCTCCGCTACGAGCGCTTTTGTGAGGGATTTATTACACTTCGCATCGCGTTACCAAGCTGGCCGAGGTAAGCCAACCAACAGCAGAAGCTAACCTCATGATGCACGAAATCCCAGAGTCTCTCTCAGTATCATGCATGTTAGGTCAGAAATGATGGAGCATGTGTGAACCTGGAGGGACTGGGAAATAGACTGATGCTGGTCAAATACAGTCCTGGTTGAACTAAAGTATTGTGAACGCATTTTGGTTCACAGTTGCTGAAATTTCAGAGCTTGCTTTCCAGAAATGTACAAAGGTGAGATGAAAGAGTACAAACTCTGTGATCACGCCACTTCTGGTCCAGATAAGTTTGTGACCATTATGTCTAGGGTTCCTGATGAAGGGCTTTTGTCCAAAACGTAGATGCTGCCTGACCTGTTGTGCTTTTCCAGCACCGTTCTAGTCTTGATGAGAGAACAGTATATAGAAGCAGTGGCAATCACGTAGGGTGAGGGTAAATGATTAATCCTAAAACAAGACTTGGATGGTCAGGTCTGCTTTGGTTGACCTACTCCTCCTGATTTGTATTTTCTTGGCACTAATGTTTTGCAGTAAACTTCCATGAAAGATGGAGATCATTTTTCCATGTCTGACACTTAGATCTACTGACTGGATGTGACTTGAACCTTTCACCTGAAGAAGGATGGAGTCCGTGACTAATAAATAGAGTTTGTAGCAGGTCAGGACACAATGAATTTGGGCTTCCCAGCGCTTAGTTGGAAGAAATTTCTGTTCACATACTGCAGGATGTCAGACAGGCAGCTCACAAATATGGGGCAAAAGTGAGGACTGCAAATGCTGGAGATTGGAGTCAAGAGTGTGGTGCTGGAAAAGCACAGCAGGTCAGGCAGCATCCGAGGAGCAGGAGAGTCGACGTTTCAGGCAAAAGCCCCCTTTTTCTTTGAAGAGAAGGTTGATAATTTTAGATGAGGAGAAAAGGTTAATTATTTTTGTACACTACATATTTCAGAGATCTTTTACCTTTTTATGATTGTATGTATTAAAACCAAAAAAAATCTTTGAGCACTATTATTTATGCTGAACATGCTGAATTCTAAGTGTCCAGAATAATTAAACTTTTTAATTTTATATCAATTGGCTTAACAGTAGTTAATACACTCTCTAGGTTCAAATGCCCCCAGCTACATGGACAAAAATGCAGATGTAAGCTGTGTCAGACAAATCAATACATCTGCAGACAGTGGTAGCAGTAGTAATCAGTTCAGAGTTAATGAAGTAATTAGATTACTTAGTGTGGAAACAGGCCCTTCGGCCCAACAAGTCCACACCGACCCGCCAAAGCGCAAACCACCCAGACCCATTCCCCCACATTTACCCCCTCACCTAATACTACGGGCAATTTAGCATGGCCAATTCACCTAACCTGCACATTTTTTGGGGGGATTGTGGGAGGAAACCAGAGCACCCGGAGGAAACCCACACTGACACGGGGAGAATGTGCAAACGCCACACAGTCGCCTGAGGTGGGAATTGAACCTGGGTCTCTGGCACTGAGGCAGCAGTGCTAACCACTGTGCCACTATGCTGCCCACATAAAATGACATTAGGACTGAGCATGTGCACATGAAGCACATCCCTCCCAGACTCACCCTCCTAATCCCATTGTTAATCCATCTAGCCTGCTCACAATGGGCAATTTAGCATGACCAATCCACCAAGTAATGTTTGTCATATAGTATTTATGCAGTCATTTTCATCACCTCTGGACATTGCAAAATTGCTTTATAGACAGTGAAGTACCCCTTGAAGTACAGTTATTGTTGGAAGCTCCTAGGAATACCAAAGATTTAGCTGCAAGAAAACTCTCTGAGAGAGAATGCCTGTATGGGATCACATTGGATTTTCAGAAACTTGACTTTTGTAAAAGACAGTAAAATCTGAAGGAAAGTGTTGGGTATTGATGAATTGAAGGACTGGGGAATTGCTATCTTCATCTCAACAGGTGCATATTGAGGAGGCAATAATTCCAATTTCCTTCATGACACTGAAGGATGGACACAGTGTTCTAGTTCACTTTTGCATATTTAGATCATGTCAGGAATATCACTAACTTACAGTTGTCATGTCATGCACAAAAAGAGAGTTTGGCCAAGTGATGTGACCCTCAACCGCTGCAAAATCTTCTGTCCTTACCCCCTCTAGACTATGTGTGACTCCACGCCCTCAGCAATTTGGAAGAGCACTCTATGTTTCTGTGATTTGGGAGGCCCAGTCATCATAGCTTTTCTTCTTTGTCATTCACCATTCGTCATCCCCCTCCCCTCTACACAACCTAGATACACAAAGTTCCTCCTTCCAATGATCTGATTATTAATCTAAGTGGCCTGACTAGCACAGTGCAATGTTTACAAAATAAAAATTGAGCTGTAATGGATTGCACAGCTGAGAATACGATATTTCAGTATACAACGGTTCACTGGGAGAAAGTGAGCACTGCAGATGCTGGAGATCAGAGTCAGTGTGGTGCTGGGAAATCACAGCAGGTCGGGCAGCATCCGAGGAGCAGCAGAATCGACGTTTCGAGCATTAGCTCTCCATCAGGAATGAGGGGATGGCCCAAGGGGGCTGAGAGATAAATGGGAGGGGGTGGGGCTGGGGGAAAGTAGCTGGGAATGTGATAGGTAGATGGCAGGGGTTGAAGATCATTGGTTAGAGAGGAGAGGGGAGCGGATAGATGGGAAGGAAAAAGGACCGGTCAGTAGAGCGGTGCTGAGTTGGAAGGATGGATCTGGGATAAAGGGGGGGTGGTGGGAGGGGAAATGAGGAAACTGGTGAAATCCACACTGGTTCACTAATGCCCTTTGGAGACGGAAATCTTCCGTCCTCACCCTTCTGACCTGTGTGCGACTCCAGAGCTTCAGCAATGTGGTTGACTCTTAACTGCCCTCTGGGCAATTAGGGATGGACAGTAAATGCTGGCCTAGCCAGTGGTGCCTCCATTCCATGAGAAATAAAACAATAAACCTCCACCATTTGCAGTTACTTGGTTGCCTGAAGCAATGTTATTGCCACTAACTGAAATTTGAAATGCATTCTGTTTTATAATTAAACACTGCAATAACCAAAAAGCTTTAGATCAACAGTGCTGGTTTCTAGTTAGAAAAGATGACAAACATGTGGAATAGCTCCAAAAGATCATACAGGATCTTTCAAGGAAGAGTAGACCCATTCAGTGTTCCGGTCAATGTTGCGCCATTTATTGAACATTAAAAGCTACATCTTTGTTTTGGCTGAATTTTGGACATCATGAAATCCTGAAAAGGGCATATGTTTTTACATGCCGTCCTTTAAGCTGCAAGCAATTGAAGGCAGCTTTTACATGTTGCACCAACCCCCCTTGCATGCTGCTGCTGCTGTCTTCAATATCCCTACTGCTGTCCTGCCCCACTTGTTCACTGGTCATTGCGTTAGTCACCAGACAGTAGCACATCCATCATCCCACTCTGACCTATGTTAAGCACTGCATAACTTAGCTGGGAGCCCTACCTACCTGGTGCCCCACTGAACAGGTGACCTACTTCTCTGACCCAACCCCTACTCACCTTGCCCCCTTATCTCCTAACTAGCTGCCACCTGAAACCCACTCTTGCCTTCCCTTCTTACCTGTTCACAGCAGTAAAGTATTTGGCAGTGTTGCTGGGCATTGACATCTCTGAAAATGGCACTACAAAAGGGGTGTTTGACCCCAGGCTAAAGGGGATCTCTCTTCATTTAAACTGTGCTCCACATTTTTGAATTC
The DNA here is from genome assembly GCF_004010195.1 of Chiloscyllium plagiosum. NCBI lineage: Eukaryota > Metazoa > Chordata > Chondrichthyes > Orectolobiformes > Hemiscylliidae > Chiloscyllium > Chiloscyllium plagiosum. The sequence continues at coordinate 8,223,645 of NC_057728.1, forward strand.
CCAGATAGAAATATGGAGCTCAGTTCTCTCAGCAAAACAAAAAAAAAATCAGTGGAGCGGCGCTCTGTCTGATTTCTATAGCTTGGAATATCCTGTTCAGGGCTACACTACTTCTGTTCAGTGCAGTCATCGCTGGCAAACCGCCACACTGTTATTGCCTGGATTCTGGTTTCAATTTTAGAATTGCCAGATTGCCAGAGCACCCACTCTTAAAACAGGCATGATTTGAAATGAGAACCATCCAGAGAAAATGTTTGCAGTATATTTTTCCCCTTTTAGTCCTGTAACTCCGATGACATGATCTCGTGTGTGTTTTTTATGGCCATAAACTGTAGGAGCAGGTGTAGGCCATTCAGTCCATTGATTCTGCTGTGCCATAGCTGATTGGATAATCCTCAACACCACTTGCTGCATTTCCCCCACAATCCTTGGTTCCCTTTAATAATTAAAAATCTGTCAATCTCAACCTTTTAAATAGACTTAATCATTCAGCCTCGACAGCCCTTTGTGGTCAAGAACTCCACAGATTCACTGCTGTCTGAGAGAAGAAATTCCACTTCATCTGTCTTAAATGCAGCCCCTTACTCAGTTATTATGCCCTCTGGTGCTACGCTCTCTCACAAAGGAGAGCAGCCTGTCCATGTCTATCCTATCAAGCCCCTTAAGAATCAAGATTTGGAGATGCTGGTGTTGGACTGGGGTGTACAAAGTTAAAAACCTTTTTTAAAAGTTGCATTCTCAGGCTAGCTGTAACAATGGGTGTTAGCTAGATAATATGTTGAAGGTGTTAGCCCCTGTGTTCTCTGTTCTCCATGATGTTTAGATTGATTCTAATCTAAAAAGTGAGATAACAGAGTTTTACATGAATTCATGCAGTTTTTGAGCAAAGTATAATGTAACTCTGCAAGTACAAATTCACCCCACTAAATATATGTATGTGTAGGCATGTGTGTCTTTGTGTCTGTGTGTGTGTGTCTGTCTGGGTTGGGGGTTGAGTGGGTGGGTTTCGCTTCGGCGGGTCGGTGTGGACTTGTTGGGCCGAAGGGCCTGTTTCCACACTGTAATCTAATCTAATCTAAGTCTCTGAGAAGCCTGTGGGAGTGTGTGTGTCTGTGTGCGTGTATGTGTGTGTGTGTATAGGAGTGCCTGTGTGTGAGTGTAGGACTTCTACACACACAGACACACACGCACTCCTATACACCCATTGTTACAGCTAATCTGAGAATGCAACTTTAAAAACAAAGGTTTTGTGATTTACACATGAAAGAAGTGAAACTATCATGGTATTCGAACAGATGAAAGACACAACAGACAATCAAGGTATTTTTAAATGTATAATTTCAGTTGCATTACACTGAAAATTTTTATAAATTCTGTGCCTTAGAATTGTGCCCTCCAGAATCACCTTGTGAGAAACGAAGCTCACTCACTTCAATAATTTCAGTCTGAGACAAGATCTGAATCAGTAGTGTCATTTATTTCACTCTTGCAAGAGGGTGTGGTGTCCACTGTCCACAAGGCAGGGACACACACACTGAATTCAACTAGTACACAACATTTATGTAATTTGGTTCCTATCCTTTCATCCCATTGCTCCTCCCCTGTTTACATCTCCCATTTTTCTAGGACCGGCGCCCATTACTCTTGTTTATCTCTTGCCTTATCCGGCCTTGTCTGTGACAAAACTAGTACACAACATTTATGTAATTTGGTTCCTATCCTTTCATCCCATTGCTCCTCCCCTGTTTACATCTCCCATTTCTCTAGGACTGGCGCCCATACTCTTGTTTATCTCTTGCCTTATCCGGCCTTGTCTGTGACAAGATGCTTATTTTTGGTCTCACAAGGCCGTTTGACCACATCCTGCTGTGGTCCATTGTTAGGTATATCCTCCTTCACTACCATCTGTTTCTCTCACTTGTTATGACCTCATGACTTCTTGATTGTGTTTGTTCTTGTTTTTGCTGAAGCGGGAAACAGATGTTTATAACTACTGTTTGTACAGGCATATCTAGCTTAACCCCCTCCCCTCACAGCACCTTATCTATTTCTCTGTAACATCTACCATAGTTTGCAGGCACATTTCATTCTTGCATGCACATTTTAGCGAATACAAAAACAATTATGTATTTCCTTCACATAGTTTTCATTCTTGTTGACTCAGCTCTTGGCTGAAACAATTATACACTGGTGTGAGTTCATTTACCTTGCATAAGTAATTATGATTGTAGAAGTAACACTACTTTACCTATATCCCACAACCTGATGAAGGAGCGGCACTCCGAAAGCTAGTGTGCTTCTAATTAAACCTGTTGGACTATAACCTGGTGTTGTGTGATTGTTAACCTTAAGAATCAAGACTGTTTCAGTAAAGGTGCCCCTCATTCTTCTATATTCCAATGAATGCACGCCCAATCTCATCCTTGTCTCATTAAGAGAGTCCCTCTCTAGCTGGTGTCAGCCACTAAATTCTCTGGACTACCTCTACTGCCAATATATCATTAGTTAGATAAAGGGCCCCAAACTGTTCACACTATTCCAGCTGTGATCTGACGATAGCAAAACGTCCCAATTCTTATACTCTATTCCCTTTCCCAAAACAGAGAGACATTGAACTTTAGGTGTTTTATGTATTCATTCATGGGATGTGGACAATGCCCACTGTTGCAGCATCATTACATTTGGAGGTTGCATGCTGCCCAGTGGTTCTGACTACAAATGGAATCTATGTTGATGTCAATGGTGCCTGCTTCTGTCAGGGAAGGCAGGGAAGAGTGCAGCTTGTGGAGGAACATATGCATATTTCCTACTGGAAGTGGACACTGCGGTGTACAGAAGGATTCTGTCAATCAGGATGGATTAAGCGTTCTTTTCGTTGTCGTTAAATCTGCTTACCACTTTAATGAGTTGTCTGTGTAGCTATTGTAGATCGTGAAACTATTGACTTGTGCCTCATTATTGTTGTCATGGAGTGTGTGATTTGTTATAGCTCTTCGACTCATATTGCCTTTACCTGAGCTAGTGTCAGCTCTTCATTTTTTTTTGTGCATGATGAAAGCCAAATTTCTAGAATTTCTACATACTGTCAGCTACCTCATCATCAATTGAAGAATAATCCAAGCACAGACTCCAGATCCATATTTACTGGCAGCCACTGTTGCAACCTCAGCTGACCAGTCAATGCACAGCCACAAACCAAATCTGGGTGATGGACTCTTTGTTCAAAGTGATGCAGATAACTATATAATTCCTTCCATTGTTCCATGGTGCCAGACTGGTTGTGCATGGTTACACTCTGAATGTTTTAACTTTAAACATTAAACATGCATCTAAATTAGTGATAATTACCTTAATTGTTTTTTGTAGTGTTGAGAAATGTAATGCCAAAGTCTCTCTGAGACTTGAGTGTATTTTTTTTGGTTGTAATTAAACTTGCTTGTGTCTTTAATGAATTGTTTGTGTGGCCATCATAGATCATGGAGGAGCTGATTAGTGTCTCATTATTGTTGTTCAAAGTGCATTTTTTATATAAAAAAAAAGGAAAGTGCAGGAGTTTGAGAGAAAAGGCAGTGCTTGCTGTTAGTTATGTGGAAAATTGGAGATATAACTCCAGTGACTGAACAATTGCGGTTATTGAGTTTTGAGAAGATTTGTAGCTCAGGTTGAGGTTCTGGGTGTAGATTTGCTTGCTGAACTGGAAGGTTACGTTTAGAAGTGAGCAAGTTGTTGATTGAGGTATCCTGCTCCTCCAGATGTGCTGCAACAGCCATGTCTCACCACCAGGTGCCATACTTTCAAATATATTGAATGGTGTTCATCTACCTGATAGACATGGACTATCAACATTTCTTGGCACCTGAATGTAAGTTATGGTAGCTGCAAAGAAGAGTAGAAATTGGCATCTAAGAAAACAGAGCAATAAACACAAGGGGGTTTAAAGATCTATGGACACCAGCAGAGCACAGGTGCATTGGAACCCAGGGTTATCATTGGAGATATGATAGTTAGAGGCATTACTTTAGATTTCCCAACAGATTCAAGAGTACCCTAAAGTCCAGGCTGATCAGGGTCTTGAGAATCACCTTACTATGCTACATCTTTGCCATCCAAAGTGGACAGGCCATTGAATGGGGTTGAAAGCACCAAGGTGCACCAAAGCCAAATAAGGTGCTTGTCAGTCCATTTCAATGCGTTTTGTGGGTTGATGTTCTTTGGACTGTGTGTAGAGCTGATGATCATTGTGAACCTGAGTGGAAAAACTATTCCATTACCAGGCAGGCGGGAGCACACGGTTATATGTCAAACAAAACTTTCACCAAATACCCCAACACACTGGCTGTCTTTTTCATATCTGCTCCTTATTGTGGTCAAACAGACTGTGTCTAATATGACTTAGCAATTGAGCTGCCACTGATTTTGAAAACAGTCAGAATAACAGCAGCTAATTTTGGAACTTCTTAATTTTTCCTCGTTATGTTAATGCACACTTGCATATCCTGCTTCCTGATTTTTCACTTTGCTCAAGTGCTTTTCTGCAGTGTCTGGCTATGTGATGGTGGCTGACCCTTAGTGCAATGCTCTTGTCATTGATGTCACTCTCTGCTTTCATATAATAGCTGATAAGAGAGCCTTGCAGCTGGCTAACTCGCTCTGACAACATCCAAGACAAAAAAAAAGTATGTTTTAATGGTGGTTACTTCATCTTCCCAGCTTCCTTCCATTTGAGAGCAGGCAGTTCCAGGGCAGCCTGCACTATCATCATGAGGATGCTTGATGTGTCTTTATAATCTCTTGAGAGTGCTGATATTCTAATTATGTCCTATTTATTACAGAGTCTAGGACGTCTGAGTCCACAGGCTCATACTTGAGGAGCTATGCCAGATGTTCTCTGCTGGCGAGTTCATGCTCCTTCATCAACAGTTCCATTTTCTTTCTTTCTTTTTTTTATTATTTCTTTTTCTTTCTTTTATTTTTTCTTTTTTCTTTTTCTTTTTCTTTCCTTTCTTTCCTTTTCTTTCCTTTTCTTTCTTCAAACTGATATGTGCCTGTGTCTTAATTTGCAGCAGGAAGACTTGGTGACTACAGTGCTGTGCAGAATTGTCATCTTGTGAATCACTGGGACTTGATATTTGATTTCCTTGCTGCAAAATGCCAAAGGCAATCAATACAAACACCTGAGTCCACAACATTCTCTTTTTGAATATTGATAGCATGGGAATAGATGGTGTTACACCACATTGTGTGTGGACAAGGGCCGGCTGACAGGAGGAGCAAGAAGAGATGGTAGTTGTCATGTCATGTCCTTTGTCATTGCAGATCTTAAATTACAAGATGTAGAGCAATGTGACATATTCAGCTGCATTTGTGGTCCAGTGCCCCACATCTGCTTTTTTGTTATTTTGGTATCCTTCCTTTTCAAGCATTGCCAAAATGTTGAGTGTGTCCAGCGTCAGGCCTGTTATGCAAACTCTGTGAAAATATGCCAAACTTTAAAACTCCGTTCCACTGCATAAAAGTAATTGCTTGATTTGGTTGAGGAGTTGCCAATGTATCTGCTAATGATCATTTCTACACACATCACACAGTAAGGTTCAGAAGGCGAGATGCTTTCCTCTGTCAGAAAGGGTGTTTACTGGCAAAAGAAAAATTGCATATGGGAGAAGGATGTGAGAGATGGAAACACTTTGTATAGTTAATCTTTACTATTAACACTGCTTTACTTAAATAGATGGTACGGTGCCTCAAAGCGCCAGGGACATGGGTTCGATTATGCCCTCAGGCAACTGTACATTTGCACATTCTCCCTGTGTCTGCATGGGTTTCCTCCCACAGTCCAAAATTGTGTAAGTTAGATAGATTGGCCATACTAAATTGCCCATAGTGTCCAAGCATGTGCAGGCTAGGTGGATTTGCCATGGAAATGAAGGTTACAGAGATAGGATAGGTGTGTGGGATGCTCTTTGGAAGGTTGGTGTGGGCTCACTGGGCCAAATGGCCTACTTCCACACTGTAGGGATTCTATGCATCTGATTAATTTAAGGTAAAGTGATCTGAAGGAATCTCTGAATTTTATCTTAGCAACCAATCTTTTGATGGTCAAGACAGTATTGTTCAGTGCTACTTTCTCACACACTTAATGCTGTTCCTCAATATGGATTCTATGCAAATCAAACTTCCTCTATCTCTTCTGCAGAGGTTCTTCAAATCTCTACACTGTGTGTCTTTACCAGCCCATCCTTCCAAGCATAAAGCGGCTCACGTGTTGATCATGTCGCAAAGCTTTGTTAGTGAATGTGGCTTCAAAAGCCCACTTTGGTCAGCTGTTTCCATGCTGTCAAACCATCCTCAAAGCTCTAATGTTGTTTGAGTGTTGAGAATTCTTTTGTGCAGCTTTTCCTGGATGTCTAGTTGCCACTTGGCCATGTTCCTTACACAGCTCAGTCATAATTTCAGAGAAGCAGCAAAGGTGAGTCAGGATGTTCTTCTTTAGTATCCAGTGTTCCCAGCTGGAACCTTTATCTATGTGAGATACCAGAAGGCTTGACATGTTGGTTTTAATGGATTCATTTGGAAAGGACAAAAAGACTTGCTTTCTGGGTATGCACAGTAAGAATGTGTGTTTGGGAAAGATACTTGAATAATAACCTCTTTGACCCTGTCCCACAACATAATCCAGCACTTTCGCGAAAGGAAGGAATAAAATGCACAGATGATATCAACATGGAACCCAAAACATTATTGACATGGGCTACCTAACAAGAGATGGCAATATTATTTCAGGAATTCATTGTTCAAGCCACGGTATATAATAGGGAAATATTGCTGTGACTGTAGAAGGCATTAGTGAGACTGCACCTGAATATTGTATGCCATTTTGGTTCATTCGCTTGATTGCACAGATGAGATGAGGGGTTTATCTTGAGAGATTGAGCCGTTTTTAGGGCTGTAATCTCTACCTTTTCAAAGATTGCGAGGTAACTAAGATAAATAAGATGCTAAAGTGGATTGACAAAGTAGACATAGAAAAGGATGAGCTAGCAGATTCAAAACAGAGCTGAGGAGAAATTACTTCTCTCAGGGTAATGAATCTGTGGAATTCATGACCTCGGTGTGGTGGCTGCCAAGGCATTGAATAAAGAGGAGAGTGACAGATTTTTCATTCGTAATGGGTCATAGAGTGTAGGCGGGTAAGTGGGATTGAGGCAGAGATGAGGTCAATAATAACCACATTAAATGGCAGAGTAGGCTCAAAGGGGCTGATTTGCCTAATCTTGCCCTTAGTTCTTATGATGTTATTTGTGATGATACTGAAAGGCCTGAGAAATGCCTTGGGAATTTCCATATATGGTCCTTAATTCATGTTGCATACTTGAATATCTTCTCATTCTGAAGTGAAACCAAGTTGCCATAGAAATCACGTGACTGGCAGGCGAGGTATGCAATGTGCAAATGCATTCTTTCTTGTGTATCATCTTTTAGACTTGACTGTGCTGACCTTCTGAATGGTGTAAGGATTTCGTCAGAATTATTGTCTGACATCTCTCCATCAGCCACCTTACTAGGTTTAATGTGCTTATTTCTGGTTAAATACTTCCAGTTAGAGCACTGCTTTACCTACATAGGACATGGTCATTTTCTTTTGGATGGTGTCCTCTGCAATATTTACATCATGTACTCTGTCCTTTGTCTTTTTGCTGATATTTCTGCAAATATTTCTTAGCATAGGTCTCAAACTGTGTCTTCAGGACATTCAGAATTTCTCAGTCTGAATTTTCTGCTCTTCAGTGAATTTTAGGCTGCAATACAGAGTTCCCCGCACTGATAAGAGTTGCTACTCTTATTTGTTCATGCTTCCTGTTGAATTCTGTTAGCTCTTGGCTCTCCAGCTGAGAGTGGAGGTTTCATATCGTTTTTCATTTCCACAGAACCAAGAACTAGAAAATTCATAGCCGTTCCGACTCACTCAGCAATTCCAAGTTGAGACTATTGTTATAGTTTTTCCTTACTGATCTCGGAGTAGCTGGTTCTCTTGCTGATCTGAAAATCCACACAATTTTAACTGAAGACTGAGGATACTGTGTTCCATGTAATATATTGTAATGGCTACTCATTCTAGAGTGAAAGCGTGTTATAGCAGCTGTCACATGACTGCGGTAAATCAGATTATATATGTATAAATGCATTTCTCCAAGCAGTACCTGTGGCCTTTGGGACAGTAAGGTGGTGACTGGACTTTTTGCCAGAGCCTATCCTGGTATCATATGAAACACACACCCAAAATAGTGAGATGTCGATGGAATAGCAACTGCCAAAAAGGAACTGGATACATACATGAGAAGGAAGTATCTGCTGGACTTTGGCCAAACAGTATGGAATTGGATAAATTAGATAGCTCAAAAAACCTGTGTCTGTGATTTCAAGAGTTTGAATACTTGTGTTATCATTTCGATAGAACAATCTTTGGTTTAACACCAAGGATAGATGGACTTGTGGCAAAACAATTAGCCAGGGATCAATATCACGCAATGTTCTTGGGATGTGCGCATTACTGACAGAGCATGTGTACTGGTGCCCTGAAAACAGTGCATTTCCAAATGTATATGCACCCTACCCCTTATGCTGCTCCATTCTGTCTCTCACTCGCTTGTGTTTATTTAGGTCCCTCCATTTTGTTTTCACCGATAGGCCGTTTCACAAATTGTTATGTGTGCAAGACCTTTCTGCATTCACAGGGTAAAACCTGTGGGTGGGAAGGGGGTGTGTTTTGCGCAGGGGACGTCAGGAGAACACAGCCCTTCTGGTGAGGCCAGCTTTGAGTTCCTGCCTACATTTGCTTTGGTTTGGGACAATGAGTGTGACTTGCTCGGTCAGTTTGAATCGGGCTTGGGGAAGATGATCTGCTTTACAGTGCCATGTCAAAGAGTCGGTTCATTGTCGAGGGGAGAGCTCTGACAGCTGCACTCTCTGCATAAGTGGAATTGACGACATCATTCTCAATTGTCAAGCCGAACACTGACAGGAGGACAAGGGGAGCACAAGTTCAAGTGAGTGGAGGCCAAATTTAATGACAGGTGTCAGGAAGTCCTTCACACAAAGGAGTACGAACTCATGGAATAAACTTCCAGGTCAGGCAGAAATCTTGAATCATTTGAAAGCCAAGTGCTGGCAAGCTTGAGTTGCTGAGAATGATGGAAAAGAATGACGACCGTGTACTTAAACGCAGCGTTTGATTCTGGAGGTGTCTGGAAGCAGTAATGAGCTGTTGCAGAGTTTCACTGATCGAAATAAAGGAAGATGCAATTAAACAACATGGTCATGTACACTTAAGCATTTTTTTTTTGCACATTATAATTATAGTTTTAACTTATATCGATTGCATCAAAGGATCACTGATTTTGAATACAAACGCAGAGTTCACCTGCTGGGAAGAGTGTTTTGATCTCTGCGGTTGAGCTCCTGGCCAGCAATAGGCATGCCTCTTGCAGCATTCGTTATTCTAATGCCGGGCCATGTTTTTCCCTCATCTGTCTTTCTGTCATCATCTGGTATGTTGAGATTAACAGAAACGTTAATTGTTGTGGCATGTTTGCATTTGAGCTGCTCCCATGCTGGCTTCCCAGACAGATGGTGACTCTTGATTGATGTTCAAGGCCCCGGTGCTGCTCTCGCTCGCCAAACGCATTCGGGATTGGGAGGTTGGAGATGTTCGGTCTGGTTGGCTGCTGGCGGAAATAGCTCTCCTGATAGCAGCAGACCTGATGGCCTTGATTGCCTCACTGGTCTCCTCAGGATATCCCTGGCAAATCTGAGCTGCTGTTATGGAAGTGGTGGTATGTTGGAAGGTGGAACTAATCTATCAGCCTCCCCAACATCAACTGCTCCTACAGGCAGCTTTTTTTTTTGGAAATAAAACGCCTTTGCTGCTTTCAGTGTCATGGTTTTGATCGTCACTCGGTCATTTTGCAGTAGTTCGTGTCTAATCAGTGATCCGTCTCCTGCAGTGTTTGCGAACCGATATTGTTCTGGTGATGTGGGAATTTTTTTTAACTGGGAATCAGTTGGCAATTAGCACACACGCCGCGCTGCAGATGTAAAGGTTTTGTGTTGCTGTTTTATTTCGAGAACATAATTACAGTATAGCTTGTGTAATTGCAGCTTCAATTAGCATTGAAAAGATTTAGGGGCAAGAAGGACAATTTGTAATTTATCCAGAATTTCCTGGAACATAGTTTATGTTCATTTGGGTTTTGAAAGCTGAGCATGTTGCTGACAATGACTCCGTAAATGTTAAGTGGGCTACAAGTGCTGCTCCCTGTGCATTGACTTGATTGTATTCAGCTAAGGAACCATAAATGCTGAATTATTAATTTGTGGAAAAAAAAATATAGCCGCAGTTCATTTCAGTGGCTGAGCTGCTTCTCTGAACAGTCTCCAGACAGATAAATGTTTTACAGATTGGAATCTTAATTTCTGTCATGCAGTATGACCTGTGTATGTGTGAGAGAGAATAACAGAAGGGTTGCGGACTTAGAATGGCCACCTCTGCACCCAGTCACACAAACCCTTCCATGTAACAAAATTTTTAAAAATCCGAACTATCTATAATTATTTTTAATGCTTCAGTTCTTCTGAGCTTTTGCTCATGCCAGTGGAATTAAAACTTGGCATGCAAGCCCTAGCAAAGCACTCCTTTCTTTAAATTCATTCATGGAATCTGGGTGTCACTGGCTAGGCCAGTATTTATTGCCCATCCCTAATTGCTCAGAGGGCAGTTAAGAGCCAACCTCACTGCTGTGGGTCTGGAGTCGTATTTAGGCCAGACTGGGCCAGGATGGCAGTTTCCTTCCCTAAATGACATTGGTGAGCCAGATGGGTTTTCCCCAAAGTCGACAATGGCTTCATGATGGTAATTAGACTCTTAATTCCAGAATTTTTCTTGAATTCAATTCCAGCATTTGCCGTGGTGTGAATTTTGAACTCCGGACTTTGGAACTTTGCTTGGGTCCCAAGATTAATAGTTTAATAATTACGACCATGGAGGCCATTACCTCCCCATGTTTCCTGGGCCAACCTCCACTTCTCATTAACTTCATCCAATAGGTGAGTCAGAGTGGCTTTACCCGCTCAAACTGGGCTTCTGCTCAGATTCAAAATGTGTTAGACCAAGGCTGGAGGTGCACTCCATTACTATAATCTCACTACTTCACAGGTCACAATATAAGCTAAAAATACTTGTCTCAGTTACCAAAATGGCCAAAGGAATACTCTGTCTCAGGTTTTAAATAAAAGGACCTAACAACAAAATTATTGGTTAATTATTAAGATGATGGAAGACTCAATAATTGGTTAACTTACACAGTCAGTATTTTAGACGAATCAATGCTCGTCTCTCTAGCTATTTCCAAAACACCCATGCAAACACTCTTCAGCAAATGTGAACAGAACACAGATTTCCCTGCAGAGGTTGGCTTTCTGCAAAAGAGAGTCACTTTGCCAAGCTTTTGAAGGAGAGTAGATAAAGTGTAGAATGATCTACAGTCTATAGCTCTCATTTTCCAGCATGTGTGGTCTCTGGAATCCTTTCACTCTGAGCATTCTTTGGAACTACAATACTGAGAGTTGCTCCATTTACTCCCTGGCAAGAACACAGAGGTTGTGCCCTGAACCCAAGAAAAAGCTTTCCATTTTAGAAATGGGACAGATCAGTTGGCCCACCGTCCCCTAGGGCTTCAGTGTCCCCAACTAATTCCCAGTATTCTCTCCTTGCTCAAACAACCCCAGCAGTGAACATGGGATTTCTAGACATTCTTGCTTTTTTAAAAAAAACTCGAGTGAGCTTCCAATAACCTCTTTTGGAGAAACTCCACCAGGTATTTCCTCAAAACATGAAATAAATCCACTTTGTGCACAATCTTTCCAACATTAAACATGATGCATCTTTGTAAGAAATGGCAGTCCACTGCTAATGCATACTTCAGGAAATTGCTTCTGGTTTTGAGTGGATGCTATTCTGTCCGCCTCCGAGACAGGATTAGCAGAGCTTGATCTGTGCGGGGAACTCTGCTGGCCATTTTATAACTGCCTGCTCAGGTACCACTGTTTTTCAATGAGTTCCATGTTCAAATATGGAAATTTCCGAAAAGATGAGCGGTCATTGTCCCATACCTAATTACACTTGAGAAAGTGATGTTGAACTTCCTAATTGAACCATTGCAGTCTGTGTAGTGAAGCTGCTTCCTCGATGGGGCCAGATTGAGAGTCTTGGGGATTTAACCTGTTGACAATGAAAGAACAGTAGTAAAGGCCCAAGAGACAGTAGTTTCCTTTCTGACATGTTTGGGAATGTGGAGGTGTGTTCACGTGCTCGCTGCTCTTGATCTTCCAACTGGGGGGAGTGTTGCAATGCTTCCTGTATCATTTGCAGGTAGACTCTGTTGGGTATGGAAGGAGTAATTTTTTTTTGGTGATTGGAGCACCAATCAATGTCTTGCGTAATATTGAGGAGGAATTATGTGCCGTTCCCTCCCTTGATGTTAGCTGTACAAGGAAATTGAATACCATGGTCTTGATCTGTTGCAGTGGTAACAGAGCCACTATTTAGCAGGCAGGTCATATCGTTGGCTCCAATATTACTGGAAGTCTGGGGGAGATCTGTCCTCAATCGGGATGTAATAGGTAAAGGGAGAAGATTAATAATATCTGATGTTGAGCAGGCGGCTTGTGCAATATTGCTAGCAATTGATCAGTGCATTAAAAGCCTGTAATGTTTGTGTGCTGGCCATAAAACCCATACCAGCTGAATTAAGTACTGTTTGTATTTTGCCTGCCCTTCAAGATACTTTCTAGTGGATAAATCCTAGAAGTTCCTATTCCTGCTTTCCCAGCTCCTTTCTGGTCATCCACCGAGTGTGATGGAAGGTGTCCGAGACAATGCTACCAAGGCGTAACTTCGCAGCAATACCCTGATCACTGATCTTCAGTTCTGCCAAGACCAGTCAACTCTTGTCTCTGTTACAGTTTTGGGCCTGACATGGATAGAGCTGAACTTTGCAACTGAAGTGCTTGTGATCACCCTTAACATCAAAGCAGCATTTAAGTAGTGTAACATCAAGGAGACCTCACAAAACTGGAATCAAGGGAAGAGCATTCCATTGTTATACCGAGTACAAAGAAAGATAGTCATGGTTGTTGGAGGTGAATCATTTCAGTTCCAAGACATTTCTTCTGCAGGAGTTTGGCAGGGTGGTCTCCTGGGCCTAACCATCTTCACTACTCCATCAATGACCTTTGGGCCATGAGAATGTTAGAAGTGGAGATGTTTGCTGATGGTTGCACAATGTTTAGCACTATTCATGACTCCTCAGATATCGAAGGAGCCCATGTTCAAATACAGCAAGACCAGGATGATGTTTGGGTTGACAAGATAACATTCAAGCCACACCAGTGACCGGTAATGACCAACACCAATAAGACCGGATCTGACCATCTCCCTTAGATATTCAATGGCGTAACGCAAATCCCTCACTATTAATATCCTTTGCAAGAGTTATCATTGACCAGAAACTGAACTGAATGAGCCATACAAATATTGTGGCTGCAAAAGCAGGTCAGAGAGCAATTGTGCAGCTTGACTTGCTTCTGAGTTCGAACAGAAATGTAGGCACCTTGCCAAGGTTTAAGTGGCTTGTTCTCATGCTGCTGTGTGGCACTGTGCTATGTTAGTGTCACACCTACACCATGTGCCAGAAGCTTCTTTGGCAAACACACTGCATATGTGACAACCAAATGGCCCTGTCTGAGGAGAGACCGTCCTTAGTCAATAGCATGGGATGATAGTCAGTCAGGGCGTACAGCCACATTTTGTCAAGTGCATCATCCAATCTCATTCGAATGGGTGGGCCACAGTCAGTGTGGAGATTTGGACAATAAACCTCAAGCAGGGAGGAGCATGTTAACTGTGGACGTCAGTGCTGTTGGAGGGGAAAATGAGAAACACAAATGGAAATTTGGAGCCATTATGCTGGGGCATAGAGCAGATGAAAGTGTGGCACTCCAATTAGAATGGTATGTTGTGATGTAGCATTTGATACAGTGAAAGCTAATATAGCATGAGAAGGTCTGTGTACTATGTGACCACATGAGTAATATGGTCATAATCACCACTACCCTGGAAAAGCAAACAATTGAATCAGATGTTGTTAGTGATTGTACAGGAACAGGACAGTCATCCTAAGAGGTCTACCTAAACTGCTGTGGTTCAAGAAGGCAACTCACCAGCTTCTCAAGGATAACAAGGGATGGACAATAAATGCTGGCCTATCTAGTCTCAGACACATCTTGAATGAATAAAAATAAAATTAACCTTCTAACCATAATTCCTTGTTATATTAGCAGATTTTCCCCTTTATTAAAATATACAAACAATTCTTTTAAAAAAATCAAATGCAACTTTTTTTCGTATTCAACTCCTAAAGTGATCCAAAGAAGCAGTTCATTTTCCATGTACTTACAATACAAATGTTCCTCTTCAACAACAGATAATTACTTCTTTGAGTGTGCATTCTCTTTTTGTAAATCAAGTGTGTGGTTGGTGACTTGTGCAAACCCATTTTAAAAACTTCCTTTGCAAAATTTCCATCACATGAGCAAGGTCAAATTTCAACCTTTTCTCTGTAACACCCTTTGTTGAACGAATATTGTCCCAAAGACCCTGATTTTCTACATGACATTCGATGAGCAAATTATTCTTAGATTACCCTTTGTATAGGATTTCCTTCAGAATATTAGATGAGTACAGCTCCAAGCTGAAGAATGTTTGTTTGTTATTCTCTCCACCATGAATATGATAAACCCTGTTACGTGAGAACATCCATCCAGAAACACTGCAAAGGTAACTGACCTCATAGCTTCTGGATTACCTAAGCTGGGAGATCTGAGTGCACATTTCTCTGAATTTAGTTGCTTCAAATTTTATTTGCTACCAGGACTGCTTCGAAGTTTTATCATCGGAGTCTTTTCGGTACGTCCAGTGTACTGACATGGGAGATAGACTGAGTACAAGATGAGTTTGACTGACCCAACTGCTGAACTGGTGTGTTTCTGTGTTGGATGTAGATCCTCTTTCTGAGAGGAATTGGTTATGTTCATTGTGATGTGATCAACGTGATCTAACTAAGATTGCTGATTCAAGGTAACTCCAGACTTGCCCTTTTGATAGCTAACTCTGAATATTTTGAACAAAGAAAATTACAGCACAGGAAACAGGCTCTTCGGCCCTCCAAGCCTGCACCAATCCAGATCCCCTAGCTAAACCTGTCACCTATTTTCTAAGAATCTGTATCCCTCTGTTCCCTGCCATTCATGTATCTGTCCAGGTACATCTTAAATGATGCTATTGTACCCGCCTCTACCACCTCCACTGGCAACGCGTTCCACATACCCATCACTGTGTAAAAACTTTTCCATGCATAGTTCCCTTAAACCTTTCCGCTCTCACCTTGAACTCATGACCTCTAATAATTGAGACCCCACTCTGGGGGAAAAAGCTTCTTTCTATCCACCCTTCTACACCTGTCATGATTTTGTAGACCTCAAACAGGTTCCCACCCCCAACCTCCATCTTTCTGATGAAAATAATCCTGATCTACTCAATGTCTCTTCATAACTAGCACCTTCCATACCAGGCTACATCCTGGTGAACCTCCTCTGCACCCTCTCCAAAGCATCCACATCCTTTTGGTAATGTGGCGACCAGAACTGTATGCAGCAATCCAAATGTGGCCAAACCAAGGTTCTATACAATTGTAACAGGACCTGCCAACTCTTGTACTCAATACACCATCTGCTGAAGTAAAGCATGCCATTTGCTTGCTTGATCTCTCTATCAACCTGCATTGCCACCTTCAGGGTACAGTGGACCTGAACACTGAGACTTCACTGTATGTCAATTTTCCCCAGGGCTTTTCCATTTACCGTATAGTTTGTTCTGGAATTGGATCTTCCAAAATCGCATTTTCCTGGATTGAACTCCATCTATGATTTCTCCATCCTTTCTCCATCCACTCTCGAATCTATCTACATTCAGCAGCATTCTCTGACAACCCCCTTCACGACCACACTCTTAGTGTCATCTATAAGCCATGAGATATTTGTGGTCAGCTTTGTGTTAAGAGGTCTGCGGTGGATACTTTTGTTTCACAACTGACTGTCAAGGCCATTAATGCTCGTAATTGACAGAGGACGTGGGCTGTGTGAGCAATTTTGTGAGGTTCTCTGTGCGATTTTTTTTTCAAATTGAACTTTTCACTCCTGCAAAGTATTTAATTTACACGAGTAATCATAGATCAACCATGGCCTGAAAAATTTGGTTTAGAAGTTATTTGCTCCTTTTAATCCAAGCTTATGCTTAACACTGATAACTGATATTATTTTGAGGGTTGACTTATTTTGAACATGGTGGTTTAACCATTAGAATTGGAGCTTTAATCTACAGTGCCTTGTCTTCCAATATTACAAGATTTGATTGCAGTAGGTCATCTGTCATCATGGCTTAAGATGGCAGAGTGGTTCGAACACCATTTGGTCACTGCCTGACTGGCCACATTTGACATTGGAACTCACTGCTGCGAAGAAAAAGATGGCAAACACAAAGTTTTCTTCCCACAATTCTGAAAATTTCCAACATCTGCGATGAGAGAAACAATTCATATTTCTCATTATTGTAAACTCTGCTTGTTTCTCTCTCGCTCTCTCACCCTCTCTCTCGACGCTGTCTGACCTGCTTGCTGTTTTTCAACATTATCTGTTTGCATTTCAGATTTTTAATATCTACCATCATTTGCACTAATTTCACAGAATCTCTACAGTGTAGAAGCTAGCCAATCACCCACAAAGTCCACACTGACCCTCCAAAAAGCATCCTACCCAGACCTACCCTCTATCCCTGCATTTTCCCTGGCTAACCCACCTAGTTTGCAAATCTCTGGACACTTCAACACACGATCCTGTTCTCATGCCCACATGTCTGTCTTGGCCTGCTGCAATGTTCCAGTGAAGCTCTACGCAAACTGGGCGAACAGCATCTCATCTTCCGACAGCCTGCCGGTCCCAACATTGAATTCAACAACTTCAGATGATTATCCCATCTCGACCCCTCTGTTTTCATTCTGCTCCGTAATTTTATTTCATTTATATTTTATTTTATTTTATTTACCTTTTTAAAATATTTTTTCACTGTTCTGTACCTCTTATTTCTTGATTGTCTCTCTTTCTCTCGCTCCCCACTCTCTCATCTTTTTCCTCTCCTGTTTCCCCTTTGCTACCCTTCTCTCCTGTTTTCCATTTTGCCTCTGCTTCGCCCATCACATATATTTTGTCACATAGCACTGGCTTCAGGCTTGGTCATTCACAGCTCCTAATCTCCCTATAATCTCTCTGTGCACTGTCATTATCACCTCTTCATTGCTACCTTCGCTTCTGAAGACATGACTCACCTTTTCTCAGCCTCGTATAAATACCTCCCTGTTTCTCCCCTCTTTTTAGCTTTGAAAAAGGGTCAGTTAGACTTGAAACGTCAGCTCTTTTCTCTCCTTACAGATGCTGCCAGACCTGCTGAGATTTTCCAGCATTTTCTCTCTCTTGATGGCTACAACGTCTGGCACTGTACCTAAGGATTAACTCGAAGAATGAAGGAAGCTGACAGAAACTAGTATCAATTTTTAATGAACCATAAATGACTGTGGACTACGGATCATACAGCAATGCAAATTTTTTTAAAAATCTTTCTTTTTGGCTGACTTCAAGCAGAGTGCACAACAAACATGCATTCACAGTGCAGAGACTTGTTTTTATCCAACCTTTTATAATCTGAGATGATTGATGTGGTCACATTATTCTGCACGCTTATCTGTGCTCACAGTTGCCAAGCAAGTGACTGATGGCATCTTCGTTTGTCAATACTTGTTTGTTCATGGGATGTGAGCATCGCTGGCTGGGCCAGCATTTATTGCCCATTCCTAATTGCCTGTGAAGGTGGACCAGGAGTCGATCCCATCTGGGAATGCAGCTCAGGATATTTTGAGATATCAAGCAGAGTTTATTATGTGTCTCTTGAAACAAATGGCTAAAGCTTAGGAACTGAAAACAGCTGAGGATGTGAGGTAAATCTGTAGTGGTATCTGCAGCCCTCACTGGATATGGTTTGGCACTCCTGGGGCAGGCCAGCTGGCAGGTGTGAGTGGACCTCCGCATTCATTGAGGGGATGCATAAGAGATCTAAAGCTGGTGAGCTTACTCGGTCAGAGAGGAAACTTCTGCAGACCTATTGGCTGATGGAACTGCTTTCCCATTCTTAGGAATTTGCTTTTTTTTTAAAAAAAAACCTTCGGATCACACACTATTTCTTGTTTGGTGTATTGTTCGTTATTCATATTGGGAATTGCCATATACAATGTTATAGGCAAAAGTGAGGACTGCAGATGCTGGAAACCAGAGTTTAGATTAGAGTGGTGCTGGAAAAGCAGAGCAGGTCAGGCAGCACCCGAGGAGCAGGAAAATCGTCATTTCGGGCAAAAGCCCTTCATCAACTCGATTCCTGATGAAGGGCTTTTGCTCAAAATGTTGATTTTCCTGCTCCTTGGATGCTGCCTGACCTGCTCTGCTTTTCCAGCACCACTCTAATCTAAAATATACAACGTTATGTTTAAATATAGCTGAATTTATTGTTCAGCCACATAGCTTTTAGATTGCGGTCCTCTTATCTTTCATGGATGAGGGCTGCAGTTAATTGAAAAGGCAGGTTTTACAAATTACTTTAGTTGGTTAACGTTATTTGAGGTGTTGCGTTGTTCTTGCCTGTGAAATGGTGAGGAACCAATTAGGATCAGTTTATATTCTGCAGTGCATCATTTGTAATTGCCTTGCCCTTTCCAAAGCTTTTAAAAGTATGGTTGCAATATTGATAACACACAATTTCCACAGTTTATTTATTTTAATGGATGTGATTTTCCAGATAGCAGGGAGCATTGTCTGACTTGCTCACTCTTGTCTTTCTCTGTGGATTGCAAAGAGTATTATTACAGTATAAAACCAATATCTTATGAATGGAATCTCAATTTCTGGCAGTGCTGCTGTTGAGAGGCTCATTTTAATAGATGCGAAATTGACTGAAAAGACCAGCCAGACTATTTACTTTATCTCATTGTTGTGATATCTTCATTTATGATAGATCTGTCCTTCCTCCATATCTGTCAAAGCATGTTGTTATAATTTTGTAATGAACTGGAATCTGCTTTTGAAAATGGATACAATCAAGCTTTTAAACGTGTCTTCTAAAAGTCACATCGCTTCTATTGTGTAGGCAAAGTAGACAGTTGGGCTTGCTGAAGTCTGTTCAGACTGTTTACCTCAAGAATCAACCACAAAGTATAACAAAATAATCATGGATTCCAGCGCTGTCCAATCAATCTCAAGAGATAAGATTCTCAGTCAGGAGGCGAGTAACACATCACAGAATTCCTAGCTTCTGACTTGGTCTTGTAGCCATTCTACTTATATAGTTCGTCCAGCTGAGATTCTGGTTAGTAGTAACCTTCAGGCTGTTGATGGTGGGTAATTCAACAATGTGAATGTCAAGAGTGATGGTTAGATTCTCTCTTGCTGGAGATGGTGATTGCATGGGATTTGTGTGGTGTGTATGTTACATGCCACTTGTCAGCCCAAACTTAGGTACTGACCAGAAGAGAAAATGAGGTCTGCAGATGCTGGAGATCAGAGATGGAAATGTGTTGCTGGAGAAGCGCAGCAGGTCAGGCAGCATCTAGGGAACAGGAGAATCGACGTTTCGGGCATTAGCCCTTCTTCAGGAATGAGGAAAGTTTGTCCAGCAGGCTAAGATAAAAGATAGGGAGGAGGGACTTGGGGGAGGGGCGTCGGAAATGTGATAGGTGGAAAAAGGACAAGGTGAGGGTGATAGGACAGATTGGGGTGGGGGCGGAGAGGTCGGGAAGAAGATTGCAGGTTAGGGAGGCGGTGCTGAATTTGATGGATTTGATCATCCCTTGATCAAATCCATCCCTTGATGATAGGTACTGACCAGGCCTTGCTGCATTTGAAAATGGACTGCTTCAGTATCTGAGGAATCGTGAATGGTGCTGAACATTGTGCAATTGTCAACAAGCATCCCCGCTTCTGACTTTGCAATGAAGGAAATGTCGTTGAAGCAGCTGAAGATAGTTGGGTTGACGACACCACCGTGAGGAACTCCTACAGAGCTGAGGTGACTGATCTCCAAAAATCATAACCATCTTCCTTTATGACTCCTACCAGAGGAGTGTTTTCCCCCTGGTTCCTGTCGACTCCAGTTTTGCTTAGTCTGCTTAATGCTCAGTCTATTGCAGCCTTGATGTCAAGGGCTCTCACTCTCACCTCACCTCTGGAATTCAGCTGTTTTGTGTCAGCTAATATTTGGACCAAGATGTTATAAGGTCAGGAGCTGAGTGGTTCTGGCAGAACCCAGACTAACTTCAGTGAGTAGCTTGTTGCTCATCAACTGCTGTTTGTTAGCACTATGAATGACACCTTTCATAATTTTACTGACAATTGAAAGTAGACTGATGTCAATGAGGGACTGCTTTGGATTTTTTTTTGTCATACCTGGATAATCTTCCACATTGTCAGGTCTCTACCAAAG
Organism: Chiloscyllium plagiosum; assembly: GCF_004010195.1. Lineage (NCBI taxonomy): Eukaryota > Metazoa > Chordata > Chondrichthyes > Orectolobiformes > Hemiscylliidae > Chiloscyllium > Chiloscyllium plagiosum. The sequence continues at coordinate 8,244,334 of NC_057728.1, forward strand.
TTCTATCTGTACTGGAACAGCTTATTTTTATGATTCGACGAAAAAAAGTCTCCTTTTTAAAACATGTTTGTTTGGTTCTGGTAAATAAGGAAAGGAATTATTTTTAAGTTAACCTTGTAACCAACCAAAGAGGTGGTTGTATAAAGAAAGGAGCCAGTTTGTTCCTCCTCACCTATCTGTAGCTATCTGGAATCATTATGAATTGGGGAACCTTGCCCAAAGTTTGGCTGTAACACACACACACTACCTGCATCTTTGGCAAGGTAATCTCTCTTCTAGATAAGAAGAACGCTTCTAATTGTCTCTCTTTTTTTTGCCCTTGTAACTGCACACTCTGGTCCTTCTTCACATGGCCAATTGAAATAGTTGCTTCATGTAAACAAATATCTCCTCTCTTTTTTATGATTTTATATAACTTGATTTTAGCTCTTGTCTGCACCTCTCTGGGCTGGTGCCATTTGTCTTCAGTAATAGTCAAAGTCACCGGATTGGAGGAAGGAAGGCCTGATGAACGAACATGCATGTCAGGAGGGCAACATTGCTTCAGTGTCACCCAGAGTTCCCTTGATGTGCTCAGTCAGGGCTGGAAGCTGCAACCTTCTGACTTTGATCTGATAGTATTACCTTGGCTCAGTTGATATCACTAACAACACTCCTTTTGGCTCACAACTGGTATGTGCGTTGTTCACTAGGATCTAAGAAGATTGTATTGTAAAACAAACTGTTCTGTCTCATCAATTGAATGCATCTGATTATTCAACTCTTCACCAATACATCAATGATTCAATTTGAGTAAATGTTGCTATTCAAGTAGAAGTAATTCCTTTGTTTAAGAGCTCTGGATGATGGTTCTTCAGTTGTCTTTGTTCATAGCTTCATTTGTGGTATTTTGCTGCAACAAATTGACTTAGCTTCAGGAACAAAGGAAGCTGTTGTATACCAAGACACCTGAAAAAAGTGAAATACCGAAACTGTAGCCATTGTCATACTTTACAAGAGAACTTAAAATACTGAATGATTTTAAAAGACCTCTTACTGACTATACCTTGCTAAATGTTGAAGAATATTGATGGGAAATCATTAATTTGTCATGAATGTACTGACAGCATTTCCTACTAAGATCATTTTAAATCTTTCAAAAAACAAGTATGTTTGCAAGAATTTCATTTAAACTTAGCACATTACCACATCTCAAAAGCACTGTATGTGCAACTAATTACTCCCAAATTAGGCATGCAGAGAATTATGGTGGCCATTTTATGCAGCATCAGGCTCCCACTGGAAGAGTCATTCTGTGCTTTTGGTTTTGGTCAGGATTGTGTCAAAACATGCGGCTTTACTTTTATTAGTGCAGAGAGATCTCTTAGCCAATCAATTGGAGCAAGCAGCAGGATCTTGGGTCCACCCCTCGATTCAAGAATAGTAACAGATGGATGCTGAGGCTTCTTTAAGCTCTTCCTTCAGGAGAGAGAAAAACATGCATTTGTGTAGCACTTCTTACAACCACTTCTTGCCTGAAACAGTTCTACAGCTTGTGATGGATTTTTAGTGAGCTGGAATAAACATTTTGTATGAGCAATACTGAAGTATTTTTTAGGTGCAGTCAATATTATATTGCTCCCACAAACAGCAGTGTGGTAAAGACCAGATACTCTACTTTGGTAATGTTGTTTTGTGGGGTAGATATTGACAAGGACACTGGGGAAAACTTCGCATCTTTGAAATAGTACAGTTAACTTCTGTTTTGCCCACCTGCAGTTTATCTGAAAGCTGCTACCTACGACAGTTTAACACTGCCCTCACAATTGTCATAGAATAGTTAAAAATCACACAACACCAGGTTATAGTCCAACAGGTTTAATTGGAAGCACACTAGCTTTCGGAGCAACACTCCTTCATCACCTGAAGGAACGTCGCTCCGAAACCTAATGTGCTTCCAATTAAACCTGTTGGACTATAACCTGGTGTTGCGAGATTTTTAACTTTGTACACCCCGGTCCAACACCGGCATCTCCAAATCATGTCATAAAATAGTTCAGCCTTCTAGGCCTCACCATACTCTACACGCCTGGCCCTATATAACTTCTGTGTCAACCCATGCTCCTCTGTCCATCTTCTGTCTGCCTGTTCCCATCCTGGTGATCCCTTTTAGCCCCATATTACTGTCAATTCATCCCAATCTGTGTAATCACTGTTCATCTCCGTAGCACCTGTATCAACTTGTTGCTGATTCATGCCAACCCAAAGTTTTGACTCCTTTCCATGTCCCTTCTAACCTCTGTACAAACCCATGTGCCCCATACAGCCCAGTGCCAAGTTACACAACCTGTGCACACCACCCCTTCATCTTTGTTCATACGCTGTGCATCCTAACTCATCCAATATCCATCATGGTGCAATGAGCTCAAATTTAGGTTCTGAGCATGTATTAGATGTTATTGTATAAAGATGTCTCTGATGATGACCCATTCAATGCATTTAAGTCTCTTCAACTACTTTCACCCTTTTGAAAACAAACACTTGTATTCACAGCCCCACAGCAAAGGCAGCTAATCCCCTTAAAACCTTGGAACTTCCTTATGGAAGGGGTCCAGCAGAAATGTCACTCCACCAGCAGCCACAGGTTTATGCTGGCAAGCAAGCAATTGGAAACTTTACATATCGAGTCCTTTCCACTCTGAAACAGAGTTTATGTTTAAACTTTAACAAACTGGGCGTTTAAATAAGTTGTCAGTTCCACAGACATTATCTGCCATTTATTCATATTTACCCTTAAAAATGCCAATATTGCCAGGGACAGAGGAATTTAATGCAAATGTGCTGAATTGATCAGTAATAAAGGTAATTCCCATTTCTATTTAGATGAAGGAGTTCCTGTTCTCCTTTTTCTGAAGCTGCCTTCCAGAGTTTTGAGGGGCAGGAAACCATCATATGAAATGACCCCTCTTCTATATTTAATTGAACAACTGGTTATCTCCTATCTGACATTAATTTCCCAACCCATTGATAGCATCTATTTTGCGTGATGTGTCCTCTACTTGACACTTGCCCCATTTGGAGACTCTCATTCACTAGCCATTTTACTTCATTTGAAGAGGAGGAAACCTCAAAGTTGCAGCCTAGTAAGAGTGTCTTTATTTTATTATTGATAAGCTCCCACATTATTTCATCTGTTTTGCAGTTTTCTACATTTATGGTCTGCTTTAAGTCATTCTCTCTGGATTTAGCAGTTTTTCTTTAAGAAGAACGAATGAATTTCTCTTGTGCATTATTCTCAATTAATTTTTTCCCTGTGCATCTCCTCAGCATCTTGTCTGAAATTATGCCAACACATCAGACTGCAACAAAACTGATGGAGGGTTTGTTGCTATGACAGCCAGCTCTCTCCATGTACAATATTCAGCTCAAAGAACTTGACAGCACAGAATTGCTGGTAACTAGGCAATAATCATGTCAGGCCACATCATAACATTGTGCTATGATAGTGATGTTACCTGGTGAAGATGTGGTGAACAGGCATGCCATGATAAATAACAGAAACAGAATGTGATGAAGAGTGATCCTGCAACCTATGGATTTAGTCAAAGCTCTGCACTTCTGCCATGTTAAGTTAATTGGAACAGGAAGCTCCATTCAGATAGACTTTCAGATGTAAGGTCATAGTTCCTTGAAGGTGGAGTCGCAGGTAGACTGGGTAGGGAAAAAGGTGTTTGCAAGGTTTGTGAAGGTTTGTAGCTCAGGTTGAGGTTGAGGGTGTAGGTTTGGTGTTTAGTGTGCTTGCCTTTATTGGTCAGGACATTGAGTATAGGAGTTGGGAGATCATGTTTAGATTAGATTAGATTACTTACAGTGTGGAAACAGGCCCTTCGGCCCAACAAGTCCA
>NC_057728.1:8248344-8256783 GCF_004010195.1 Chiloscyllium plagiosum
CCGGGTCTCTGGCGCTGTGAGGCAGCAGTGCTAACCACTGTGCCACCGTGCCGCCCACCGTGTGGCTGTACAGGACAGTAATTAGGCCACTTTTGGAATGCTGCATTCATTTCTGGTCTCCCTACTCCAGGAAAGATGTGTGAAACTCAAAGATACTGAAAAAAATTGACAATGATGTTGACTGGTTTGGAGGGTTTAAGCGATAGGCAGAGGCTGAATAGGCTGGAACTATTTTCCCTGGAGCTTTGGAGGCTGACAGGTGACCTTTATAGAGGTTTATAAAATCATGAGGGGGATGGATAGGGTAATAGCCAAAGTCATTTTCCCAGGGTAGGGGAGTCCAGAGCGAGAGGGCATAGGTTTAAGGTGAGAGGAGAAAGATATAAAAGGGACCTGAGAGGCAACTCTTTCATGCAGAGAATGGTGCCTATCTGGAACAAGCTGCCAGAGGAAATAGTGGAATCGGGTACAATTCCAACATTTTAATAGGCTTCTGGAAGGGTATATGAATAGGGAAGGGCTCAGAGGGGTATGGGCCAAATTCTGGCTGATGGGCCTAGATTAATTTAGGATAGCTGGACGAGATGGACCAAAGGGTCTGTTTCTGTGCTGGATTTCTCTATGACATAAGATCAGCAAATCCCACAAAAAGCAAGGCTGTAACATTTGCAACCATCATCAGCCAATAGTGCTGAGTGGGTGACCAATCTTTGCCTCATGATGCTGTCCTCAGCCTCTCGGATGCCACTCTTCAGCCAATTCGATTCACTCCATGTGATATCAAGAATCAGCTATAAGTGCTGGAGACTGCAAGGGCTGTGGATCCTGACAGTATTGCTGACAGTATTGCTGACAGTATTGTTGAAGTTTTGTGATCCAGAGCTAGCCATGACCCAAGCCATGCTGTTCCAGTACGTCTGGAAAAGTGCCCAAGCATCCTGCCCATGGAAAGCAAAACAAATCAACACCTGCCAATTAATGCTTCAAACATTGGCAGTGCTATCAAATGGTACTTGTTCAACAATTACCTGCTCATCAACGCTTAGTTGTGTTGTGCCAGGGTCACTCAACTCCTGACCTGCCTATAGCCTTGGTTCAAACATGGACACAAAAATTGAATTCAAGTGGTGAAGTTTCAGTGTCGCATCAGGGAATGAGAGAAAGAATAATGCGAATAACCTCAGATTATGAAGGAGTATCAAGTACAGGAGGACCTGAACGAGGTTCAGGCATGTCAGGAAGGGCCATGTAACATTTTGCACCATACACAAAGGCAGATAGTGACCATTTCGGACTGTCTCTTCTTCATATTTACTGGAAGGGCAGCAAGTGGTATATCTGAGCTGGGTTGCGCAATTTAGGGTGTGCTTTTGGGGTCAGCATGGTGGCTTAGTGGTTAGTACTGCTGTCTCAGCACCAGGGACTCGGGTTGGATTCCAGCCTCGGGTAACTGTCTGTGTGGCGTTTACACATTCTCCCTGTGTCTGTGTAGGTTTCCTCACACAATCCAAAGATGTGCAGATTAGACGAATTGGCCATGCTAAATTGCCCATAGTGTTCAGACATGTGTAGGTTAGGTGCACAGGGTAAATGTAGAATAATTTAGGGGAATGGGTCTGGGTGGGATACTCTTTGGAGGGTCAGTGTGGACTTGTGGGGCTGAATGGCCTGTTTCCACACTGGAGGGATTCTATAAATCTTATCTTCAAGACTTTAGAGTCAGAGAGTTGTACAGCATGGAAACACACCTTTTTGGTCCATCTTGTCCATATTGACCAGAAATTAATCTAGTATCCTTTTATCCATGACTTATCTGAGGTTTACTGTTGTTTTGATGCTTTGCAGCTCAGAAATTTCTAGGACCCTCCAAGGACTGAATGGAATATCAAGGTGGGTAAGGCAAGTATTCTCACAGGAGGTGATTCCATTCTATGTCTCGACTTAAAATCAGCATGTCAGTGTAGTACAAGCATTCTTAGTGGGCTGGTGTGATCTTGGCTGAGTTCTTGACTGGTAATAGTTATTCCCCAAACACCAACAACTGTGCATGATACTTTGCTTGATGAAAGGGGTGGGGAGCAGGGAGAAATGTTTTAACCATTGTTGTGACACCTGTCGTGAGGCGACCGTGGAGCTTTGTGAAGTGTGAAAACAAGATAACACTTCAGTGTGCTGGGGTAAGAGCAGTGTGCTGCTCCCTCAGTCAGTGCAAAAATTGTAGTTATGTCTTAATTAATGTTCCTTTTATGATACCCTCGTTAATTTGAATGCCGCAGAGTCATTTCTTTGAAGCACTCATACTCCATCTTATTCAGAGGAACAGACACCTTGTGGGATTTGACTGAGCCTCATTTCTCTTTTGCGCATTTCAAAGGAAATGTCTGTGGGTGGCAAGGAAGCCTTTTAGCTTTTGAGAAGAGTCTGAGGCACCGTGCAGTGCAACAAACAACTGTCAGAAAATCATCCTCTTTTTTTTCGTTCAGTTTGTTTTACCTCCCTCATCTTCAGACGTCGTATATACACAAACACAGACACGCACACACGATATATGTTTCAGAGAGTATGGTACTGGAAACGTACAGCAGGTCAGGCAGCTTTTGACGAGCAGGAGGATCGATGTTTCGGGCATAAGCCCTTCATCCAGGATTACTTTTTCTGATGAAGGGCTTATGCCCAAAACATTGTTTCTCCTCGGATGCTGTCTGACCTGCTGTGCCTTTGCAGCACCACACTCTCGATTCTGATCTCTAGCATCTGTACTCCTCACTTTCTCCTATGTCTGTTTTCCCCAATATTGTACAGAACTGTGGAATGTGATTCACCCCAGATCATCGGCTATTCTTTGCAAAGCGGTGATGTAAAATCTGCAGTGAGGAAATGACTGGGTATTGTGATAAGACATAGAGGCATCTTTATGGGAAACTATCTCAGCATTTGCCTAGTTTAAATTGGATTAAGAGCCACGAAGTTCCACATTGTTAGTTCTGCTTTATCTTCATATTCCAAACCTGTTCTGAATGGAATGTTCATTAGAGATATCATTGACTGTTTTATCTGGGAATCTAATTTAGAGTCACAGTCATAGAGTCATGAGATGTCCAGCATGGAAACAGACCCTTTGGTCCAACCTGTCCATGCCGACGAAATATCCCAACCCAATCTAGTCCCACCTGCCAGCACCAGGCCCATATCCCTCCAAACCCTTCCTATTCATATACCCATCCAAATGCCTTTTAAATGTTGCAATTGTACTTGCCTCCTCCACTTCCTCTGGCAGCTCATTCCATACACGTACCACCCTCTGCATGAAAAAGCTGCCCCTTAGGTCTCTTTTATATCTTTCCCCTCTCAGCTGAAACCTATGCCCTCTCGTTCTGGACTCACCCACCCCAGGTAAAATACTTTTTTGTTAATTTATCCTATGCATGCCCCTCAATTTTGTAAACCTCTATCAGGTCACCCTTCAGCATCTGACGCTTCAGGGAAAACAGCCCCAGCCTGTTCAGCCTCTCCCTATAGCTCAAATCCTCCAACCCTGGCAACATCCTTGTAAATCTTTTCTGAACCCTTTCAAGTTTCACAACATCTTTTCAATAGGAAGGAGACCAGAATTGCATGCAATATTCCAGCAGTGGCCTAACCAATGTCATGTACAGCTGCAACATGACCTCCCAGCTCCTGTACTCAATACACTGACCAATAAAGGAAAGCATCCCAAACGCCACCTCCACTATCCTATCTACCTGCGACTCCACTTACAAGCAGCTACGAACCTGCACTCCAAGGTCTGTTTGTTCAGCAACACTCCCTAGGACCTTACCATTATCACAACTCCATGTGCATGCATCTGGCAAGGATAACACCTTTTGCATTGAAACAAATTATAGATAATTTATTTTTTGCTCATGGCCTCTATTATTTGCTTCCAGTATGAATTAGACAAATGATTGTACAGAGAATATGAGTTCCTCCCTGGTTGTAAACCTGGATTAAAGAGGAAGGGAGGAAGACCAGCAGAAAATTGGTCACACCAGTCAAATGCACTTCCTGTGACTCTCGGCATTGAGGGGACCCCATCTGCTTTGATCTTGAGTTTGGCTAGCCTTGTTTTGATCTGTACTTTTTATTCATATGATGGGTTGTTTTCCCTGATTGTATTTTCAGTTACTACATGAATCATAAAATTCTTACAGTGTGGGAGCAGGCCATTCAGCCCACTGAGTCTCTGAAGACAATCCCCCCTCCCTTATTCCCTGTAAGCCTGTATTTCCCATGACTGATCCACCTAACCTACACATCCCGGGGAGACTATGGTCAATTCAGCAAGACCAATCCACCTAAACTGCACGTCTTGGTTCTGTGGGAGGAAACCCGGAGCACCCGTAGAAAATCCACACAGATATTGAGAGAATGTGCAAACTCCACACAGACAGTCGCCTGAGGGTGGAATCGAACACAGGTCCCTGGCACTGTGGTGACCGTGATAACCACTGAACCATTGTACCCCAGGAGTTGTGATATTTGGGGTTGGGTAGTTTCCTGCCACCAATTCTCCTTTCCCTGTGCTGAGTCTAGGGCCGGCCTAATTATCAATGGAGAGAATAGATCACCAGTGAGTCTCAACAGAAGAGGGGGTACTTGTCTTACATTACAGTAGGTCATTTACTTTAACTTGCTAAGTGCTTTTTGAAGTTGTGCAGAATACATATGCTCCCTTCAGGTAATTATGCACAAATCGAATGGATCTGCGCAAAAACTTTGTCTGATTGGTTGGAATGTTGTGTTACATGAACATCTAAACCTTGAGAGCCATTACCTTAAACATCTTATCTTCAATACATCTGTCTTCTGGACTGTGGGGAACTGTTTATTGGGACTTGTCCACTTTGACAGTGACTTAAAGCTCAGCTAATGTGTCAGACAACTTTGCCTTCATTATGTTTCACAGACACACAATGAAGCAGTGACTATGTTGCTGCGTGCCATATTTTATTGATGAATGATCATTAGGGACAATTAGTGGCTTAGTATGGAGAATCACTGACCTTTAGTGAACAAATGTCGAAATTCCTTGTGATGAATGATGCCTTAGCAATATCTGTACATCAGACAGGAGATAATTGCCAGGATAATTTAACTTCTTTGTTCAGTTGATGCTGCAATGATTTGTGCTCCCCATTACTTCCTGTTCAGCTGTGACTGAATTGCGCTGAACTGTCCTTCTGTGTGTTGGAATTCAGACTTCTCTTCCTTCACATGCTGTCCATTTCTCCCATTGTATACAGAGAAAAATTGTTTATAACTGTGTACAAAACCAATCAGGCACAAGGCTGGGTCCCAACATTCCCCCAGCCTCCATCATACCAAAAATACCCCATACGCACGCACAACTCCCCCACACACTCTCCCCACATGTACGTTCATCACAGTTACCTCCCACATACCACCCCATGTCTCACACCCCATCCCACGCGCACACCCTACCCCATGCATACACCCCCCCCATGCACCCATCCTCACCACACACGACTACACTGTAGGGCCTATTTCCCAGTTGTTTCAGTTTGAGCATTTGGTTTAAAGATTTAACCTTTATAATCTGGACCTTTTTGTTTCAATTCCCCACAGGTTTGTTTCATCTTCACCCTTGAAGTTCTACACACCTATAAACCTCAAAGATCTCGGAGCTCCTCTCCTTCTGCCCCTGTGCTCCACCCTGATTTCCTGTGCTCCACCTTTGGTGGCCAAATGTTCAATTGCCTCAGATTTAAACTCTGAAATTTTGTTCCTAAATCTCGCCATCTCTCTGCCTTGATACTTTATCCTCCTTCGAACCTTCTGTTCAGTCACATGCCCCCAATTTAACGAATGCTGTTTGACAATGCTGCTCTTGTGATGCTGCTTTTGAAGTTTTACTGTGTTTGAAGGTAGGAACTCGGCAGAATATGAACCAGAGTGTTGGTGATATCTTTGGTAACCATACCGTTGTTATCCCGACAAGGGCCAACATCAGAAGAAGTGAGTGAAAGTTTGACATTATTAGTGTCCAGTTAAACTGAATGTCAGTTCAGTTTGGCTGATAACGTTCCCATCAGTAAGTCATAAGACCTATAGAACGTAGAGTCAGAATTTGGCCATTCAGCCCATTGAGTTTGCTCTGCCAGTTAACGAGTACATGGCTGCCATGACTCAAGGTGGATAACATTTTTATTCACTTTTGAATGTGGGCTTTGCTGGCTAAGTGCACTTGAGTGGTATATTGAGTGCACCATTACGAAGACTTCATTTGAACAAAATATTAAATCAAGGCTCCAGCTGTCTATTTGGTTGTCGCGAAGGGTCCAACAGGCTGTTTTGTCCATCAGTGAGTTTACTGTGCGCACGTTGGCTACATGTGGCCGTCTACAGTGGTGGCAATTCTTGTGAAAGCATGTTCAGCGAGATTTGAGAATATCTTTGAATTTCCTGAGAGTCCCTCACGAAATTCCCAAGTTTGAAGACTCTGTAAAGAAATGTGTTTGCTTTGTGACATGTGACCTACTTTTCAAACGTACACGGATAGGTCACCAAAGACGACGATGAAGGATTTGCCAGGAAAGCCTTGAATTAGGTATGGGCGGGGAACATGTCCTATCAATTCTATTCGTTTGAACATGATAAAGAAATCCAGGGAGCATTCCTCTGGTTAGAATTTCTGGACAGCGGCATTTGTTTTCTTTCAATTCGCAGCAATCATTGTGTCACAAGGAATTTATGACCCCAAACTGATATTTATATATCCCCTTTGTGCATTAATTTTTAGCACCAGGCTAGATGAGATATTAAAACAGGTGATCAAAAACAATTTTATTTATTCTTTTTGCGTGTCTGCTGGATGACCCAATTTACAGGCTGCATGCTGGAGAGGTTTCCATGGCAACAAGCTGATGTTGGATGTGAGGGGATTGTCAGCTCTCTACCTGACATCTTCACATTGGCTGAATGAATAATCTTCCCACTCTTCCCTTGCCTTGGCAAATTGAAGCCCTGAGATGACCTGACAAGTGGACATGCTGAGAGCAGCAGTGAGCACTCTCACTCCAGGGCTGAATAAAAGCTCCCGCTGGAGACTTGATTGTCTCGCTGTTGATTTTCAGAGCTGCTTTCATACTCCTGCATGGTGCACTACATGCTATTCTTCATTCCAAGCGTATCTTACGCCATCTTTATCATTTTCTCTTCAAAACTTCCTTTAAATCTGGCTGCCGTCACTCAGTGTTTATTACTACCCAGTGCAACAGATATAATTAACTAATAGCTAAATGTTATTCTGTTGACATAAGCCTTTATTGTTATAATCCGTATAATATGATGAGAGAGAAAGATGTCTATTAATAATAATTTTGATTAGATTCACTACAGTGTGGAAACAAGCCCACACTGACCCTCCAAAGAGCAACCCATCCCCCTACATTTACCCCTGACTAATGCACCTAACACTACAGGCAATTTAACATGGCTAATTCACCTAACCTGCACATCTTTGGAATGTGGGAGGGAACCAGAGCACCCAGAGGAAACCCATGCAGACACAGGGAGAACGTGCAAACTCCACACAGACAGTTGCCTGAGGTGGGAATTGAACTTGGGTCCCTGGTGCTGTGAGGCAGCAGTGCTAACCACTGAGCCACCATGACACCTAGATGAAGGCAGATACAGATGATGAAATTCGTCATTGCTCCCAATGTGCTTGCTGCTTCTTCAGCCGATTGAGGGAAGAGTATTTGTTGAACAAGATCTCAAAACCGGGCAGCATTGATCCTTATGCTCCTATATGCTTACAGATTTGGATAACTCCCCGCACACCTCAAAGCACAAAAGCCATGTGGTGCCTTTGCAGTGACCTCCCAAATCTGATGGCAAGGAATGTAGCCTAACAGGGTGCTCTCTCCCACACCAAGTTGTCCAGTGTCAAGGTGCTGATCTCTCAAAACCAGCTCCAGGTGTTGACCTGACTGACAGCAGCATTCTGAAGTGACTGCTCTACTTGGAACGTGGCCGGGCCAGGAGACTCCCAGGAAGACAACAGAAACCAGGGATGACATCAGACCATCCTGGAAGAGGGCAAAATTTTCTTTCGATCTGTGAGGAGACCCTGGTTTGTGACTTAACAAGTTGGAGAAAGCCCATCCAGGAAGGTGCTGAACACATGAAGAGACTATGGTTAAATGTCTTGAAATGGTTAAAAGTGGATAAATCCCCAGGACCTGATCAGGTGTACCCAAATACTCTGTGGGAAGCTAGGGAAGTGATTGCTGGGCCTCTTGCTGAGATATTTGTATCATCGATAGTCACAGGTGAGGTGCCGGAAGACTGGAGGTTGGCAAACGTGGTGCCACTGTTTAAGAAGGGTGGTAACGACAAGCCAGGGAACTATAGACCGGTGAGCCTGACCTTGGT
>NC_057728.1:8256932-8375927 GCF_004010195.1 Chiloscyllium plagiosum
GTTGTTTTTCAGACTGGAGGCCTGTGACCAGTGGAGTGCCACAAGGATCGGTGCTGGGTCCTCTACTTTTTGTCATTTACGCAAATGATTTGGATGCGAGCATAAGAGGTACAGTTAGTAAGTTTGCAGATGACACCAAAATTGGAGGTGTAGTGGACAGCAAAGAGGGTTACCTCAGATTACAACAGGATCTTGACCAGATGGGCCAATGGGCTGTGAAGTGGCAGATGGAGTTTAATTCAGATTAATGCAAGGTGCTTCATTTTGGGAAAGCAACTCTTAGTAGGACTTATACACTTAATGGTAAGGTCCTCGGGAGTGTTGCTGAACAAAGAGACCTTGGAGTGCAGGTTCATAGCTCCGTGAAAGTGGAGTCACAGGTTGATAGGATAGTGAAGAAGGCGTTTGGTATGCTTTCCTTTATTTGTCAGAGTATTGAGTACAGGAGTTGGGAGGTCAAGTTGCGGCTGTACGGGACATTGGTTCGGCCACTGTTGGAATATTACGTGCAATTCTGGTCTCCTTTCTATTGGAAAAATGTTGTGAAACTTGAAAGGGTTCAGAAAAGATTTACAAGAGTTGGAGGATCTGAGCTACAGGGAGAGGCTGAACAGGCTGGGGCTGTTTTCCCTGGAGCGTCTGAGGCTGAGGGGTGATCTTAGAGGTTTTACAAAATTCTGAGGGGCATGGATAAATAGACAGTCTTTTCCCTGGGGTCACGGAGTCCAGAACTAGAGGGCATAGGTTTAGGGTGAGAGGGGAAAGATATAAAAGAGACCTAAGGGGCAACTTTTTCACACAGAGGGTGGTACGTGTATGGAATGAGCTGCCAAAGGATGTGGTGGAGGCTTGTACAATTCAACATTAAGAGGCATTTGGATGGGTATATGAATAGGAAGGGTTTGGAGGGATATGGGCCGGGTGCTGGTAGGTGGGACTAGATTGGGTTGGGATATCAGGTCGGCAGGGACAGGTTGGATCGAAGGGTCTGTTTCCATGCTGTACATCTCTATGACTCTATGACTATCATGATAATGTGCCAGCGTGAAGTTGAGGGTTTGGAGGGGGCTCGGTAACCTCCACACAATGCATCTTCCATCCCAAGTCAGAGCCTAAAGAGATATAGGAAAAAAATAGTAACCCATTTTGCTCAGCAAATGTTATGACACACCACTGGAGCAGGTGGGACTTCAACCCAGGCCTCCGGTCCAGAGATAGGGAGGTTACCACTTCACCACGAGAGGGAACTCTTAAATTCCACTATCTGCCATGGTGGGATTTGAACCTGGGTCTTCAGAACACTTAGTTGAGTTTCTGGATTAATAGTCTCACAATAATACCATGAGGCTATTGCCTCTCCTTGAAGTCAATGAGGAGATGCAGGATGTAAAACCATATACAAACCCGTCCTCTCTTCAGTGGGTAACTGAAGGAGACAATCAGACAAGGTCCCAAGATTCCACATCTGTTGCTGATCAAATGTTAACTGGCTGCACTGGCTCTAGCTTTGAAAAAGAAATCAGTTGGATTCTGATCCATAATTGAAATTGTACAATCTCTGCTTTCATCCCATGACAACGCTACTGTGTACTTCTACCCTTTATGGATTTATTTAACTTCTATTGAATTCTTGTTTATGAGTCATAGATCTCTTGTATCTGTGAAGTGAAATGAATTTAGTTTTGATTAGGTTTAATTTAATTTGCCCTCTATGCTGACAGCTATTCTTTATGTACACATTGCAATGTTGTGACCTTTTCCTTCAATCTTTAATGCTTCGCACTGTTTATTTGTGCTGCGGATGAACTGTCTCCATTCTTGGCAGCAACGAGAGGTTTTCAGTTCAGCCTGCCTTCTGTTCAGCTGCCCTGTTATCTTGCTCAATATCCCTGAATTATGTCTGATGCTTGAGGAACAGGGATGGGTAACGTGAAGGCCATACGCAAGCAGAGCCTGTGGGGAAGCTGAACCGTCTGGAAACGGGATGTTTTTCGACCATCCCACGTGAAATCAGTGAGGAGCTTTCCTTGCCTCCCCACCCTGACCCATACACCTCATAGGGACAGGAATAGGTCATTCAGCCTGTTCTGCCATTCAATGAGATCATGACTGATCTGTGGTTGAATTCATTATTCCTGCCTTTGGCCCATATCCCTTAATGCTTAACAAAATAAAACAGGTCTACAAGAATGTTGCCAGGACTGGAGAGTTTGAGCTATTAGGAGAGGTTGAATAGCTGGGGCTTTTTTCTGTGGAGTGTCAGAGGCTGAGACATGACCTTATAGACATTTGTAAAATCATAAGGGGCATAGATTGGGTGAATAGCCAAGATCCTTTCCCCAGGGTAGGGGAGTCCAAAACCAATGGGCATAGCTTTAAGACAAGAGGGGTAAGTTTTAAAAGGGACCTCAGGAGCAACATTTTCAGAGGGTGGTGCGTGTAGTGAATGAGCTGCCAGAGGAAGTGGTGGAAGCTGGTACAATTACCACATTAAAAGGCATCTGGATGAGTATGTAAATAGAAAGGGTTTAGACTGATATGGGCCAAGTTCTGGTAAATGGGACTAGGTCAGATTAGGATGCTTGTTCGGCATGGATGAGTTAGACTGAAGGGTCTGTCCATCTAAATGACTCTATAACTGGTTTATTGTTAAAACAATTAACTGGCAGGCACTGAATGATCCCTAGAGCATCACCACTACCGTCACCTCTTGAAGATGCAATGGGACCTGGTTGACACCAGGCTGGAAATGGGGTTCAGCTTTTCCTGGAATTGTTCATTTTTTACCTTTAGCTATCCATGGAGTGAGCTATCCATGGAGTGAGTGATGTGTTGCAGAGTATCGTATTGCAGTAGGGCGGCTTCAGGATACCCCACCAGGCTGCAGTGATGAGAAAACCCAGGAATTCCATCCTGACTCGTGGTGAAAACGATTGGAAGGCAATGCGGCAGCGCAAGTTTCTGAAGTTATTTTTTCCCTGTGGCATTTCCCTTGCTGCTGACTCTACGCCCGTTAGTTACCATCCCGTTGTTTATACCCAGTGACCACCTGTGTGCTCTTTAATGCAGAAGGTGTCCAAGCTAAACCCAATCTTGTCGTCCTCTGAAATGCATGCACAGGCAGAGGGACTTGGCGTGGTGAGTTACACTTCGGAAGTAGGGATTCGGGTATTCTTGCATTGATTTGGAGTAAATGCAGTTGAACGTATTGAATATGACAGTAGTCTGATTGTTCATTGTAGAAGGAAGTATTGCAAGCTAACATAAATACAGTTGTTGCAGCATCATTTTTCATTTAGCAAATGTGAGGAGACCCCCTTGGAAACTCTTCAAAACTCTTTGGTTAGATTGCTAACTGTAGTATTTGCTACTATGCGTTAACAGCTCATAATATAACAGTGTGACTCTCCCTTCACTTAAACACTGAGCAATTCAGAAAAGGTGAATTCTGCTCAGCACCATTAATCCAGAATCTGGTTTCCAGCATCTGCAGTCATTGTTTTTACCTAGTTACTGGATAAACCTGCTGATCTGTTGATGTAGTTGCTTAATCACACTTTTTTTATGTTCCTTCAGCGGTTTTGTTGAGGTTTAAATTCAGAAGCCTCAGTGGCTGGTTTCAGCTCTTTATTGAGAGAAATGCTGCTGTTTTGCTGAGCCTTAAGTCACCCGTTATTCAAATTGTTGGATTGTGCTTCAAGCCCCAAATTAGTCAAAAAGTGGTTACAACTTGAAAATGGAAAATCTGGTGTCCTTCTGTCTGGACTCGAATGTAGGATATTTTAGCTTGAGGGGGTAAAGGGGAGGTGTGCAAGGAGAACAGCTGTATTTGGAATGAAAATTGCTTCAGAAAGTTCATGGCCACTGTCATGATTCTTGCGGGAAGAGGAGAGGGTTGTTCCCTGAACAGATTGTCAACTTTCCAACAAGCACCGAGACATTGCTTGGCTGGTTGTGAGAAAGGCATTACCTAGGGAATCCTTCATGTATGGACTCTCCGCACCACCACATGCTGCTCTTGAGGTGCTGGTGGGGTGGTGGAAGGAGGAGGGTAGAGACTGTCACAAAGTTTGTCCCGAGCAGCTCCCTGATATAGGGCTCTGTGTTATATTGGCTGCTTCACAGGAAGCACATCAAAACAAACATCGACTGTGCCTGGAGGACCATCAAGTCGGTGAAAGACGCTGTTTGATCTGCCTGAAACTTGCTGGCTTTCCAGAGCAAGGAGCTCACCTCGACCGGGTGTTGCAGACCGGCACATTCCAAGGTCCAGGGCCACGAGCTGAGGGACGCACTGAAGCCTGGTGCGGCTGCTGCCAAGGTGCAGTGGGGAAAGACCACTGTCTGAGGTCTTTCTGGTGAAGTTAAATGGGGGTCCATTCAGTTTTCAGACCCCTCCCCCACCATGTGCTTAAAATCTATGTAAATAGTCTTGTACAAGTAAGAAATGCCTTGCGTTTATTTGTTGGATGGAGTCAAACTCCAATGTTTGTTTGTTTCTTTGTACACTACTGTACAGAACTGAACAACTTTAGGGACTATTTTTATATATATAAAGGGTTTTTTTGTGAATTAAGTCTATTTTTGAAATAAACAGAAGCTTCCTGGCTTATGCCACATGCCTAGCTGTATTCTGGGGTGGTTGCCCATCAGAGTGGGGGGTTAAGTTAAATGTTGATATCGACATTACTGTTGGCTACAGGAAATCTCTGACCTAGGCTGGGCTAGGCTATAGCCCATCACCAACGAATGCAGGGTTGGATAGGGAAAAGGTTAGCTGGACGTGAAAGTTGTGAACTTGGATTGAACCATTTGGTCCAGATTTTCTTTCTGTCCTCCCTTCGCTCTAGCAGGGAGAAGAAAATCAGTAAAACCCGGGAAGTGGTTGGCGCTGGTCCCAACTGGTCTTATCTACCTCCAAAATAGAATTCTAATTTACACCAGTGCCAGTCATTTCCCAAGTTTGATTAGATTTTCCTTCCCATAATGTTGAGGTTATGCTCTGACTGCTACCTCGCTGAGACCAAACTGATATGACTGGAACCAACAGTGCAGAGAAGTAACTGCCTGCTTGTTACCAAGGAAACACTTTGGAGCGTTTGGCTTGACTTGTTCTGTCTCTGGTGCTCAGTCTCTCTTTCTCTGCCTCTTGCTCTCTCATTCTTTTGAATCCTGTCTTTTTATCTTTTCTGTTTTTGTTTTTGTTTTCTGCCTGCCTGTCTTCTCTGCGACTATAACAGTTGATTCTAGTTTTCTCTCACTCACTCGCACGTACATTCTGTCTGCAGATCCTTTCCTCGCCCCTCTCATCATGGAATCAATCCAGAACCTTTAATCCTTTTGTCACAATTAGCCTTTAGCTGTGGTTTTTGAAGGAATGTGAAACAATTTAGACTCTGTTTGTTTGTTTTGCGTCCAGAAAAATGGGACCGTGTAGGCAGATGGGGCAGGAAGCAAATAGAAATCAAAATCTTTAGAATTGCAACCCGTGTCAAGCTGCAAATCTAATTTTGGAAGCAATTTTCCAGTAAAGACAGTCACAGAGAAGCAATTATTCAGTTACAGGAAGTGAGCATCACAGACAATGTCAATATCTATTGCCCATTGCTAATTGGCCTTAAGGTGAGTCACCCTTCTTGAATTGCTGGTTTCCTCTGGTGTAGATGCACCCACATGCTTTGGGGAGGGATTTTATGTTTTTGACCCCGAGACCAGGCAGAAGTGACAAAGTTTCAAATTAGAATCAGAAGGGGTCAGAGAATCCCTACAAGTGTGGAAACAGGCCATTTGGCCATCAGGTCCACACCAACCCTTCAAAGAGCATCCCACCCAGACACCCCACCCCCTCAAAATATCCCTGCAACCCTGGGTTTCCCATGGCTAATCCACCCAATCTGCATATCTTTGGTCTGTGGGAGGAAACCAGAGCACTGAGATGAAACCCATGCAGACATGGATCTTAGACATGGTGATAGTCCTTTGTGTCGATCACCTTTATCCACCTAGGTAATAGGGGCCATGAGTTTTTACAAAGTGTTGTCAAAAGAGTCACTGCAACCCATCTTGGGGATGGTACTGTTTTGCTGATGCGGGCTGTTGGTGCATGTTGTGAATATTACAGCTGCTGGGTTGGCTGACGATCAAGTGGGCTGCTATATCCTGAATGGTGTTGAGCTTTTTGACATTTGGAGTTGCACTTACCCAGGAAGTGGGGATGAATAAGATAGTTGAGGTCAGGTAGTTAGCGACTAGTTTATGTGTGTTCAGTGCGGGGAGACGTACCATTTCTCTGCAAATGTGAGCTTGGGTGGACTGAGATGTTCCTTCATGTTTTCATTCTTTCAAGCTGTCTTTCAGATCATTCTACAACATGTAGATTTAAGTTTCAAATAAATAGTGCCAGTTCATACACACATGGATGGCACTTTAGTAGGTGGTTATTCCTTTTGCTTAGTGGAATCCCTTACTGAAGCATGAAGCTTTAAGTTACTGAGCTGCATGGTGATTAGAAGGGTGCTGGACAGAGCTAAGGTTCACTCTGGAAAACGTGGAGTTGGATTGATTTAACCTGCTTTAGGATGATGCGTAAAATCATGCTCTGAAAATATCTCATTCACCTCAGTACCTGAGGGCGGCATTATATTTGCTGTTTAGTGTGTCTGCCATGTTGATATATCACAAAATCAGTGCGCACATGACCAAGCTGTTTTGTGCCTCTTGTTCTGATGACCTGCTGAACTGCACAGACTGTCATATTCATTGTTTGCCTATAAATCTGCAGCGTGGGTCATTAAACTTTAAACACTCCTGTACCGTATCTAAATGCTGTCTGATATGTGGTCTGACTTGTACTGCGGCAGGACGTGATTGATCAGCAGTGCAGCTGAAATGATCTTCGAGCGGTTGACTCTGGTTATTCGGATTGTATTTCATCTGTTGTCAAAAAGTGAAGATTCCTGAAGGAAAAGGTCGTGTCTCTGAAGGATCAATAACCAGAAACAGTGTTGGAAAATCTTATGGGACCAGGCCTTGACAATATTGCTCGATGCTGTGTTACAGCCAAATAACAATCTCTAACCTGGTACAAGGTTTGTTTGGTCAAATGTTAAGTACGCTCCATTACTCTATCCACCAGTTGTTCACATTGGTTGATTGTCATTTGGCCTAGTGTGTGCTGCTTTCCCAGAACCCTGTTTTGTTTCAGGATCGGTGAGAGGTTTGAGATACAAGCTGCTATGGCCTCTCCAAAACCTTTCTGACCATCTTATGTGTAACAAAATGCTTCTCGTTCGATTGCAGTGCCTGTCGAGGTGGACTGCAGTTTTCGTCTTGTTTGTGTGTGACACCCTATGGGTACTTGCACTCTCCTCACACTCTCTCTTCAGATGGTAATGCATCCCTCGCTGTAAGGGAACAGCTTGTCAAAACCAAACTGCATCATGACAAACAAACAAAAATGTTTGTTTTTAGTGCAATGCGAGAAAAGTCGCATCCTAGTGGCTGTCAGCAAATATGGAAATCTGTTTGGAAGCCCGTTGCTCCCCTCAAAGACACCTTCAGATCTTAGTGACCTCCGTGCTTTGGGTCAAACTGAAAGGCATTGACATGCAACAAGATCATTCAGGCTGACTAATCCTTCATCAATTTAACGTTGTGTTGGCTGAGAGAAGGATGATGGCCAACATAGATGCCTGAAACATAAGTTACTGCGAAAGATGTATTTAGCATATTTAGCAGTATTTAGTCCAAAGCTAGAGGGCATGGGTTTAAGGTGAGAGGGGAAAGATTTAAAAGGGACATAGAGGGCAATCTTTTCATGAGAGGGTGGTGTGTATGTGGAATGCTAGAGGAAGTGGTGGAGGCTGATACAGTTACAACATTTGAAAGGCACCTGGATGAGTATATGAATAGGAAGGGTTTAGAGGGATATGGACCAAATGCTGGCAAACGGGACTAGATTAATGTGGGGATATCTGGTCAGATGGAAGGGTATTTTTTCATGCTATATGTCTCTGTGACTCTATAATCCCTGCTTGTCACTGAGAACTGTGAAGGCAACACACCTGTGAAATGGAAGTTCCTGCCTATGCTGGTGCTGTGCTGTTCCTCAAGCAGAACTAATGCGTTTCTATTGCTGTGCAGTCTCCCCATACTCAGTATAATCAGAGGATATACTGGATCAAATACAATAGCGAGAGGCAATCATCGATCTATGGCTCCTTCGTACTTACAGAAATAATACATGTTTCCTGTTAAAACTACAGGCTTACATCGACAAATCTTGTAACCTTTCATGATAGTAAAGAGCTACACCGAACAGAAGGCAGAGAAAACAAACAAAGTACATGGAAGACGATAAATTAATATTGCCTTTAGACAAATATCCTTACATACAATAAAACCCATTAGTTTAATGGGTGAGCTGTTACTAGAAATCCATTTCCTGCAGTGTGCTTGTTCAGTTCCATGTGGCCACCGAGAATAGTGACATTAGATTAGATTACTTACAGTGTGGAAACAGGCCCTTCGGCCCAACAAGTCCACACCGACCCGCCGAAGCGCAACCCACCCATACCCCTACATTCACCCCTTTAACCTAACACTACGGGCAATTTAGCATGGCCAATTCACCTAATCTTTGTGACTGTGGGAGGAAACCGGAGCACCCAGAGGAAACCCACGCAGACACGGGGAGAATGTGCAAACTCCACACAGTCAGTCGCCTGAGTCGGGAATTGAACCCAGGTCTCTGGCGCTGTGAGGCAGCAGTGCTAACCACTGTGCCACCGTAAAGGCACACTGACACATATAGGTTCAGTGACTGCAAAAATCCCAATCTTTCTTTAATTGGTGTGGGTAGGTGGCCATTAAGTTTTTGTAAACACTGTTTTGGCTGGAACGATTTTGCATCATTATTTGGAAGCTGTTTCCTGTGCTCCTTTTGCATGTTAATTTACTGTTGTGGAGAGAAGTAAGCTTCAAATAAAAGAAGAATAATACATCCATTGAGTTCAAAATTAGCCGTGGCTATTGCGAGTTGCTGTGCATAAGATCACTGGGCCCTTAGTGTGCATAATATCGTAACTACATGACCAAGGCGCCAAGGTTTGGAAACTTCCTGTAGACAAGATGCTGAGGAGTCAGACATCAGTCTTTCAAACATACTGATATCTCTTAACTTCCTGACAGTATCTGAGCATCTACTTGACATGGAATGTATTCTCTGGCTGCTTGTTCACTTCAGGCATCCCTTAGCTGATTTGGACATTCATGAGACAAACTATGAGGTGCCTGTATCGCAACGTATGTTCATATTGCACCTTCTAATGTTGCCAAGTCCTAAATTGCTTTACAGAATGTTATCTCCGCCCATTTAAAATTAAGCCGCAAAGACATGGGGCCCAGTAACCAAATGCTTGGTCAGAGAAGCCGGTTTTAAAGAGTGCCTGGAAGCCACCGTGCTGCTGGGAAGGGAATTCCAGGATTGACCCAGTGCCAGTGAGGGAACACCAATGTACTTCATAATGTAGAATGATGTGTGGCTTTTGGGGGGGGAGACACTGGCAGACCTTGGGAGTTCCAGAGCTGCTTTTCCTTCGAGAGATCATTGGTTTGGAAAATGCCATTGGGGGCATTTGTGTGAATTGCAGCTTGGGGATGTTATACACTGCTGTAGCTGTGTGTCAGTGAGCAAGGAGTGAATGGTGAGGGAGTGGATTGGGTGCTAATCACATGGGTGCTTTGTCTTGAATGTTGTTGGAGCTGTACCTTTCCGGACAAGTATTCCACCACACTCCTGACTTGTGCCTTCTAGATGGTGGGCAGGCTTTGGGGAGTCAGGAGAAGTTATTGCGCTGCCAAATTCCCAGCTTTCTATCTTCTCTTGTAACCACTATATTTAAATGGGTGCTTCAGTTTCTGCTCAATGGTCAACTCAAGAATGCAGATTAGGGTCGAGGCAGTTGAAAACATGGTCACAATTGCAAAGTTGAAGAGTGTGGTGCTGAAAAAACACAGTCGGTCAGTCAGCATCCGAGGGGCAGGAGAGTCGACATTTTGAGCATAAGCTCTTCATTAGGAATCGAAACATCGATTCTCCTGCTCATCGGATGCTGCCTGACCTGCTGTGCTCATTCAGCACCACACTCTCGACTCTGACATCTGCAGTCCCCGCTTTCTCACAATCCAGACCTTCTGCACATTGCTTTTTTTCTTACACTCTGCAATTGTAAGGGGGAGTGGGGTGTTTGTGGTGTGTGGCGGGGATATGGGGTGTGGGGAGGAGTACGTGCATGTGAGATATTGGAACCTTGTGTTTTATTTGGAACGCGGGAACATTTTAGTAGTGCAGTGATGACGTCCTAGTTGATAGAATCATAAAGTCTCTGACAGTGTGGAAACAGGCCGTTCAGCCCATCAAGAAGGCCATGCTGACCCTTTGAAGAGCATCCAACCCAGATCAACTTCCCCTACCCTATCCCTGTAACCCTGCATTTTCCATGGCCAGTCCAACCTCGCCTGCATATCCCTGGACACTGGGCAATTTTGCATGGCCAATCCACCTAACTTGTACATTTTTTGGATTGTGGGAGGAAAATGGAGCACCTGGAGGAAACCCACACAGGGAAAACATGCAAGCTCCACACAGTCGCCCGAGGGTGGAATCGAACGCAGATCCTTGGTGCTGTGAGACAGCAGGGCTAACATCTGAACCACCATGCCACCCCATTTGCTGGAATTTGACAGCCAGAGATAACTGATAATTAAACTGCGCATTTGCAAGTCTTCCTGACAGGTGATATTCACCAACATTCACTGGAAGACAGTGCTGTTCTGTCATGCTAGTGTTTGATTGTTGGCCAGTCTCAAAGATTAGCAACATCTACTTCCTCAGTCTTCTTTCTTCTGCTTCAGAGGCTGTTGTTGCTGCACACACAAACTAATCGATTCACATAATTAGTGTTATTCATTGCAGCGGGTCAGGAAGCTTTGGCAACTTCTGTTTAATCCGGCATCATTCATGACATATACTGAACTCATTGAGCTGGTGCTTGATGCAAGACTTGATTCTTTTTAACCAGATCCGTCCTACGGTATACAAATGGAATGACTAATTGGATATTTACGGATAGGTTCAATGTATGATGCCGTTGTTTAATTGTGGAAGGTTTAATTGTGGCAATCGTATCATAAGTAGTTTTGTACTTTGAATATCACAGTTAGCACCAAACCAGCATGAACTGGATAATCTTATATATAACATACAATCTTAGGAAAATAGTTTATTTTGCCCTTTAGTTTGATAATTTTGCAAGGTGTTTACAGCAATCACTAGCATTTCTGTGCTTTAATGTTTTCAGTCCAAAAACACATTTCTGGAAGAACGGAAAGGAATTGAAATTGATTCTGCCAGTTCTGTTCTGCAGACACCGTTGTTTCTAAAATTAATTCCCCCATTTTCTGGAAAGGGAGGAGTCCCATCAAAATAAGGCAAGTTCAGTCCCTTTCATTCCTTACGTTTCAGGTAAACTGGCTGAATAGATTCTGGGAAACTGACCACATGTGTATTGGAAGTTGCTGAAACACAGTCGGCTGAGTCTCTTCTCTTCAAACGTGAAGACTACAGTGTAACCTCAAATAGATTCTTGTAGCATCAACATAACCAGGATCTTTTCATTTGACCAGAACTATAGAAATAAAAATAAAGATAGTCACTAATATATCCAGCAGGAGCAGCCTCTTTATTGCAGAGAATAGTCAAAATGTGGAATATGTTAGCAGACGGCATTGCGAGGGCAAATAACATGGGTCCATTGAAGGGAACCCAGTTGAGCCCATGAGGGAGAAAGAAAGAGAAACCAATTATGCTTGAGTTAAATAAAGAAGTGTGTCACAAATTGCGGTCACCCTTAACTGACACCATTGGCTCTTTCAATTTGGTCTATTGCATTTGTTGATCCCAATGTGGTCTCCTCTATATCGAAGAGACAAAACGCCGACTGGGTGATTGCTTTGCTGAGCACGTTCAGTCTGTACGCAATCAGGTCCCTGACCTTCCCGTGGCTTGCCACTTCAACCTACAATCCTGCTCCCATGCCCACATGTCTGTCCTTGGCCGGCTGCAATGTTCCAGTGAAGCTCAACGCAAACTGGAGGAACAGCATCTCATCTTCCAACTGGGCACGTTACAGCCTGCCGGTCTCAACATTGAATTCAACTTCAGATGATTATCCCATCTCGACCCTCCGTTTTCATTCTGCTCCGAATTTTTTTTTCATGTATTTATTTATTTTTTAAATATTTTTTTCACTGTTCTGTACCTCTTATTTCTTGATTGTCGTCTTTATTGCTACCTTTGCTTCTGGAGCCATGACTCCCCTTCTTTCAGCCTAGTATAAATACCTCCCTATTTCTCCCTTTTTTCAGCTCTGACAAAGGGTCAGTTAGATCTGAAACATCAGCTCTTTTCTCTCCTTACAGATGCTGCCAGACCTGTTGAGATTTTCCAGCATTTTCTGAGATTCCAGCATCCGCAATAATTTGCTTTTATCTCATTAGCTCAGTGGTAGCATTGAGTTTGTAATCCATGCTGACAACTTGATATATCATCTTGGGTACATTGTAGGTGCTGGGCTGGATGAGACGTTAAACAGATGACCCACGTGAAGTTGTCTAGTTTTCAGATGGACTGCAAAGATACAGGTTTTATATTGAGTGACATGACGGAATGTTTTTTGTCCTAGCTCTTATAGGTCAGCCATTATAGTGTGAGGTTAGAATGGCTGTGGTCAGCTGATGCTGATAAATGTATTTTGGCTTTGCCTCAGAGCTTGATTGTTGGGAAATACTGAAGGTTACCACTGTCCCTGGGGAGGGGAAAGGCACTTGCCATATGTTTGTTATTGCCCAGAATCAACATGTAATTAGTTTAAAGCAGTCTGGTCAGTAAATTCCTGTTGACAGAAATGGTAAAATGGCCAAGTCTGTCACGGTGTATGAAACAGAGTAGGGTTGGGGGAGAGTGGTGGAGGGGAGGAATACTTGAAGCATGAGAGTAATCTTGAGAGAGTCCAGACTCCCTCTATATGATGACACTGCACGCAAGAGAGTGGCAAATGGTCACTTAACTATTGATGATTGTGCTGTGAAGGGGACTGAGCCATTTGTGCCTCTCAGACACTGGTGGCCAGCCTTATTTGTGTTTTGCCAGAAATAGAGGGACACACTCCAGGTCACCAATGGGTCAAGTCAGTTCATTCTTTTGCAGTACTCCCGAGATGTGCAATAAAGCCAGTACTTTGCTGTCTTGAAAGTACAATAATAAAATAAATGCATGTGTTCTGGTGGTATGGCTGATGTTGGCAAGGCCAACACTTCCCCTCTATCCTATGAATGTTGCTCTACGTCTGATTGGCCTATTCAGAGGAAAACACAGAATTGAACCAACCAGCTTGATTCACACAGAATTTGGATGCATCTTAGATTAGGCCAGGATGGCAGGTTTCCACCCCTGCAATTACTTTAGTGAACTCATTTTTATGGCAATCGTAGAAACCTAATATTAAGTTCTCAAACTGCCACAGTGGGATCTGAACTCTCATTCTGTGGGTTATTAAATATGGATTAGAATGGTGCTTCATAAAAACATACAAATTAGGAGCATCTATCGTCCATTTGGCCACTAGAGCCTATTCTGTCATTTGGTAAGATCATGGCTAGTTTGATTGAGACCTCTGCATTACTTCTGAGTTTGCTTTCTTTATCCTTTCGACTTCCCTATCGGTCAAACTCTATCTAACTTAGACTTCAAAATGTTCAGTGACCCAGTCTTCACTGCTTTGGGGCAAGAGACCTCCACAATTAATGACCCTCTGAGAAGGGGAAGGAAGTCACCTCACCTCCATTTTAAATGTAGGTTTGTGTAAGATCAAAGGCTGAGAGGGCAGGTCATCTCATTCCCCTTTGGTGCTTCTTTATCTTTTAAAACTACTTCTAACTCTAGAGAGATTCATTGTCAGTGTTGGTTCAGAATCTGGTTTGATTAGGAAGTTCAAACTTTACATTAGCATTTAATGGACAGTAATAATCTGCACAGCTGGCATCCCTGGCCTTGACTTTTCCACAGAGCAGTCCAGACCCTCAACCACAAAGGAAAAGCCACTTTTTTTTCAACAATGACCATTCAATCCAACTGCAGTGACAGTATGATGTCACATTCTCTGAGCATCACTGTTTGAGACTTTCAGGCAGCAGTGACCAGACTCTCAAGCTCAGATGTGCCTGTTAGATTAATACCTGTAGGAGAAAATCCGCTTCCCTGTCTACCCACAGCATGGACACAAAGAGCATAAGGAGCCATGTCTGCCTAAGCCACAACAGAAACTACCCAGAGTGCCTCAGCCTTGATTAAACAGGCTAACTAAGACACAAGCTGAAAATGTGTTGCTGGAAAAGCGCAGCAGGTCGGGCAGCATCCAGGGAACAAGAGAATCGACGTTTCGGGCATAATGATTCCTGAAGAAGGGCTTATGCCCGAAACGTCGATTCTCTTGTTCCCTGGATGCTGCCTGACCTGCTGCGCTTTTCCAGCAACACATTTTCAGCTCTGATCTCCAGCATCTGCAGACCTCACTTTCTCCTCCTAACTAAGACACAAGACAGGAAACAGGAGATGACTCAAGCCACTTCCAGACTGGGAAATACACTTCCTGACAAAGCCTGACAATAGACTTCCCAGCCCTCAGTAAGTGCAACTGCTCCCAAAGCCATTAGGGCAGCTCGCTCCTCTCACATACTGGAACTTCACAAAGGATGCTCAGACTGAAAGGCACCAAGGTACCTGGCTTGTGGACTAACCACAATGGAAACCCATTGATGCCTGGATGAGACATTAGCACCTACACTCACACAGAGGATCAGAATCTCCTGACTCAATCACAGACTGCTTGCTGCTCCTGGATGGCTGATTGTCCTCCCATCGATTGTGTTTTACTCTTGATTGTCCTGTAATTCACACCACGTTATTGTACCCCGATTAAAACGGCCTGTGCCCACTGCTCGAGGAGGAGAACCCTTGATCTACCTGTACAGACTCTCAGTTCTGTGTCAGCCGAGTCAATTTCTCTTTCAGCCATATTGCTTGTAATAGGAGAAAGTGAGGACTTCAGATGCTGACGATCAGAGCTGAAAAATGTGTTGCTGGAAAAGCGCAGCAGGTCAGGCAGCATCCCAGGAGCAGGAGAATCAACGTTTCGGGCATAAGCCCTTCTTCAGGAATGAAGGGCTTATGCCCGAAACGTCGATTCTTCTGCTCCTGACATATTGCTGTAATAAACAGCTTGTCAACTTCACCCGATCCACGCTTGTGTGGCCCCTGTTCAATTGGGCTCAATTCTCTGACAATACCAAACCCGCAATCACTGTCTACGTGTAAAATGGCACCTTGTGCATTGACCATTTGTCTCCCAGACCTTGACTATGACTCTATTTAGGCCATAAGATGCCAGAGCAGAAGTAGGCCATTCGGCGCTTTGAGTCTGCTCTGCCACTCAGTGAGATTATGAAAATTCTCAACTGCACTTTCCTGTCTGTTCCCCCTAAGTCTTCATTCCCCTCCTGATTACCCTCCTGATTACAGACGTTCAACATACTTAATGACCCAGCCTCTGCAGCCCTCCGTGCTAAATAATTTCACAAGATCCTCTACTCTTTGAGAGAAGAAATTCCTCCTCATCCGTGTCCTAACTGGGTGACTGCTTTCTTGGACGTCCTGCTTTCTGGTTCTAGACTCGGCCACCTGGGGAAACAGCCTCTCAGTATCTATCCAGTAAAGCCCCCTGAGAATCTTTTAGGTTACAATGAGGTCTCCTAGCATCCTTCTAATTTCTGACAAGTACAAGTCCAGGGTTTGGGTCGGTGGGACATAAGAATTTGGTACTCCCGGCCAACCAACTTCCTGATTTAATGTTATGATAAGAGTCCATTCATAAAATTAATGGCCATATTAATATCATCTGTTCGCTGGCCGGGTATCCGGGCCTTTGAAAGCCCAGCAGCTAATGGAGATGAGGACTGCTGGATCCAGCAGGAAATTGGCTTCTGATTAGTTTGCTAGGTTCAGTTGATCAGCACACCATCCTCACCCCATCCCTCTTCTCCTAAATGAAAACTATTCCAAATGAGCTGCAGTTTCTCCTCATGCCATGATCTATAACTCAGCACTTGCTCATTCGAGTCCTGCCCCTCACTCCTTGGTTACAGACTCCAGTCTCTCCTCATCCATAGCTCCGTGTATTGAGGTCTTGCTGACTTCTCCACCACCGCAACACCCCTTGACCCACAGTGCTACAAGCATCGCTCCAAAGCACTGTACAATACCTGCTGAAATCCTTCAGCCAATTTCACCCTGACTTCCTAATTCCCTTTCTATCTCTCTCACTCCCGCTTTTCCCCCGCTCCCCACCAACGTTTGGCCACCCACAGGAAAACCAGAGGGCAGAGACATTTAAAAGAGACCTAACGGGCAGCATTTTCACACAGAGGGTGGTGCGTGTGTGGAAAGTGCTGCCAGAGGAAGTGGTGCAGGATGGTACAATTACAACATTTTAAAAGGCATTTGAATGGGTACATGAATAGGAAGGGTTTAGAGGAATATGGGCCATATGCTGGCAAAAGGTACTGGATTTATTTAGGACATCTAGTCAATATGGACCAGTTGGACTGAAGGGTCTGTTTCCATGCTGTATGACTCTGTGGGTGCTGACCTTTCTCTGTCATTTAGCACTGGCTGGACTGGGGAAAAGAGACCAAAATTGTAAGTTGTGCTTTGATCTGTCGTTTAGTCCAGTGAGGCATGAGGGAAATGTATTATTTTGGGTTTTCTAGCACTTTCAAAAAAGAATATTGAAATTAAAAATTTGCTGGGCTCTGAAGGAAGGGCAGGAAAGAAAAAGTTTTAATGGACAGGCTTTACAAAGGGCTGATATGGGCATGATGTGTGGTGTGATTTCCTTGAGTGTTGTTTGATTCTTGGATGAGTTGCGTTTGAAAGCTGAAGAATAACACACACCTGAAGCAAAGCAATAGCGTCGACCATAACCTTGAAACATCCAACAATGCACCCTCCCCACCTCCTCAAATCAAATCGGGAACCAGAGCTTATCTAGATTTAGCTCGGCCTGATGTGGCCCGTAGCTCTGATGGTTTGTGCATTGAAAATTAAGTAGGATTCCTGTTTGACTTTTAATCAATGCAACAATCTGCACAGTATACAAAAAGGAATTTCTCGAAGTTACACTGACCCTTTGTAAGTCACTGGTTTGGACTCAGTTGGACTGTAAAATACTTCCAGTGATGGGAAGAGTTCGGTGATCAGAGGGTGATGATTTTAAGCTCATCGACAAAATATCCAGGTGGGAAATGAGAACAGGATTCTGTTTCAGATCATTGCTGGCTCCCATTACAACATGCTGCACAATTAAGCTCTGAATACAGCAGTGAAGTCTGAAGGTTGATCTGTTGTACGCTCTGCCTTTCAGTTCTGCAATCCAAGTTGTACTGAAAAGTATTTTTTTTTGCTTTTTAAAAGTGATGCACTTTTGCCTGAGGCATTCATTCAGTTGTCATTCAGTTGAAATCGAGCAGCAAATGATGAAGCCATCAAGTGGAAGAATACATTCTGAGGGCCTTAAAGGTTCATTGAAATTTTGATTACGTCCCTTTCTCCGAAAATGATTGTATGCTGGTTAATAGGCAAAATGCCAATGATATACTCCAGGATAAGATGCAGCGCATGATGCATTTGCTCAGTTATATTTTGTGAAACCAACAAGTGGCTGGAGCATCATGTTCTGTTCTGTCACAGCACAGCAGCAAATAGAGAAACATGCAGGCTTTTGCCATAGGAATCTCACTTTAGCCTAATGCCTGATTAATCAGACAGAAATCCAATGACTCATTATATTTATTGTGTGTTGGATGAATATTCCTTTGTAACATGGGTGATCCGTGTGTGTCTCTGCATTGGCCATTGGCAACAGCAACTTGATTATAATTTATTAGCCAGTGTGTTGTACCAAACTTGAGGATTTGAAAAAAATGCTTTTTCTCAGAGATGTTGCCGGTTTTGAAGGCTTTGATTTGAAGGGAGGAGCTCAAAAGGATGTAGCTGTTTTCCCTAGAGGCTTACAGAAGTTCATAAAATCATGAGGGGTATGGATAGGGTGAATAAGCAAGGTCTTTTTCCCTGGGGTGGGGAGGATGGAGTCCAAAACTACAGGGCATAAGCTTAAGGTGAGAGGGGAAAGATATAAAAAGGACCTCAGGGGCAACGATTTCAAGCAGAGGATGGTACGTGTATGGAATGAGCTGCCAGAGGAGGTGGTGGAGGCTGGTACAATTACAGCATTTTAAAAGGCATCTAGATGGGTATATGAATAGGAAGGGTTTAGAGGGATACTGGCAAATGGGACTTGATTAATTTAGGATATCTGACTGGGGAGGATGAGTTGGACCGAAGGGTCTGTTTCTGTGCTGTACATCTTTATAACTCTATTAAAGCAAAGGTGCAGCAATACTTTACATTGCACACCTTGCTCTCCTATTGTATAATCTGTTTCATTTGGTGTTTGCTGTATGTAGTTTAACAGCCATTTCTCGCCAGCTCTGAGCCAGTGTTTAGCTTGGACCTTCTTCAGCAGAATCTGGAAGCCTATCAACAGCAGAAATAGAACAATGAACATGGAACATTACAGCACAGTACAGGCCCTTCAGCCCCTTGATGTTGCGCCGACCTGAGGAACCAATCTGAAGCCCATCTATCCTACACTATTCCATTATTGTCTATGTTCATCCAATGATCATTTAAATGTCCTTCAAGTTGACGAGTCTACTACTTTTGCAGGTAGGGCGTTCCACAACCCTACTATTCTCTGAGTAAAGATGCTACCTTTGACATCTGTTCTTTATCTATCACCCCTCACATTAAATCTATGTCCACTCGTGCTAGCCGTCATTATCCAAGGAAAAAGGCTCTCACTGGTATTCTACCTAACCCTCTGATTATCATTTTTGTTTCAATTAGGTCACCTCTCAATCTTCTCCTCTCTAATGAAAACTGCCTCAAGTCCCTCAGCCTTTCATCGTAAGACCTTCCCTCCCATACCAGGTAACATCATAGTAAATCCCCTCTGAACCCATCCAAAGCTTCCACATCCTTCATATAATGCGGTGACCAGAACTGTACGTAATGCTCCAAGTGCGGCCGCACTAGAGTTTTGTACAGCTGCAGCATGACCTCACGGCTCTGAAACTCAATCCCTCTACCAATAAAAGCTAACGTACCATATGCCTCCTTAACAACCCTATCAACCTGGGTGGCAACTGTCAGGGATCTATGTACGTGGACACTGAGATCTCTCTGCTCATCTACACCACCAAGAATCTTACCGTTAGCCCAGTATTCTCTATTCCTGTTGCTCCTTCCAAAGTGAATCACCTCACACTTTTCCGCATTCAACTCCATTTGCCACCTCTCAGCCCAGCTCTGCAGCCTATCTATGTCCCTCTGTAACCTGCAACATTCTTCGGCACTAACCACAGCTCCACCAATCTTTAGTGTCATCTGCAGATTTACTAACCCATCCTTCTAAGCTCTCATCCAGGTCATTTATAAAAATGACAAACAGCAGTGGCCCCAAAACACATCCTATGGTACACCACTGGTAACTGAACTCCAGGACGAACATTTTCCAACAACCACCACCCTCTATCTTCTTTCAGCTAGCCAATTTCTGATCCAAACCGCTAAATCGCCCTCAATCCCATGCCCCCATATTTTGTGCAATAGTCTATCGTGGGGAACCTTATCAAACACCTTACTGCAATCCATATACACCACATTAACTGCCTTACCCTCAACCACCTGTTTGGTCACCATCAGAAAGAACACAATAAGGTTTGTGAGGCATGACCTACCCTTCACAAAACAGTGTTGACTATCCCTAATCAACTTATTCTTCTCCAGATGATTATAAATTCTATCTCTTATAACCTTTTCCAAAACTTTACCCACAACCGAAGGAAGGCTGACTGTGAAGTGGGTACAGCTGGATTTCCCACTGTCAGCTGGCATGGTGCTGCCTGTGGGCTGTTTGCAAGGACATTGTTCCACCTCCTGAGCCAGTTGCCCTCTTACACGTGTAGAGTTGTTGTCAGTTGATTTAGGCCCACATATTAGGCTGAACTTAGCAGGCAGGCTCCTGGTCAAGGCTGTAACTACATGGCCAGAGAAAGGAGGAAGTCTGTCAGTAGCAAAGCGAGGGACGGAGGGAGGGCAAAGCATTCTTTTTTCCATTTACACTTTGTAATTGGCCACATGCACACTATAAATTCCTATCGCTCTGCAGAAGTGCGGGAGTCTGGAAATCAATCAACGCACATACCTTCCTTCCGAATCAGGAGACTCCATGAAACAGGTCACATTTCATAGAATCATTGAAACCCTGAAGTGTGAAAAGAAGCTGTTCAGCCCATCAAGTCTGCACTGACCCTCCAAAGAGCATCCCATCCAGACCCAACCCCCACATATCCATGTAACTTTGCATTTACTATAGCTAATCCATGATCCACCTAGCCTGTACATTCCTAGACAGTAGGGGGGCAATTGAGCAAGGCCAGTTTATCTAACCTGCACATCTTTGGACTGTAGAAGGAGACCACAGCACTCGTAGAAAACCCACACAGACATGGGGAGAATATGCAAACTCCACACAGTCAACCGAAGCTGGAATCGAACCTGGGTCCCTGGTGCTGTGTGAGGCATTGCCTTTGACTTTTTGTTGGAGTAAGAAGATTTCATGAATATCTTTCTGTTTCATAACCAAAACTGAACATAAGCCACTGAGAAGTATTTTGAATCTAAAGACTCCAAACCGGACATTAGCTGGAGCCTGAATGTAGAGATGGCCTTTGATTTTCTCTGTTTATAAGTATGACATTAAATATAGATGATTGAAAAATCACTGTAATGCTGATGAATTAGCTTCCCATCTCTATAGAACCCAACAAGGAGGATGAATTTTTCTTTTGACATGGAGATGAGTTGCCTGTCACACCATGAGGTTGGGTGAACAACTCATCTGTGTTGTCAAAGGTGTACGGTTAAAATGTAAGTGGGTGGCCAATGTGGTTTCTGAATTTAGAAACCAGGCCTTCTTTTACCCATGAGAATGAGTTGTCAGTTGAGAAATCCGGCGGTATGTGGGGAGCCACAGTTGTAATTCTGAAAAAGTAGTGAACACAGTTGCTGTGCGATCTTAGTGTTTAATATGTGGGGCTGGGATTGACCAGGAACCTAGCAGCAAGCTCTCTCTGGTGAATAGGATAATCACAATTTGTATAAAACAATTTTTAAGTCAGCAAGACGACAGAGTTTATCAAGCTGTAGAAAAGAAGCTACCATCAGTATCTTTGTGACAGAGACAGTGGCCAGCCAGAGTGTGGCGGTGATTGCAGACTCTGAAGGACAACAGCAACTCATTGTGATTGATAACATTTAACATAGATCGAGATGTTTCAGATGACCTGGGCAAGAACAAGCAAAATTTCAGAGATTTTACATTGACTATTGTTTAGGTATCCCTGGGGGAATTGTCTCTAGCAAATCTTAGTTTGTTCGGAAGGGTTATCAAAAATCCGTAAAACCGTTTGGGACAAACCATGCCAAAGCTCATCCTATGATGCTCCATTCAAAGCAAGATGGCACCACTCTGGATAAATGGTTGAGCTTGCTTTTGTTTTAAAAAATGCTGGAGACAAACTGGATACAAAAAGTCAGATGTTGTTGATCACAAAATGGTAAATTTGTGTTTATTTACCGGAACACATCTTATATGTCATGTGAATTGTTTCTTAGACAGGGTTGTGATGAGGTTTACATTGCTGAAGCCACACTTAGCACAGCTAACAGAAGAAAAAAATCCGAGCAGAAAGCATTGTGCCAGGGGGAGAGTAATTAATAGAAGTCTGAAGTTGAACCAGAAGGTTAAAGAGAGAAAAATGAGAGTGAAGGGAGAGTCTGAGGAAAATGTGCTCCGTCCACATGCTTAACCAAGTTGTTTGGTAATAGAAAGGCCTGTACATGTCCATCATGGTCCACCCTCAGAGATTCATGAAGATGAAGGGAGCTGGTGAGAAACAGATGAGCCTCATGTTTTGTTTTGTTTTGTTGAAATATAGCTAAAACATCAATAAATAATCCAGCACATCTTGTGCATGTAACCGTTCAGAGCCAAGCGAGAGTCAGACTGTTACGTGTGATGAAGAGATAATTCAACTGAAGGTCAAGGGAATAATCTATCCTTGTTAGGGAGAACTCCATCTCAGTCACAGGCATGTCAATGTCCTTCCTTAAGTCCTAAAAGTATAAGTCAAGAAAGCAGGTATCCTTTTAGGAATAGGAATTGAGGGATTAAGTTAGATTTGTAAAATAAAAACAAATCCAACAGGTATGTTGTATGGAATTTTGATCATTGTGTAACTCATTCAATAATGATTTGGCCATTTACACATATGCATATACCAGAATAAGCCAGTTTTGGTTCAGTTTTGACTCTCCATATACTGCATATTGTTTTACAAAGATTTCACACAAGCTGTTGAGCTTGCTAAAAGGCCCAATTCTTAGCAGATTTTCACTGCTGAAGGTCATTTTTCAGGTGTTAAATGGAGAAAATGTTGGAAATGTTTAACTACATGTATGAGGAGGTGGCACAGTTCAGGGAGGAAGAGCCAGCCAACAGGATCATGCTGCCTTATGGCAGTTGAATTTACTTGTAAAGGTGCTAACATTTCTGTGTTGTTTTTAAAAGTAATTTTGATTGGCTTTATTAAGCGTGCGTGAGAGCTAAGGAGAGAATGAGGAAGTCCTTAAACTAATGACCAGGACTGACTAGTGGCTCACAGACTCAGCCTACACTCACCTGACACACCTCAGCCTAGACACACTTGAGTGAGCACAGAGCCTCCCTTTACACTGCCATAGAAGGATGTTGTGAAACTTGAAAGGGTCGGACAAGATTTACAAGGATGTTGCCAGGGCAGTAAGGTTTGAGCTATAGGGAGAGGCTGAATAGACTGGGGCTGTTTCCCTGGAGCATCGGAGGCTGAGGGGTGACCTCATAGAGGTTTATAAAATCATGAGGGACATGGATAGGATAAATAGGTCTTTTCCCTGGGTTGGGGGGAGTCCAGAACTAGAGGGCATAGGTTTAGGGTGAGAAGGAAAGATTTACAAGGGACCCAAAGGGCAACTTCATTCCATCAGCCATGATTAAATGGCATACTGGACTCGATGGGCCAAATGGCCTTACTTCTATTCCTATGTCTTATAGTCTTATGGTCTAATCACCCTTGCACCAGGCAGCTGACCTTCTGACAAATGATCCACCTTCATGTCTCACTGGGACTACTATTCTGCCATCGTCACCATAAAATCCAGACCTATGTTTCAAATCAGCATGGTAGCGCACTGTTGCCTCACAGTGCCTGGGAGCTGGGTTTGATTCCACCCTTGAGTGACTCGCTGTGTGGAGTTTGCACATAATCCCAGTGTCTGTGTGCTGCTCTTTGGGTGCAGATTCGATAGGCTGAAAGGCCTCTATCTGCACGCCAGGGATTCCATGATAACACTTCTTTGAGAGCACTCTCAATGGATGTGATACGGTTGTCAGATCTGCAGTAAAGTTTCATTGCACACAAACGATCTGAGCTCAGAAACATTCTGATAGTGACATTCCTTATTAGTTGAACCTTGCTGTGTGGGTAGGATGCACTCCATCTCGATCTCCTCTGTGACCCCCAATACGTGAGAGAATTTTGAAACTTTTTGCATTTGACTGTCTTTACTGAACTTGATACTGTTCTAACTGTTAGAGCAACATCCTCAGCCTGTGTGGAGTATGTCATCCAAATAATGCATTACTCCTTGAATTCCTTTCAAAACTTGGTTTGTTAATATGACCTGTGTTTGAAAAAATAACTCCAGGGGCTGGTGAAACTCCAAATGGCAGCCTGTGGAGCTGTAATTGGCCCACGTGGGTGTTAACATTTAAAATATGACCTTTACTCATCATCCAATCCAACTTTGAGGCAGGTGTTGGTCAGATCTGATTTTGAAAAAAATCAGTTCACACTGACAACAGAGTGAACAGTGCCTTGATGTTTGGCAACTTATCAGGGAGATTGCATTCTGATTTATATTTACTTCATAGTCCCCACATAATCTTAGGTTGCAATTTGCCTTTGATACAACCACTGTGGGAGTCGCCCTTTTACTCGGGTGAAACTGTTTCTCGTCTCCAGTCTTTTCAACTCTCGCTCTGTCTTCTTCCTTAGAGCATAGTTTAGTAAAGGTGCCCTGCAATCTTCTGAACCCGTTTTTATTTTATTCATCCATTGGAAGTTGCTAGCTAGGCCACCAGGCTATTGCAGTGGGTCTTGGAGTCATGTGTAGACCAGACCAAGTAAGGACAGCAGCTTTCCTTCCCTCAAGGGCATTTAGTGAACAGATTGGTTTTTATGGTAATCAGTGGCGGTTACATGGATGCCATCAGACTGGTATTGCATTCCAGATTTTCTGTTATTGAATTCAATTTTAACCATCTGCCATGGTGGGATTTGAACCTATCTCCTGAGCTTGGGAATCTGAATGCCTAGTCTAATTGCATATCAATACACCACCACCTCCACATAATTGTGACCTTCTATCTTTGAACTGGGTGGTCTGTTTTATGAAGCACCTGAAAGTACATGGTGACCATGTTGTCTTATGGGTTATGCTGCTATGCAAAAAGAACTCGTTCCACGTCACCTACCGTGTTTTTAACCAGCTCCTTTTGAACAAGGCTGGTTTTGATGCTTTTACTATGATAATGAATACTTTTATCTATTACTCCTTTTAATTGATTGGTGCATCAGCCATTCCATTGTGCAGATATTCTCTCCTACGTCACTTCTTAATTCACTTTGTGACTTTTTTAACCGACATGACTCCGTTTTTGAAGGTAAAGCACAGCGATTCAGCAGTCAGTGATTGAAATCCCTTTGTCAGTCATGATGTGACTGGGGCTTCTTCCATTGGACTGTGATCCTGTCTGAATTGTTATTGGATCCTTTGTTGCCTCTTTTTGTGTGGACTTTGACCTGACCAACCACTTGCGATATGTGCCATCTCCTTCTGCCAGCATTTCCTCTAAGTATTTTCTTCTGATGTGCCCTGGCATGATGACCCTTCTATTGAAGTTACTGGCTTTGCATTTACAAATGGACACTCCTTTGCTCAATGTTTGCCTAAGCATCAGTAACAAGAATCTTTGGAATTGCCTTCATTGGAGTTTGCATCTTAATGACTAAAACAGATGACGAACTGTTATTAATGCTGACTTCTCTTGTCACGTTCTGATGTATCCATGGACAATATTATTTGACAAGCTACATCAAAAGTTTGGCAATGTCAGCATCCTACTGCGAATGTTCACACTTCTCAAACAGCACTCAAATCTGTCCTGTCATCTTCTCACTTGAAATCTCTAAAATTATCATTTTATAAAGCCACACAACTCTCCAGTAGCCTCACTATGTAATTGTTCTCTCATTCCAAACATTTCTGAAATCTCCAATAGTTTTTGGAATGTGTTCAAACTTACACAAAATGTGTGTCGTTTGGTTTCACAGGGCTGAGCAAATTCCTGAGTGTTTCAAATGCTTCTTTGCCTTCCTCGGTCAGAACTACCACTCTGTTTCTTTGGCACTGTGACTGTGGGAGTTGACCATATGGAAATCACATTGGCTTTCTCCAGTTGGCGGCTAATGAGCAGATTGGCTGTATGCAGTTGCCAGGCAGAAATCTGTGCTACTGTCTCAGCCCACTGCTCTCCCCCACCAATGGCCCCCTTCTTCCCCCAAACCTCCTGCACACTCCAATCTGCCTCTGCAAGTATGACTTGAAGAGGTTAACAGTTGCAGTGTATGAGAATATGATGCATGTCAAAGGCTGAGAACAGGCACACCATTTGGGGGGTGTGCAATTTTAAATGCTTATCTACCTTCAGCGTGACCATGGAACGGAGGCATAAAAATCTAGGAAGTTGGTAATGGAAATGGCACCTTTCCTTGTTAAACATCATGTAGTCCTCTCCCATTAAACACTGAACGCCAAAGTTCAAATGAATTATGTGAATTAGGAATGGTCGCAAGCCATTGACCTGCCGAGTACTGTTTGCCATTCAATAAGATTTGTCTTTGTTTTGAATTTCACATTTCCATCTGCCTCCAATAATTTGGATTTCCTTACCAAACTGAGATTCATCTGTTAAAAATATTTCATGACTCCAACTCCAGTTCCTCCCAACTGTCCCCAGCGAGGTCCTTCCTTAAATAAGGAGAACAAAACCGCACACAGTATTTGAGTTGTGGTCTCATCGGTGTAATGGACAACTGATGTTTCATATTCTTACTTTTACATTCCGTTTCTCTTTTATAATAAAGATGAGCATTTAATTAACCTTCTTAATTATTACCTGTCTGCTGTGAGAACCAAGATTTGGTTGCTAGGTGTTCTTGTTCAATCTCCATATCAACAATGACCCAACTCATCAAAAATCTACTCTCACACTACATAACTGTTGTCCCTTTCTTCAAGTCTGTTTTTGTTCCTTAGTTGTCCTGGATGCAAAGCAAAAAAAAAAGTCAATTTCTAGTCTATTTTAGTAATGTTCACCTATTTAATTACTGGCTGTACCTGCATACCAACTTTTTGCACATCATGCACGGTGGCACAGTGGTTAGCACTGCTGCCTCACAGCGCCAGAGACCCGGGTTCAATTCCCGACTCAGGCGACTGACTGTGTGGAGTTTGCACGTTCTCCCCGTGTCTGCGTGGGTTTCCTCCGGGTGCTCCGGTTTCCTCCCACAGTCCAAAGATGTGCAGGGTCAGGTGAATTGGCCACGCTAAATTGCCCATAGTGTTAGGTTAAAGGGGTAAATGTAGGGGTAGGGGTATG
The DNA here is from genome assembly GCF_004010195.1 of Chiloscyllium plagiosum. Classification (NCBI taxonomy): domain Eukaryota; kingdom Metazoa; phylum Chordata; class Chondrichthyes; order Orectolobiformes; family Hemiscylliidae; genus Chiloscyllium; species Chiloscyllium plagiosum. Next base: position 8,283,992 of record NC_057728.1, read on the forward strand.
GGTGGGTTGCACTTCGGCGGGTCAGTGTGGACTTATTGGGCCGAAGGGCCTGTTTCCACCCTGTAAGTAATCCAATCTAATGCATTACAACATTAGATCCTTTGGTATTTCAGAATCTTGCTGCTATTCTCCATTTAGGTAGTATTTTTTTTATTTTTTGTAACAGAGAATATAATGTGGAAAGATGTAAAATTATTCAATCTGCTAAATGTTTGCCCCGTCACTCAGCCAAGTAGCTTGAAACCTCCTTATATCCTCTTCACAAAATACAATTTCCTATTTTTGTGTCATTTGTAAATTCAGCTCTCATATCTTTGCGTCCCTCCTCTAAGGCATTGATGTAGATTGTAAACGTCAAGGTGTCAGCACAGACCCCTACATCCTAACAAAGACCCATTGTTTGCCTCCACATTAATTCCATCTGCTGAAATACTTGCTGTCTGTTTTTACATTGATAGCTAGCATCCCGTCATGCTCTTTGGAGGGTTGGTACAGACCTGATAGGCATAATAGCCTCTATCTGCACTGTGGGGATTCTGTGAATGCTGTGCATTTTGTGATCCAGAGCTTTCAGTTTGTCTTTTTGTTATCGTAGTAGACTTGTTTTGACTGTTGGTGTATTATTAGCTTTTTTTTTCCCCTCTCTGACTACCATTTTCTGATCTTCCTTTCCCATTTTGCTGTCCTGTCTTGAATCTATCCTTAGTTTCTGATAAAAAGCTTGCAGGTTAGAAAAAACAAGGAAAATTACAGCACAGGAACAGGCCATTCGGCCCTCCAAGCGTGCTCCAAACCAGATTCTCTGTCTAAACCTGCCACTTATTTTCTAAGGGTCTGTATCCCTTTGCTCCCTGCCCAATCATGTATGTAAAAAATAGTAAATAGTTAAGGAATTTAAAAAACAAAATCCCTATTAAACACCACCCTTATCTATTCAGCCAAGGCACAGCACCCTTTCTACGTTTAACACGGAGTCCCCAATCCCCAATAAACACCACACAGCCCTATTCATCTAGTAAATTTTTCAAGCTGCAGAATAATAGCAGGGCAATGAGTATTTCATTGCTAAATTTTTGATGGAACTGAGTCTACAAACCCATTTATGTACCCAGGTGGAGTGAGACATGTCAAGGGTCCCAGTAAAATTAGTTGGTGTCTGCCTTGATCATTTTTGCTGCACGTCATTAACAACTGAGGCCTGTTGTCTCTCCTCCTGTGTGTCAGTGAGCTGACATTCTCATATGATGTGGAGGAACCAGTGTTGGACCGGGGTGGACATAGTTAAAAATCTCGCACCACCAGGTTATAGTCCAACAGGTTTGTTTGGAAGCACTAGCTTTCGGACCGCTGCTCCTTTATCAGGTAGCTGTGAAGCAGGATCATGACATACAGAATTTATTGCTATAAGAGTTTATTACTATAAATTCGGTCTTATGGTCCTGCTCTGCAGCTATCTAATGAAAGAGCACTGCTACGAAAGCTAGTGCTTCCAAATAAACCTGTTGGACTGGTGTTGTGTGATTTTTAACATTTTTAACATTTTTAACATGATTCAGGAGACCAAGGTTTAGGGAAATGGTATGTGTGACATGAGGTAATGAAGGCAAGGTAGGGATCTTTGAATAAATGCAGAGGACTGTGATGTGCTCCCATTGTGATAAACTATGACCACTCCTACATGCTGCCAACACAACAATTGTATTCATTTAGATTCCCAGAGATAGTGAAACCCCTAGGCACTGTTCGCAGGAAGGCTCCCTGAGCTTCAGCTGTTGCTGACTTGCAGCCAAATCCTCTGGCTTAAATAGTTTAGATTAGATTACTTACAGTGTGGAAACAGGCCCTTCGGCCCAACAAGTCCACACCGACCCGCAACTCATTCCCCTACATTTACCCCTTCACCTAACACTACGGGCATTTTTGGATTGTGGGAGGAAACCGGAGCACCCGGAGGAAACCCACACAGACAAGGGGAGAATGTGCAAACTCCATACAGAGAGCCGCCTGAGGCGGGAATTGAACCCGGGTCTCTGGCGCTGTGAAGCAGCAGTGCTAACCACTGTGCTACTGTGCCGCCCACTAAGAGAGAGAGAAAAAAAGAGACCATGAGTCTACTCTCTATTGCATTGAACGCAAACGCTGCCAGTGTGGTTTGTTGAGCAGTTTTGCTTTTATGAAGCAGTGCATTGACCATGGGAGGAAATAAATCCAATAAAATTTGTGGGCGGCACGGTGGCACAGTGGTTAGCACTGCTGCCTCGCAGCGCCAGAGACCCGGGTTCAATTCCCGCCTCAGGCGACTGACTGTGTGGAGTTTGCACATTCTCCCCGTGTGTGCGTGGGTTTCCTCCGGGTGCTCCGGTTTCCTCCCACACTCCAAAGATGTGCAAGTCAGGTGAATTGGCCATGCTAAATTGCCCGTAGTGTTAGGTAAAGGGGTAAATGTAGGGGTATGGGTGGGTTACGCTTCGGCAGGTCGGTGTGGACTTGTTGGGCCGAAGGGCCTGTTTCCACACTGTAAGTAATCTAATCTAATCTAAAAAAAAATTGGTCTAATCTTCTCTGGAATAGTCTGTTTCAGGAAGGCTCCTCCCTGACAGGGAAAGTTGCACAGTTTTTGTGTTGTTGGGTCTTCTATCCTTGGGGAATTTAACACTCGCTTGTTTTCAGGTGGGTTTGATACCTATGACGAAAAAAACAGAAGGTCGGTCTTACAATATGTTCCGTGTCTTTTTCTTGGTTTCCTGAGGATCTCTGCTCTCACTAGGCTTCAGCTGATCATTTCCCCCATGTGACCCTATACAGTTGAGTGCTGGCATGGTCTCTGCTCTGGAGGACATCGCAATCAAGCTGAAACCTCCTTGCTCAATACCCAATCCTCTCCCAGCATGGGTCACTGTCACAAGGCACAGAGCTATTGGTTGGACAGTTTGCGAATTCAGTTGAGGTCCAAGGACAAATTTCAGAGCTTTGGGGAAAGAACACAAGAATGGGACTAAATAGCCAGCTCTTTCCAACAGCTGGCAAAGGCTGAGTGGCCCCCTCCTACACCGTATCAGTCTATGAACAAAGCTGGTTGATGGAAACAAGGCTGTAATATTTGTCTTGGTGTTTTCACCCACTTAATCCTTAAAAGAAGCTTGCTGAAGGGAGATTCTAGTTTAGAGAGCAGCAAGTCATAGTAGATTTATCTTAGTCTCTTTCTTAATAAAAGTAAAGTCCTTTCCAGCAGTCTCTTGTAATTATACCTTTGATTCCTGATTTTGTGACAGTACCTAAAACATATTACTTCAGGCTTGATCTTTTATTCCATTCTCCTCTCAGAACCCATAAGAAGGATTAAATCAGGCAGCAGCCAACTGCACACGATTGAAAAGTCGATTAGAATTTGAAATTAAAATTTTACTTTGATCAGAAATGGCGTAGAGTAATTCCCTTGTCCATGGTATATATATGTCATTTTAATTACTGATATATGGATGGATTTCTATTATTTAAATGTTCATTACCCATCAGTAAAGCACAGGCCCTTCTTAATTTTGTCAGTAATTACCCTCATTTTCAAAGAGTATCTCGATTACTGTTTGAGATTGAGGAGATGGATTTTGATCTTCTAAATTGATGCAGTCGTAGCTACCAAGAACATGAATGTGCTTCAAGTTAATTCAGGGAAGACATAACGAGACGATTTTACTCGGGAGCTGCATGCTGAATATGGAAGTTCTGTGGTTCAGAATTTGTGGATACTTTATGGTTGCACATTGAAAATATGCCCTTGAAATATAAATTGGGAGGACCTCAAGAAATGTCCAATTGTTTCTTGACTCTCCGCATTTAAATGGCTCTTTCCCTTTAAAACCTTTGGAGCAATGGGATAAAAAGGATATTCACCCTGTATGTACAAACAATCTTGCAGTGGAGTGTGTTACATCAGGATCAGGTAGAGCATGGGCAAAAACAGCATGACTTGCAGAATGTTGCACAGAAACAGACCCTTTGGTCTAACCAGTCAAAACATTTCATATTCATGCACTTATCCAAATGTCTTTTAAACATCGCACTGTACCCACATCTTCGTCTGGAAATTTGTTCCACGCAGGAAGCGCACTGTGGTTTAAAAAAAAATGTTCCTCGTGTCTTTCTCCTCTGAACTCGAAAATATTCCCCTCTAGTCTTGAAATCCCCTACCCTAGGGAAAAGGCACATGCCATTTACCTTATCTATGCACCTCATGATTTTATAAACCTCTAAGGTCACCTCTCAATCTCCTACTCTCCAGTGAAAAATGTCCCAGCCTACCTGGCCTCTCCTTACAACTCAAACCCTCCATTCCCTGCAACATCCTGGTAAATCTCTTCTGAACTCCCTCCATTTTAATAATATCCTTCCTGTAACAGGGAGACTGGAACTGCATACAGTTCTCCAGATGAGACCTCACCAACATCCCATACAACCTTGGAGATAAATATATGTAGATAATTAACATATCATGAACAAATGTGTAAAAGTATTGAAATCACTGCTGGATTTGTAGTTTTGATACCTCAAGGATGAGAGGTTATCTTGCAGCTGCACAAGGTTTTGGTTAGTCCAATTAGGGAATTGTAACCCCAATTCTTACCAGAAGTCCTTGAGAGACAGCAGCATGGATTTACCAGAACCCTGAGTGTTACATTACATGGCAAGCTTGTACAGATGAAGGTTCCATTCTCTGAAAGTAAAAGGTATGGAGTGACCTAATTGTGTTTTCCAAGGTATGAAGGAAGCAGATGAAATACCGTATTGATCTCTTGCATTAGCCTAGCATGAATTTAAATCAGAAAATTCACTGAAAATGCTATCACTGCACTGGTGCCAATCCAGAGTCCCAGAATAACACTACGTTGAAAGTGGCTGTTGAACTCCATTTCTTCACACAAGATGTCAAGGCTACCTAGTTTTTGAGTGCTGCATTCCATTTGCAACAGGATAGTCAGAAACTGTATCCAATTTGGGAACATTGCAATCGCACGATGAGGGAACAGGGTGGACTTCAACACTTTGAAAATATCACTTGTGTAAAAATTGACCCCATATCGTTTAACTAAAAATTTAGCTGTAGAAATTTAACTTATGCAGAAATGTATCTGGTACATGGAGAGGAGCTATTTCTGTCAGTACTGGTGTTCAGAGCCAGGAGGTCGAGTCCAGAAACACAAGGCAAACATTCCAGCAGCGAAATTTGGAAAGACTGTTACACACACAGGATGATAGAAGTTGAACTGTGTTTTACAAATGGCAGTTGATGTTGGGTCAATTAGTAATTTATTAATTTTAAATCTTTAAATTGATAAATTTGTATTAAGCAAAGGGCCATGCGCAAATGTGGATACTTGGAATTAGAATAATGAATGGCCCTGATCTCATTGAATGGTTGAATAAAGTTGGGATGCAAAGTAGCCTTCTCTTGTTCTGAGAAAGCTCTCAGGATGATGCAGCGAATAAAGACACTGTGAATTAAAAGTGGCAAGAACAGGTAAAAACAAAACCATATTTGCATTCTCCCCATCAAAGCAGATTGTTCAGGGATTTCGATTCTGCAAAGAAAATTATTGCTTGTTATTGCTCAGTCCTTTCCCCTCCACAATCATAGTGAAGCAGATAGATGCTAATGTTAGAGCGTGGATTATAGCATAGTGTTGGTGCGACACAGTTCCAGTTCAACAAATTCATCCTCATTTGAGAACTGAGGTTTACGCGACTGCCATCATCATTGGTGCTCCCTCGCAGACAAGGATGACTCTTTTCCACTTTAAGGGTGAGTCCCTAGGTGGCCGTACAGACTGAAGCGGCTGTAGCATTCTCTGTTATACTTGGGGCAGAAGGTGGTTGTGGGAAGGGAATGGGTGGGGTTTGGTGTGGCAACGAGCTCCTCAAGCTATTTTCCCCTGGCTTTGCTTTTTTCTGATGAGATCAACACCTTCCTGGATGCTCCTCCTTTGGTTTGGACGATGTGTTTCCTAGGTGTCAGTGGAAATGCCGCATTTTGCCAGTGAGGCCTTGAGGGTATCCTTGTCCACCTCGGGCTCGCTTGCTGTTTGAGCTGGGAGTACAGCACCTGCTCGGGTAGTCTTGTGTCAGTCAGGCGGATGATGTGCTCAGCTCCAATGCAGCCGAACAAGAAGGGGAGGGGTCAGTGCCTCGATGCTGGGGATGTTGGCCTGGTTGACTGGCCTTGACTATAACATTAGAATGACACCACTTTACTAGTGAACTATTGATTTAGCTCTCTCTGCTTGTCACTGCATTTGTGCTTAGAAGGAATCTAATTATTTGCACATTCATGTTCTATTCTGACACAAATTGGAACAATGACTGAGCAGCCATCCATGAGAAGGGAGTCACAAAGTTTGCCAATCTGCACAGACTTCAGGCCACGCAATCTGTGCAGCCCAGAATTTGACATCCAATTTATCACTTCAGGTGTAAGGATATGATGGAAATGTCACAGGGGATAGCCAGAAATACTGCTGATGTGCCAATGTCAAACGACAGTCAAAGCTGGTTAAAATGAAGAGGGGCATTGTGGGGATTTTTGCTTTCATGCTCCTCTGACCATCTTGGTCTCTTTCTATTGTGCAGAATTTTTTTTCTTCTGCTGCGTTAAGAGGAGCCCCAATCTGTTAAAATTAGCACAGCATTTGCAGTGAATATATTGAGCTGTTGTGTGTTCATATCCCAAAGTATGATTTTAAGATTTCTCTGTTATGTTCATAACTATCACTTGATCAGATAACAAGGGCCTGAGTGTAGTCTACTGTTTAATTAATCAATTTAGCTGCAAACTCGATTTACCCATTCTGTGTTGAGAATTTTTACACACAATGGTATCCTAGCTTCCTGTTGTATTGTGGTTCCTGCAGGTGATGTAGCAAAGCTTGAATGTTGTTATCATTTGTGATGCTTAATTGCTTTAGAAAGGGAAGTTATTGCCGGGAGTAACTCTATCAGCTTTTTACTCTCTCGCCTTCCCACCTCGGGCAGTATTTAATTAGCGCTGTCAGATTAACCAGATCTAGATGTTGCTGAGCTCCAGCTAAATTGCACAATGAATTTGTTGTGCAGCAATTGAGTTGATCCTCAGAATCTGAGTAGACTGTGGAACTACTGATTGCAAATTAAAATTAAAAGTCACTGGTGTGTAAATGAGTGCCAAATAAATCCAGCAGTAATTATGAAGATGGTAGCTGACAGAATGGGGCAATACTACAGAATATATTGGGAGTGTAATCTCAAGTGTGAGTGCTTAACAAGGGTGAGTTTCTACTGCAATTGCAGCACCTCCATGCAGTAGGTGTGAGTTTAACAGCAGTTGACAACATGACTTGAGCGTACTCAAAATTGTGACAGTGAAACCCCGAACCTTTAGTGCTTCACAATGCAGGAACAGGAGTACGCTGTTCAGCATGTGAAGCTGGTGATTACATTTGATTAGACTACAATTGATCGGTGTTTTGACGTAAGTGACCTGTTTTGGTTCCACATCCTTCCAAATGCTTACCAGACAAAAACCTACCGTGGTCAGTATTATGGTTTTCTTGACCTATCTCTGACCATTTTCAGGCAATTTCCTGATCTCCTCTGCCCTGCGTGAAGACATGTTTTCTGCCATTATCATTGGTCAGGCTAGCTCTTATTTTAAAGTCATGGTCCCTAGTTCTAATCTACCTCACTATAGGATGAATTTTCTCTCTTCATCTCTATCTTATTAAACTCTTTGATAATTTCTTATTTAGATCACTCATTAGTCTTTTTGCAGATGCTGCCCTGCTATATGTAGCATTTCTGTTTGGCAGAAAGAGGGCTTTTTTGAGTGGTTTCAGTCTCCGTTTGCTGGAGCAGAGACACCTTATGGCTGCAATGCTTCCTGCTGTGACCCAGTGACATCAGCAGAGCTTCTGTTAGAAATGGGGTATAAGGCAATGAATCAGCTCTCCAGGAAGTAAAGCAATTTGCTTTCATTCCTGTCCAGTGGAATAACTGTATGTTAAACAACAGTTTCATTTGCTTCCTCTCAACTTCTAGATGTAGAAAATGGTGTATGTGAGTTATTGATTGGAAGCCTCCCTTAGGCCTCTCATTCCCCACTCCTAGCATTGCCATCTTCCACTCCCTGCTCTCAGGCTTCCAGCCTGTACTACTCTTACACTTCTATTCTCTGGTGTCTGATACAATTCTTGAAAGACCTCTTACATGGCTTTAAGGTAGAAGACACAGGATGGTGGTGTTTTTCAGTCTGGAGGCCTGTAACCAGTATTGTGCCAAAAGGATCGGTGCTGGGTCCACTGCTTTTCGTTATTTACATAAATGGGTTGGAAGTGAACAGAGGAGGTGTAGTTCGTAAGTTTGGACTTATACATTTAATGTTAAGGTCCTGGGGAGTGTTGCTCAACAAAGAGACCTTTTGTGTGTAGGTTCATAGTTTCTTGCAAGTGAAGTCACAGGTTGATAGGATTGTGAAGAAGGTGTTCAGTATGATTTCCTTTATTGGTCAGAGCATTGAGTGTAGAAGTTGGGAAGTCATGTTGTGGCTGTACAGGGATATTTTGTGCAATTTTGTTCTCCTTCCTATTGGAAGGAATTTGTAAAACTTGAAAGGGTTCAGAAAAGATTTACAAGGATGTTGCCAAGGCTGGTAGGTTTGAGCTATAGGGAAAGGCTGTTTTCCCTGGAGCATCGGAGGCTGAGGGGTGACTTTATAGAGGTTTATAAAATCATGAGGGGCATGGATAGGGTAAATAGGTCTTTTCCCTGGGTTGCGGGAGTCCAGAACTAGAGGGCATAGGTTTAGGGTGAGAGAGAAAGATTTACAAGGGACCTGAGAGGCAACTTCATTCCATCAGCCATGATTGAATGGTGGAGTGGACCCGATGGGCCGAATGGCCTTACTTCCACTCCTATGTCTTATGGTCTAACCTTTTCATACAAAGGGTGGTGCGTGTATGAAATGAGCTGCCAGAGGAAGTGGTGGAGGCTGGTGCAATTACAGCATTTAACTAATGGGTACATAAATAGGATAGGTTTCAAGGGATGTGGGCCAAGTGCTGGCAAATGGGACGAGAATAATTTAGGATAGCTTATCGGCATTGCTGAGTTAGACTGAAGGATCTGTACATCTCTAGGACTTTATGACATGGGCCATTCATTGAACACGAAATCTCAGCTGATTCTTTTTCTCCTTGGATTAAAGTTCCAATCAGATGACGAGTGTTTCTGAGGCAAGTTTGCAGGTGATGGGTGTTCCCTTGCTGCAGCTGTCTTTGTCCTTCTTGGTGGTAGAGCATTGGGTTTGGAGGGTGTTATTGAAGGAGCCTTGTTGATTTGCTGTCCATTTGACCTCTGTTAATGTGGTAGGGAGTGAGGGGCTTGCGAGGGTATGTGTTGACTCCCAACATGGTGGAAAACTCAACTGGCTGAAACTGTAGAATGGTGCAAAATATTTCTAATACAACTTCATAAACGATCAACTATCCTCTTTACTGATGGCAGAAGATCATTTGACTGTTCATATGTCATCATAAATCTTACCTTTAATATTTTGAAAAGGTTGCAGTCCAATATCTTGAAAACTTTGCCAGTAACATTTCATTTTTTTCAAAGCGTCATTCATTGAGTTTGAAATTGTAATTTCAAAAATCCTGGGTTGTGTTAAATATTGAAGGATTGAAATTACACTGAAGTGGGAGATAGATATGACGGTCATAGAAATAGCGTTGACACAGATCTTCACTCCATCTCTATCACAAGTATTCCTAACCTGAATTGTCCTGCTGAAGACAGTGCTCAAGGCTCACTTAGTGCTGTATCTTTGAGGCTGGGACACTTCAACATCTTCAGGTACTGGGTTTGCTGGCGCAGAAACTTGAACTCAAGTTCTCTGCTTTTTAATTGCCACCTTCAGTGGTTGCAGCAGCAATGTTTATGTTTCTCTATCACAGCTCACTCCCAGCCTCCAAGGAACAGATAACAACCAGCAAACCTCCATGTGCAGATAGAACAGTCACACACTATCCCCACTGCTACGTAACAGAAGTTCTGTGCAGTGTAACCTTTCAAGATAGGGGTGGAGTAGGACACTACAGCTGAAGCTCGTCTGCTCCGTCCATTCCTTTTTCTTTATTTTCTCTCCCTTGTGTTTTTTTACTTGTTTGTCTTCTTCCACTTCTGCTAGTGACGCAGAGTGGGGACAAGAGCCCAAAATAGAACAGGGCGGCTAGTAGGCCAGAATGTAGCAGGCATCAGTGAGCTCTTTGATCTATACAGTGTGGAAACAGGCCATTTGGCCCAACAAGTCCACACTGAGCCTCCAAAGAGGAACCCACCCAGACCCATTCCCCTATTACTCTACATTTACCCTGACTAGTGCACCTAGCTTACACATCCCAGAACACTATGGGCAATTTAGCTTGGCCAATTCACCCTAACCTGCACATCTTTGGATTGTGGGAGGAAATTGGAGCACCCCAAGGAAACCCACACAGACAGTTGCCCGAGGCTGGCTTCGAACCCGGGTGCCTGGCGCTGTGAGGCAGCAGTAATAACCATTGCACCAGCATGTCGCCCTAAAACCTTCAAGCAGCTAGTAGCCTGGATACAGAGTGAGGACGGTGGGGGGCCTGGGGACGGGGCGGGGCTGGGGTGGGAGAGGCGGGGAATGGAGAGCCTGGGGATGGCGTGAGGATGGGGATGGGGCGGGGATGTGAGACCTGGGGATGGCAGACCAGGATGGAGCGGGGAAGGGGTCAGCAGTCCCGGAGCAAAGATGGCTTCTGGTTAGCAACAGGTGGAGCCCAGTCAGACCAAATGGAAGCCCATATAGAAAGACTGTAACATTTATCTTTTTAGCTTTATTTCTTATTTTCCTAACATGTACTTACACTACATTACAGAGATATATAATAACTCTCTTTATTTTTGTATCTAAAATTTGTACGTAGAATGGTGCAATGAGGCTGGCACATTGTACACTTTTCACTGTAGTCCTGTTCTTTTGTAACTTGAGAACGTGCGCCAATAAACCTAAATTAACTTAGATTTATCCGAGTGTCATATTCTTTTCTGACAAATCTTTTCTCCTCTTAACCTGAGATTAAAACCTGCAAAATGGAAATTACATTGGAGTTTTAAATTAGCCATTGCAACTGACAGCAGTAATCCTTACTTATAATTAGGCAAATGTGTGAGAAAGCTTAGCATAAAATTAAGTTGATGATCTGAATCGTTTTGCTCATCAGGGAATTTTAATGAAAGTGCAGGTATTAAAATATGGAAGACATTCTGACACTCTCAGCTCGAAATCACGCTGTAAAATAATAGACAAATGGCTTCACACATTCATCTTGCTATCATTTCTGGCAGAGGATTACTTGTTAATTTACTCAGTAATGGAGAGAAATATCATGCTGAATACATCGGGCAGTTCGGAACTGTTCAACCTAATTTACAGGTCCTAAATCTATGGTCACCTTGAAGCAAAACATGAGTTGCGATATTTCCTCAATGATGAGCAGTTGTAAATTTCACAAACATAATATTGTGAAATATCTTGGCAATCTGCCAAATGTGGAAACAGAGTCAAAGCAATTCAGTTGTTAAAAATAGAGTTTGGTTTTCCAATAAAGTCAGAAGCAGCTTATACTTGTGGGAAAATCAGACTAATGAGAAGCTAAGCATGTTGTTAGGTTGTAGAGAGAGAGAGAGGTTTATGAGATTGTCAAGGATCAGTAAACCCGAGGACTGAGAGAATGCTAGATTTTAACAAAGAATGACCAAGACATTTTTTTTTGATGGAGGAAGAGAAAAGGGAAAATGACAGTGAACTAGCAAGACCCATGAAACAGGTAAAACTTCGCTAGGTATGGTAAAGGAAGTGACTGACCACATAAAAATGGGTCTCTAAGATACAGGACGAAATGCAATAAAGAGTGGGAAAGGCACATACTGATCAGACTGAAATGGAGCATCAATGTGATCACTATATTCATTTCCAAGTATTATTGTATTTCTTTTGTCTGGTTTCCACCCTTTGGCTTTGAGATAGAAAAATTATAATAATCCAGACGTTAAGGTCCCGGTCTCACGATCCATGTGAAATGCATTTCGGTGATCCAGAAATGCTGCCAGCAAGTTTCTGTGGACATAGTGGATGTTTCCTCTTGTGGTTCAGACTAGAAAAGGAGATCATAGTTTTAAGTTAAGGGATAGTAGATTTAAAACAGAGATGAGGAAGAATTCATTGAGGGCTGAAGGGCCTGTACTGTGCTGAATTATCCTCTCAAAGTTTTGTAAATCTGTGCGATTCACTTCCACCAGGGTGTGGTGGACTCTGGGATGTTAAGTAAATTTGAGGAGGAGATCGAAGGAGTTTTAATTAGCAACGGGTTGAAGGGTTCCAGGAGTTGAGACTGGGATGAGAACAGCTCTAATGGTGTGAAATGGCGAAGCCTTCTACTCCTGGTTGTTGTGTCCATTTGAAGGAGACTTGAAGCTAGAGGAGGGTTTTTGAGCTAGTGTTGAATTGAGAAGCTGTTTTCAGAAAGCCCCATCCAGTTCGGAACTTGACAGCTGGGAGAGCTGATTGAAATACCTGAGCACTGGTACACCCAGCATGGGGTGAGGAGAATGAGAGGGCATCTCACAATAGTGGCATCTTTGACTAGTTTTGTTTATTTGTACAACGTGCCCACAGCTGCCAGGGCAGCACTATCAAGGGGGCACTCTGTGGGTCTGTGGCTGTAAGTGGGGATAGTGATGTGGATGGAGACATGACTGGCATCCCTTCCTGAACAGCTTCCAAATGCATGTGTACTTGACTACACCATGGTTTGCCACTGGGAGAATGGGAGCACCCCTGGATGTAGCTTTTGTCAAAATACACCGGACGTAAGAATGTACTCGAGGATTTCTACACCAAATACTAGCACTGAATTGCCAGGGCTCTCACCTTTGAACCCAATACCTTTGAAGTTCTTTGTCTTCTAGCGTGAAAGCAGATGTACAAAAATAATTTTAAAATAGCGTGGATCAAAGAGTCCGTTGTGAATGAGGAACTTAAAGAAATGCATGTAATAAAACAGTACTGGAGAAATTAAAGGGACCAAAATATGACACATTCTCTGCACTGGATGACCTGTATTTGAATTTTAAAGTACAGCCAAAGGCACCAGTTTTGACATTACAGAATTCTGTAGACTCAAGAATAGTCCCCTTGAATTGGAAGGTTGTATACACAACCTCACTATTCATGGTATGAAGGAGTCTTTTACAATAGAACATAGAACAATACAGCACAGAACAGGCCCTTCGGCCCACGATGTTGTGCCGAACATTTGTCCTGGCTTAAGCACCCATCCATGTACCTATCCAATTGCCGCTTAAAGGTCGCCACTGATTCTGACTCTGCCACTCCCACAGGCACCGCATTCCATGCCCCACCACTCTCTGGGTAAAGAACCTACCCCTGACATCCCCCCTATACCTTCCACCCTTCACCTTAAATTTATGTCCCCTTGTAACACTCTGTTGTACCTGGGGAAAAAGTTTCTGACTGTCTACTCTATCTATTCCTCTGATCATCTTATAAACCTCTATCAAGTCACCCCTCATCCTTCGCCGTTCCAACGAGAAAAGACCGAGAACTCTCAACCTATCCTCGTACGACTTCCTCTCCATTCCAGGCAACATCCTGGTAAATCTTCTCTGCACCCTCTCCAAAGCTTCCACATCTTTCCTATAGTGAGGCGACCAGAACTGCACACAGTACTCCAAATGTGACCTAACCAAGGTCCTGTACAGCTGCAACATCACCTCACGACTCTTGAATTCAATCCCTCTGCTAATGAACGATAATACTCCATAGGCCTTCTTACAAACTCTATCCACCTGAGTGGCAACCTTCAAAGATCTATGTACATAGACCCCAAGATCCCTCTGTTCCTCCACCTCACAAAGAACCCTACCGTTAACCCTGTATTCCGAATTCTTATTTGTCCAAGTCATTCATAAAAGTTACAAACAGCAGAGGACCCAGAACTGATCCCTGCGGAACTCCACTTGTAACTGGGCTCCAGGCTGAATATTTACCATCTACCACCACTCTCTGACTTCGACCGGTTAGCCAGTTTTCTATCCAACTGGCCAAATTTCCCTCTATCCCATGCCTCCTGACTTTCCGCAGAGGCCTACCATGGGGAACCTTATCAAATGCCTTACTAAAATCCATGTACACTACATCCACTGCTCTACCCTCATCCACATGCTTGGTCACCTCCTCAAAGAATTCAATAAGACTTGTAAAGCAAGACCTATCCTTCACAAATCCCTTCACAAATACTCTCCAATCTATGCCAATGGTTTAGTTGAGGGGTCCACGTCTGACGTATGCAATTTTGTTGGTAATGCATCGTCAGAAAGACAAGTGAGTTGTGAGGAAAACATAAAGTGGCTGCAAAGTGATATAGACGGGTTAAACGAATGGGCCAGAATATGGCAGTTGGAGTATAATGTAGAGAAGTTCTGACATTTCCATTCGTTGAGTGAAAAACAGAAAATCTAATCAGACTTTGAAATAGTTTTCAGAGAGATTTAATTGCTGGCTTGTACATGAATCTCAGGAAATTAGCATGCAGGCACAAGAGGCAATTAGGAGAATAAATGATCTGTTAGCCTTAATTGCGAAGGTGTCAGGCTGTAATAGTAAAGAAATCTTACCACAATCACGTAAGGCCTGGGTGAGTCCAGTAGATACCAGACAATTTTGGTCTCCTTACCTTAGGAAGGATGGGTTTGCCTTGGAGAACAATAGCAATAAAGGGTCACAAAGTTGATTCCTGGAGTGCATGGGATTCTTCTTTGTGGAGAGACCAGGCCAATATTAGAAGACCACTTTTTCAAAATTCTCCAGCTGTGAGTACACTTTATTAGCCTGGTGGGTAAGTCAGGAATATGGGGTGATACTTTTGAATGGATCAGCCATTTTGAACTGAGGTGAGGAGAGACGCCTTCACTCGAAACATCACGGATCTATCAATTTTGAAGCCTAGACATTCAGTTGTTTGAATATATTCAAGGCAGAGATGGCTAGATTGATGGAATGAAGGGGTGTGGGTTAAAGCATGATGGTACAGCCATGAATTTATTAAATGGTGGAGCGAGATGTTATACTCTTGCTCTTGTTTCTCTTGTTCCAGAGTTCTGCCCTTTATTTTTCTGGCATTTGTCGTGCAGTAAATCATGTCAAAACGAAAATTTGGCATCAAGCCACATGAGAAGATTTCAGGACAAATGTCCGAAAGCTTAGCCAAAGCACAAAAAGATTTAAGTAGTCTCTTTAAAAACAGTAGGGAGGCAGAAATGCAGAAAAGTTTGGGAAGAGAATTTGAGAGCTTGGCAGAGCTACTAGTGTGACGTGATCAAATTTGGAGATATCGGATCAAGTGTCCAGAATTTGGAACTGCAGATATCCCTGTTGTGGGAGCTGAACAAAATTGTAGAACCAGAGAGAAGAGAAGCCAAATGGAGATTTGGGGAAAGAAGAGCTGAGAATATTAACGTTGAAGCATTGTTTAATTGTGTGCTAGTGCAGGTCTTTGAGCAGAGTGGTTATAGGCAAATGATATTTGGTGCGACTCTGAGCAAGGACGCTGGAGTTTTGGACAACCTCAATTTAACAGAAGGTAAAAGTTGGTTGGCTGGTCGAGGAGTGCACTCCCACTGCTCACGTTCCAGGACAAATGGGTATCAGCACCTTTAAAGGTTTTGGAGAGGAAACAGAAGTTAGAGTTGGAGGTAATAGTTGGCAAAGAGAGAAAGTATCGCTATAAAAAGAAACAAGCTATTCAAACTTCTCAGTCTGCACTCATCAGGACAGATTTGCAAGAGTACTGAATCCCAGAGTCATAGAGTCATAGCATGGAAACAGACCCTTCGGTCCAACCTGTCCATGCCGACCAGATATCCCAACCCAACCTAGTCCCACCTGCCAGCACCCGGCCCATGTCCCTCCAAACCCTTCCTATTCATGTACCCATCCAAATGCCTCTTAAATGTTACAATTGTACTAGCCTCCACCACTTCTTCTGGCAGCCCATTCCATACATGTACTACCCTCTGCGTGAAAAAGTTGCCCCTTAGGGCTCTTTTATATCTTTCCCCCCTCACCATAAACCTATGCCCTCTAGTTCTGGACTCCCCAACCTGAGGGAAAACACCTTGTCTATTTACCCTATCTTGCCCCTCATGATTTTATAAACCTCCATAAGGTCACCCCGCAGCCTCTGACAGTCCAGGGAAAACAGCCCCAGTCTATTCCACTTCTCCCTATAGCTCAAATCCTCCAACCCTGGCAACACCCTGTAAATCTTTTCTGAACCCTTTCACAACATCCTTCTGATAGGAAGGAGACCAGAATTGCACGCAAAATTCCAAAAGTGGCCTAACCAATGTCCTGTACAGCTGCAACATGACCTCCCAACTCCTGTGCTCAATACTCTGACCAATAAAGGAAAGCATACCAAATGCCGCCTTCACTATCCTATCTGCCTGCGACTCCACTTTCAAGGAGCTATGAACCTGCACTCCAAGGTCTCTTTGTTCAGCAACACTCCCTCGGGCCAGTGTATAAGTCCTGCTAAGATTTGCTTCCCAAAAATGCAGCACCTCGCATTTATCTAAATTAAACTCCATCTGCCACTCCTCAGCTCATTGGCTCATCTGGTCAAGATCCTATTGTAATCCAAGGTAACCTTCTTTGCTGTCCACTACACCTCCAATTTTGGTGTTATCTGCAAACTTACTAACTATACCTCTTATGCTCACATCCAAATCATTTATGTAAATGATGAAAAGTAGTGGACCCAGCACCGATCCGTGTGGCTCTTTTCCACACAGAGGGCGGTGTGTGAATGGAATGAGCTGCCAGAGGAAGTAGTGGAGACTGGTATGATTACAACATTTAAAAGGCATATTGATGTGGGCCAAATGATGGGACTGATTTATTCAGGATATCTGGTTGCCCTGGACAAGTTGGATCGAAGGGTTTCTGTGCTATATTTATCTATGACTCTTCATACTCTGTCTCCAGTTTTTGTTGTGGCAAAAATGTATCAATTCACACTTGGCACATTCCTTTGGAACACCTGTGTTGGGGGGATTGATCCGCTGTTGAGATGGGTATTTAAGGAGAGCATTGATATGCTGTAAGGATGTGTTTTAGTGAGAAGAATTAAGATTAGACAGTCTAAATAGCCTTTCTCATGACTACTTTTCTTTGATCCTGCTGCGATTTAAAATAACTTGAGTCATGAGAACATTTCATAGCCTGGTGAGATCAACCTGTGACAATATTGGTGTTTATTTTATGCTTTGTGTTATTTTGCAGGCATACCAGCGAATGAACAATTGAGACAACTGGAGCAAATCCTCCCCGGCCTTGAAATTAACGCCATCGCTTTGAACTAGAACCGAGAATGTGGTTCCTGTTGAGTCATTTTTTTGCATTGTCATTCATTTGCTGCTTGGCAGGTAAGTTGAGCGTTGGGCATGACACTGACACGTGAAGGGTTTTCTGCTGCTCCCCTTGGCATGATTTCAGATGCAAAACACTTCAAGGTCAGCATTGAATTTTCATGAAAAATGTAATCTTTGCACCTACAGCTTCCGTTGATGGCTGCGTTCTCGAAGCCTGAAGATGGGGCAATGTGTGGTTTTCGATGCTCATGCGCTCAAAAAGGATGAACTGAATAGTGAAGGAATTAGGGTCGCTATTGAAACATAACCTTTTTTCTCTCTGTTTGAACCGTTGAATTTCCCGGTGCCCATGACTTCCTGTGTACTTGATACCATTTCACATTAAAACCTCTTCTACATGAGCACAGTGGAATGTGGGTGAAAGTAATCCTTTCACAAAGCCTGTTGGATTCATTTCTTGATGTCTGACTGACAACTTAATCATCTATCTTGCTTACTACTATACCTTGGGGTTTTCCAAGTTCTTGCATGAGGCAACGGGCCAGTATAATGTGAAAACTAGCCTGATTCCCTGAACATTTGTAGCATCTTTTATTTTCATTATAAAATCACCGCAAAGCGGAAAGATGATAATTTGTTTCTTCATGGTGGTGTTTGCTTGTTCGGAGTACACATCAATTATGGATGCAAAGATGCACCAAGCCTTATAAAGTTGTAATGTTCAATTTGACGTGAGCCAAAAGCAGGCAGATCATCAGTGTCACCAGCTGACGCTTTGAATGTTCTGTGAATTTGTTACTCCATTCCCAGCTGTCACCTTGAGGCCAGTATCTAGTCACTGAATTGTAAAAATGCTTAAGAAAACAATTGCTCAGGGAATCATGCCTCAACGTCAAGATTTTCCTTCACAAAGTAACCTGAGAGACTGCTCATTCTTTCTGACATTTATTTCAAGGCAGGTAAAGATCATGAAGTGAATTTAAGTCAGTGAAAATGGACACTGTTTAGTCATCACTGGCCATTTCTGAACTGCATCAGTACCCTTAATGTCCAGAGTTAAATTAATATTATGAATGTAAACAAAAAAATGCAATGAAACATTAGTGCATCATTGCAAAAAATGTAAAATATTGGATGGCCAGTGTAAAAGTGGGTATATAAAGTATCCCGTGAATGATATTTTGGGCCCTGCTGAACATACTCAATATTTTCACATTGACCCAAGTTCAGATTGCCGAACTTTGGAAAGATCTTTAAACAGCAGGAAGCATTTGTCGTAAAAATGTGTTACAGTGATGGTAAGTGGGATGATAATTTTGGCAGATTGGACTAAATGAGTATTGTCGTTTGTCTGCCAATAACAGACTTGGGAAAGGTTGTTGGGAACGCAACACATGCAGGACACAGTAAAGTTTATGTCTTAGTTGTTATTTTTACAATGTAACCTGACTGCCATTTGTCATATTGCCATCCCCAGTGCTGTAAGGGAATAAACAAATCACTGTTGGCGTTGGAGGTGTTCTCCATGGAGCCTAGCTTATTAAGTTTAAATAAGTCTTAAGACAGATTTGTGTGCATCTGGCTATGTTCCATGTTGTTTCCTGTTGAATGTCTCCTTGCTGTGATCTCTCTCTCAATTTCAGAGCTTTTTAGACCCAAAATGCAACTGTGTACTTTTATTTGATAGACTGTATTCTTCTAAACTTGGTGCTCCTTGTGAAGATGCGAAGACAGCTGGTTGCTATGCTATGAGTGTTTGGTTGCTATGAAATGAAGTCTGTGCCACAGTAAAGGATGATAGAAGGGAGAAATAGATATGGATGAATAAGTCGAAAGTCACAACTACTCAGGAAGTTGTGTTCCCAGAGATTCATCTTACATATTTGTGACATATGTAAGATTCAAGTTGCATGTTGCAAGACATAATCTAGACTAACATGAATGAGAAGTTAATGAGAAAGATCCTGCTAATTAATAATGGATGTATTTAAGAATACAGTACCAATTCTTCTAGATTTTTAGCATCAGTGAATATGTATTTGTGGCTTTTTAAATCTGAAAATGAAATATACACCTGCTTTTATGGCTTGCATTGTTTATTCTTGGTGGTTTATGGGATATATATGTTTTGTTTTAAAACATATCTCTGAGTTGACACTGGTCTTTGTTTTAGCACATTACCAAGTCCTTACACACCTGGTGGAAAGTTATCCCCTCTTGCTTCCTCCGTTCAATGATAACTTGAATTCTAGAATTCTTGGTCAATCAGTTACTCAAGTAGAAACTTTATTGCTGGAACAGAACAGCAGGTCAGGCAGCATCCAGGGAACAGGAGATTCGACGTTTCGGGCACAGGCCCTTCATCTGCAGACCTCACTTTCTCCCAGTTACTCAAGTAGACAATCTCACATGTTGATGATTAGTTGATAGTTTTATTCTGTCATGTTGAATGTTATTTTGATTTTTCAAAACATTGAAGCCATTATCAGCACAAACCTAGGATTTCCCACTGCAAACAGGTACTGACAATTAAGTAAGGCAGTGGCTTAAATTCTAACCTGAATAATATCTGAACTAAAGCTATTGGTTAAATTATATTTATTTGTTCCCCTGCTATACTGTGTTGTTGAGTTGTGAAACTAAGTGCAGATCCACCATTCTGATCAAAGATATGTAGACCTTTTTATTGGCAAATTTTACTGACTGTCGTGTTTAGAAACATTAACTATTCCCAAAAATGTACAGGCCACATATGAATTTGTATGAATTGGAACTAAATTTAGGTGTTTTAGGTTTTAACAAACTTTCCTACGTGGTTTCTCGGAGTGTGAGCTAATAAGAGCACAGTCAGGGTTGTAATGCATCTGAAACCTCACTGATCAGTACAACAAACATTACATCTCCCCAACTGAAAGGACTTGGAAATGAAATGGAATGATTAAGAAAGGTGATGAATCAAAAATCCAATGCACAAACGAAAGGATTGAAAGGATGATTGATTTGAGAAGATGGAAAAGTGAGAGAAAAAGATGATTTAAATGTTAAATCTGATGTTTTACAAAATTGCAAAGACTAACTCTGAGAGGGTGGTTGGACGTCATTGAGCAATTATTACACCATGCAAGGTTACTTTTCCACCTTTGAATGTAGTATTAATGCAAGAAGTGCTAAGACTATACTTTGTATTAATAGAGTTGTTGTATTGAGTAATGTTGAACTAGGCAGACGTGGTTACATCAATGAACAAGCTGGCAATTATCAATGTCAACATTGAAGCTCAAATGCAATTTTCCAACTCTATGCTTATGACTTGTGGAGCTATCTGCGGCCTTTATTTAAGGAGAAGAGTCAATCTTCTTTTGCCAGGGGACACCACATGAAAAGTTATTGAACTGTACAGTTGAGTTTGCCAGTTGTGAAAAACACAACTTTATTTTACAACCTAAGAAATGGTATTAATTTGTAAGGTGAAGGGTAGTTCAGTGCCATGCTTTTATTACATTTGTAATATTGTCTGCCTAAGTAGTAATCTATGAAGTCATGTTGTGAAGTTTCCATTGTGTGAACCATGTCCTTGTTTATTTGGATCAAGACTGTTGTTTATGATTCATTTTATGAAGGCTCATCAGCCTGATCAGAACTTGGAATATTTTGTGCTTCCTATCATCCTGTGAGGAAACCTATTGAAGCATTGTAGCTCAGGGTGTGTTCCACGTGACTTGTTTGTGCCAAAACATAAGATTTACAGGAATGATTTGTGAAGATAATGATCTTATTCGCATTAAATGTCCCTATCTTTTGTAGCTGTCTCTTGCTGTCTACCATCTCATGAGTGAAAGTTATGCTTTTGGAGTAATTTTTCTTTATTTTTCTGCCTTTATATTCTAAGTTTTGGTTTATTTTTCTATATTTTAAGATGGCTCTGGAGAGTGGCAACACAACATGTAACTTGTCATTCTATGTAGTAACAAAATAGATGTGATAATTAATAAAACAAATCAAATCAATTTAAACTAATCACACACTTGATTTTTGGCGCATTTTCTATCCAAAACACTTCCGTTGCTTATTACGACTTTAACAGAAACAGTTATTTACTGAGTTATCAAGTATCTGTGTCAGGCTGTGTAGAGTTCCATTTCAATGTCAGCCAACACTTGCCCCTTCCAATCTGCTGCAACACACAGTTTCTTGGGTAATGTTTCAAAGGTCCCCTGTATCGTGTCCAAAATAGAATTGTTCAACTCTGTGTGACTTCAGCATGAAATAACAGAAATGGCTCTGGAATATTGGATTGAACGTGATTGTGTGGCTTAACACAGAGGAGATTTTCTTAGAGTTTTACTGGGCTTCTAATCAAATGGCGTTTGTTTGAGGATGGGAGATAATTTATTGTTGATACTAATGACCTATTTTTCTGTGATATCAGTAAAGAATTGGGCATCTCCAGTCAGATGTTAAACAGATACTGATGCTTTGTGATCTTTCTTTTGTCTGTGAGCTACTAACTGTTGCTGTTTAATAATTTTAAAATCAATAACGTATTTTTTACAGGTTTTAGCGAATGTGCTGCAGCATCACTGTGTGGGTGAATAATTCTTGTTCATATGATAGAACCTCCTTCATGTCTATGTGGTTCAATCATCAGTTTCAGTCCCTTAGCTACCATTCTGATCAAAAGTTTTGTTCTTCTGTTGGTCACAGGTACATGGGCCTTGCCCATATGATCTATCTACCCAAGTCTGCCAAAAAGCACTGGTGGCTGTCAATCTGTGATTTTTGGTAGGACATCATCAGGCAAGGTTTGAATCCATTGTTTTAGTTTTGTACAGAGCAGACCCTAGATATAAAATAATGTGCAACAATCTGGATGAGCGTTATTGGACAGGCTTTGGGTCAGTTTCACTTCAGATATTTTTAGCAGAAGAAATAACAAAGGGAAACTGAGTTTGTGCAAAGGATGTACAACACTAAAACCCTGCACAATGGTTAGCACTGCTACCTCTCAGCGCCAGGGACCTGGCGTTGTTTCCACCCTTGGGTGACTGTGTGTGTGGAGTTAGCACATTCTCCCCGTGTCTGTGTGGGTTTCCTCCCACAGTTCAAAGATGTGCAGGTTAGGTGGATCTGTCATGCTAAATTGCCCACAGCGTTCAGGGATGTAGGAAATATAGGGATGGGTTTGGGTGGGTCTGGTGGGATGCTGTTCGGAGGGTCAGTGCAGACTCATGGGCTGAATGGCTTCTATCTTAACTATTGGGATTCTCTGATTCTGTGAATATTGGGGACAATTATTAAGTTATGTGCTCTGATGACACAGTAGATATGTGAGATTCATTGAAACAATAGTGCTGGTGAGAAAACTTGTTAAAATAAATTTTCTGTGATTTATTCATGCCTGTAATTCACCTGAGGATGAGGAAGAGTCAGCACAAAGTTATGTGCTCTTTTTCTATGACTTTGCCATCGCTCATTGTGCATTGGAGACTTCCTACACTAAAACAGCTTTTCTGATTATCAGTGAATCCTGTCAAGATGGCGATATATTTTCAGGGGCCAACCAAACTGCTGAACTTTTTTCACTTCATGACCATTCAGACCATTTCTTATGGAATACAACAAGAAGAAGGCTATTGATGCTCCTGAAGCTCACCCATCTACTTTTCTAGTTTTGTGTCTCTGCTCAGGTTAGTACCCAATGAAGAGCAAAGTATTTTGAGCACCCACAACATTTGCATCTCTTTACTTCCCACATTTACCACACTGTGTGTGAAAACGTTTCTGTTGTTTGATCTGAATTTCCTGTTCTCTCACTTTTCTTTTCCTCTCTCTCTCCATCTCCCCCCCCCTTTGTGTTTCATACGCACACACTTACACATGCTCTCTCTCTCTCTCCTACCCTAGCTTCTACCTTGTTACTGACTTTGACAAATTGAAGCTGTCCTAATGAGATTCTCTTCCAAAATGTGAGCCTGCACTGGGCCAGTCACCGCCAAGTGCACCCAAGATGAGTGCACTGTTTGAAGTTATTCTACTTACAATATCAGGTGTATACTCAGCAGCTTCCTGAACTGTATTGATGAGAATTCAGAATTGATAACCATTGATTGCCAGGAGCCAAATGCCGGTGGATTTTGGTGCTGGGACAGTTCACTGTCAGAAAACTAACATTCAAAAATAAAGTTTCTATTGGTGTTACATGATTACGCTCTAATTATTTAGCAGCAATAATCTTGTAGTTGCATTGAGTAAGTAAGATAACGTCGAGTTCTGTCGACTGTACAGAGAGGAGTTTGTTTTGGGACCACCAATATCCTTGACACCAGTGTTAGGAATACCACGGTAGGAATGGCTCCCCATCATGTCTGCTATCTGTGGGCTGCGGGGAGGGGGTGGGTGGGAAGGGCAGTGTATGTGCTTTCATATTTACTGCTCTGTATGTATCTCCCACAGTCTCAGTTGGAGATCCAAGGCAGCTGGTCACTCTGCCAGGTGGGATTTGGAAAGTATGCGCATGATAAGATTCCAATCCTCTTCCACATGCTATCATCATGAAAGAGAAGCCACTGAGACAAAGGACGATAGTGGGAGAATAAGTTCTTGAAACTGTTATCAGGCTTTGAGTCAAAATGTCTCTGAAGGCAAGAGAAAACTGTACATTGATGCAGGATGTAGAACTTTTAGAATTCTTTAATGGGATGGGGGCACTCCTGGCTAGGTCAGCATTTATTGCCCATTGGTAATTGTCCTTGAGATGAGTGGGACGCTACCTTGTTGAACTGCTGCAGTCTAGATAGAGTCTCAGTGCTGTGAGGAAGGGAGTGCCAGGATTATTCAATTCCATAATGCCCCCCCCCCCCCCCACTGGCCTTACCACTCTGTCCTTCTCCTTTTCCTTCTCTTCCCTGATCCTCCTCCCCATTTCCTGCTTGCTTTACCCTCGTTCCCTCCATTTCCTCAACCTGGCGCTGCCCCTCTCTTATTGTGGCCACCAAGTTATAAAAACCAAGCACAAAGCTGCCGGCTTCCAAAGACAGTCTTGGCAAACTGGGTCTGGCAGTAAGACGTGGAGCTGCTGAAGCCACAGAATTAACGGACTATTGCGGAAGTGGCAGTAAAAATGGAACTGGATGAGGATGTATGTGAGGGTTAGCAAGGCGGCAGGTCATGAGGTAGAGCACAGTATTCAAGGTTTAAGACACCAGATTTGAAGTCGATGGAAGAAAAGCTACATGAGGGGCTGGGAAGGCTGAGAGGAATCGATGCAGCTGTTGATTTTTACAGCATGATAGTGTCTACTTTAGGCATGATTGACAATTCAGTATAATGAGAAATATACATAGCTTGGCTCCCTGTGGTAGAGGAATTGGGTGATAACCTTCATGTAAGCATTGACACTCTACACTTTTGAAACTTAATTAGTTACAGAATGAATGATAGAATCCCTATCGTGTGGAAGCAGGCCATTCGGCTCATTGAGTCTGCACCGACCCTCTGAAACACATCCCACCTATACCCACTCCCCCTTCCCACTCCCTGTAACCCTGCATTTCCCGTGGCTAACCCATCTCGTCTACACTTTGTTGAACACCATGGACAATTTCAGCATGGCCAATCCACCGAACCTACAGATGTTTGAACTGTGGGGGTGAACCAGAGCACCCGGAGGAAACCCACGCGGACACGGGGAGAATGTGCACACTCCACACAGACAGTCGCCCGAGGCTGGGATTGAACCTGGGTCCCTGGTGCTGTGATGCAGCCGGGCTAATCACTGAGACGGATATGTATATATGTGTATATATAGGGATATTTCTGCATACGTTCTCTCAGTCAATGCCACAGGAAATTCAGACAAAATGTTGGATTAAAGTTAACTTCGCAGTCAATACAAACAGTACCTTGGTGCAATGTATGATCATAGTCTTGTTATAGCTTGTATCATTCAGATTTTGACACTGAGGTGGACATCAGCATAGCGTTTTGTGAGCCCTTAAACAACATGTCAGCAGCAACTTGTTTCCTCACAGGATTCAATCCCTTCAGCATCAGCTCAGAATATCATCATTTATCGACTTTGAAAATTTCATCTGAGGATTATGTATCATTTCTGACGTGAGAATAAAGACAAAGCAGCATTTCAGTCTTTGGACTGGATACTGACTCTGCCCTCTGCATTCATGACTTCTTGATTTGGAGATGCCGGTGTTGGACTGGGGTGGACAAAGTTAAAAATCGTGCGACACCAGGTTATAGTCCAACAGGTTTAGATTAGATTAGATTATTTACAGTGTGGAAACAGTGTGGAAATATTCCGGCTTCCACATCTCCAACCAGCGGCCCCTAGTGGACAGACCTCGTCCTGCGGAGCGCATGGCTCTCCACCCATTGGCTGACGGTGAACCGGTTGGAGAAGGAGGGGGCGCGGAAAGCATATACCACCCAGACCCATACTCTTATATTTACCCCTTCACCTAACACTACGGACAATTTAGCATGGTCAATTCACCTAACCTGCACATTTTTGGATTGTGGGAGGAAACCGGAGCACCCGGAGGAAACCCACGGGGAGAATGTGCAAACTCCACACAGAGAGTCGCCTGAGGCGGGAATTGAACCCGGGTCTCTGGCGCTGTGAGGCAGCAGTGCTAACCACTGTGCCACCGTGCCGCCCACTAGCTTTCGGAGGTGGACAACCACCTGATGAAGGAGCAGCTCTTCGAAAGCTAGTGCTTCCAAATAAACCTGTTGGATTATAACCTGGTGTTGTGTGATTTTTAACTTCTGTTTGACTTTTAGACTTGTCGCATTGCTTGTACCATTTTCCCTTATTTCTGGTTAAACTCTGTCCTATGCAGTGATTTCTCACCCATGGTTCTCACCACTATCAATGTCTTGGTCTTTGGTTCTTTTGACAAAATATGGGTATTGGTGTATATTGGTAAGCATGAAAAGTGAAGCACCATCATAACAAACATGATCGTTGCACGTTTGAAAAAGATCAGATGTCTTGGAATATGTGAATACAGAGGAATTTTATGATGTTATTAGGCTCCGAGGTCAATTCATCATCATGGATCCCACAGCTCAGAGGCCATTTAACCCAATATTTCCCTGTGAGCTCTTCGTAAGATATTGCCATTTAATCCTACTCCCTAATTTTCTTTTGCCTGTATCCCTCTAAGTCTGCCCTTGTTAAGTTGCCTTTGGAAGTTATAATTGAATCTTTCATGCAAAAAGTTCAACACCATGGCAATTTTACTTTTTTAAAAGGAGAGTGACCTCTAGTTAATGGGCTCCTGCCAGAATCCCCTCATTTACTCTCAAAACTCCTTGTTACCTCTCAGTTCAATGAAATAATCATTAGCATTCGCACAGATTGAAAATGTGTGCAGAAGGTATATGTAGCAGCAATTTAAAGTAAAATTAACCCATATGCTGTGTCATACAGAAGCTATTTCCTGTTGGAGTTATCTTCTCATTAACTTTTGACAAGTAGTCAAGGCAAGAAGAATTCCTTTCTCTGGACTATCATATTGTGTTCCAAGAGATAACTTGGAGAAAGTCACTTTGGTTTTCAAACATCATTTGATCAGCAGTGGATGGAATTTGTTAGCTTGATCCAGCTAATTTGTAAGATCATCAGACCTTCTGTTACTAAGTGGCAGAAATGTCTATATCAGTAAATCACCAATTACTTCTTCGATTCCAACTCATTGATCCTCTCGACCAAGGATCTCTGTTGCTCCCTCAGTCTCTCTTTCTCTCCTATGGATATTAAGTTATTAAACCCAGACTTGATGCCATTGGTTAATAATCTTCTCAATCCCCACACGCATGTCTTCTCAGCCAGCCTGCGCAGGGATTCACTTTGCTGTCCATTTTGGTCTTGAATTTTAAAATAAAAAGTAATTGGAATTTTGTATGAACTCCTTTGCAATGCAATAATAAATGTCCCAAGTACCTTTGATGGATTGACCATGAATTATAGAGCTTGAGTAGTGAAGCTCAGTTACCCAGATGTGATTGGGTTCTAAATAAAACAAAATACACAGGGCAGATCTGAAAACTCTTGAAGCCTCGAAGAAATGCAAATTGCTTTTGCCTGGCAGTCTGAAGGTGGCATGCTGGGATCATTTAAGACTCTGTGGAAAATCTTGCCTTTCTCTATGATGGCAGGTATCTTAGCACAACAATGGAATTGTCACTGGGGGTGCCCCCCCAAAAAAAGTACATTCTGTTCAGGTTTGAAGAACAAAGTGTTCTTGCCAAGAAAGTATTTCGAAAACTTTGTATTCTGAGGGGAAGATCGTGGTGTTATGCCACTGTTGGAATGACTTCGAATTAGTCCAGTCTGTTTGGAATAGTAATACTTTCTTTTAACATCATCCACCGCACGGGTCGTTGAGCAAGCCATTGCAATGGGTTGGAGTGATTTATCGCTCTCTAATAATCAAAGTTTATTTTGCAACCAAAAAGTAATGATGCAGGGTCTGTAATTCTATAAGGAAATGTGCTGAATGATGAGCTTATGTAGTTAATTATTTGGAAGCTTAAGTTCTTAAAATGGTGAAAAATTGTTTTTAGCACTTTGGTTTTTGACGGACTGCGTTTTATTAAAACAACACCTCAGCTGAAAAGGACCTCTTCATCTCTCTGAACCAATCTGCTTGTTTCTGAGTGAACTTCTACAAAAAAAATCAAAGTTATTTTGTTTCAAAGGGCAGTATCAAGAAATAATGTGACTTCAGATAAATGAGAAGCAAGCCACATAAGTAGGTAATTGCTAGGATGTTTTACAGTGAGTGGGAGAGAGAGAGAGAGATAGAGAACGGGGCTCTGAAGTAAGTTCACTCAGGCAGACAAGTAAACTCACTTAGAAAGAAGCAGATTGATTCAGAAAGAGGAGGTCATTTCCAGCTGAGGCATTGTTATTAGCAATCAAAGCAGTCAGGGCTGGACACCAAGTCAGAATCAGAATCTATGGCTCTGTCCGAGAGAAAGACATCCATCCATCCATTGACAGAAACAGTGTTAAGTAGTAAATGAACTAAGTTAGACATTTGTTTCCAAGTCTTGGGAAGAGACATTGAGTGAAGACAATGTATATTATGTGAATCCAGAGATATTTAAAATTCATTTGTGGGACATGGGCGCCACTGGCTGGCTAGCATTTATTTGCTCAAGAAAAGCCAATAAAAGCCAGGCCCACAAAACAATAACCTCAGCAAGATGGCAGGAATAACCTCCTACCTGAGGTCTTAGTACCTGTCCTTGGGTTAAAAGGGTTGAATGTATTTGAGGACACCTGTAGTGAGATCTTTTCAAATAGCTCCTGTACAGTATAGTTCATGGTTTTCTTTTGCATCATAAACTTCTTGTGTTTAAATTACATCGACTGTCTGTTGTGAAAAAGTTCACTCCATCATAAACAAAAAGAAAAAAGTATAACTTAGGTTCTATCAAGCCAGGTCTTAATTTGTCATGTATTGCCATCAACTGGTATCAACAAGAAAAATGAAAATGCCTTAGAAGTTGGATTGTACCCAGCGAGAGAGCACCTCATTGCAGTGTATGTTGCAAGAGTGAATGAGGCTGGCAGCCAGAACAGTGGTTTACCTGGCTCTCAGTTTGTTGTCAGTGAGATGCAAGTCACAGCTTCCACATACAACTCACTGGTAGCAAAGTGGAAGGGGGTTTCAGGGTAGCAGGAGAGAGTGGTATATAGTTCTAATGTGAAACATTCTGGCTTGTCCTAGCTCGTGTGAGTCATTGACAATGTTATTTCCACAAAGAGTCATGGAGATGTACAGCATGGAAACAGACCCTTTGGTCCAACTCATCCATGCTGATCAAATCCTAAATTAATTGAATCCCATTTTCAGTACTTGGCCCATATTCCTCTAAATCCTTTCTATTCATGTACTTATCCAGATGTCTTTTAAATGTTGTAATTGTATCAGCTTCCACCACTTCCTCTGGCAGCTCATTCCATACATGTACCACCCTTTATGTGAAAATTTGTCCTTTAGGTCTCTTTTAAATCTTTCCCCCCTCACTCTAAACCTATGCCCTCTAGTCCTGGACTCCCCATTCCAGGGAAAAAGACCTTGTCTATTTACCCTATCCATGCTCCTTATGATTTTATAAACCTCTATAAGGTCAGGCCTCAGCATCTGATGCTCCAGGGAGAACAGCCCCAACCTGTTCAGCCTCTCCCTATAGCTCAAACCCTCCAACCCTGGAGACATCCTTGTAAATCTTTTCTGAACCCTTTCAAGTTTCCCAGCATCTTTCCTATAGCTAGGAGACCAAAATTGCACACACAATTCCAAAAGTGGTCTAACAAATGTTCTGTACAGCTGCAACATGACCTCCCAACTCCTGTACTCAATACTCTGGCCAATAAAGGAAAGCATTCTAAACGCCTTTTTCACTATCCTATCTACTTTCAAGGAACAGTGAACCTGCACTCCAAGGTCTCTTTGTTCAGCAACGCTCCCCAGGTTACAACTTATGTTGCATCCTCAATTTGGTGGGTGTATCTCTTTACGCCAATGTAATATCCATGCATACAAAGCAGTCCTAACCAACTTGACGGGTAGAGTATGTAAGGCATGTGGGACCGTTGGTCTAAGTTTGAAATACAAGCTCAGTGCAATCATTATCTGTGATCATTTTCTTTTCATTCTATCTGCTTATTATTTTCAGACTGCACGGACTGTTTGGACTTCCCTTGTAATCTCTTCTTGTAATGACAAATTCCAAAGCCCCCCCCCTCCCCAAATAAATTGACGCATTCCTAGTGTTATCAGCCCAGCTGAATGTACTACTGGACACAACAGATTCCAGAATGTAATGTGGCTTGATAGATCTCCTCTCTAATTTAGCATGCTTTTCACATCAGGTGAATAATTATGGGTTAGCAGTAAAACAGAATTTTGTTGCACAAAAGAAATAAAGGTAAAGTAATTTGAAAGACTTCAGAGCACATGAAAAGAGCAAAGAGTTGTCTACTTCCCAACATTGTCATTGTTAAATTGATCAAAATCCAATCAGATCTGTAGGTTTGTGTTAATTGCATTCTCTCAGTTCCAGTTCTGACATTTGTGAGACTGTTCTTGACTGTTCACCCAGACACAAGTTTAGACTTTCAGTCTTTTAATGATCTGCAGAGTTCTAATCAAGCACTTCTGGTCTGAAAATTTCACAAACTACACTTTGTCACCAGTTTGTCCTTAACTCCTCTGAACAATTCTCGTTTTCAAGGAGATTACGTTTGCTTCTAACCTCAGTCAGAACGCATCTGAATAAAATTTTACAAACTTAACGATCCTAGATTCTGCCACAGCTAATGCCTTTTTTGCATTAGTCCATACAATAGAATCCCTGCAGTTATGGAAACATGCCCTTCGACCTAACAAGTCCACACCGACCCTTCGAAGAGTAACTCACTCAGAACCATTCCCTGAACCTATTATGCTACATTTACCACTAACTAATGCACAGAACCAACACATCCCTGAACACTATGGGCGACTTAGCATGGCCAATTCACCTTTGGATGTTGTGAACCCCTCAGGATTTTAATAAACTTTCATTAACACTCCAGGGGTTCTTGCAGTCGCCGACTCTTTCTGACATATAATGGTTTTAAATTTATGATTCCAAAAAGACTGACTTTCATTAACTTTAAAACCCTTTTGTAAAATATTCGAGTAATCATATGCCACTTGTTTGAAATGCAATCTTAAAAAAACCTTACATTAACACATTTCTATAAAAATAAATAAAGGAAACCTAGTACACATGTCTCTAAAGCTATTGAGGCTTGGAAAAACACCTCAGGGGATTCCACTGCGAGCTGAGGCACACTTTCGGGTTCTCAATAACTAACTTTGAAAGTACAATATCAGACATTCAAAAGAAATGCAAACTTTGGAAAACAAATGTTTAAGTTATATTAGAAGATTGTGGATGAGTTTTCTGCTGAACATTTGGTTCCACATTTTCGTGGGTCAGGGGAGCACTCATGTTTTGAAGGATTTCCCTTGCCCAATTTTTCTCCATGTTTGTGCATTCAGAGATGAAACCTAAGATGTTGACCAGTCAGTCAATATGGGAATATGCTGATAATGATCAAATAAACTACCTTGAAAATACCTTCCCAGTTTCAGAAAGTTCAAATGAAATGAAAGCATCGTAGAGTTGGATAGCATAGAACCAGACCCTTCACTCTAACTCATTCATGCTGACTGGATATCCTAAATTGATCTCGTTGCATTTGCCAGCACTTGGCCCATATCCCTCCAAACTCTTCCTATTCATATACCCATCCAGGTGTCTTTTAAATGTTGTAATTGTACCAGCCTCCATCACTTCCTCTGGCAACTCATTCCATACACACGCTGCCCTCTGTGTGAAAGCGTTGCCTCTTAGGTCCCTTTTCTATCTTTGTCCTCTCTCCTTAAACTTATGCTGTCTAACTTTGGACTCTCTTACCCTGGGGAAAAGACTTGGCAATTCACCCTGTCCATGCCCCTCATGGTTTTATAAACTTGTATAAGATCACCCTCAGCCAGGGAAAACATCTCCGGCCTAATCAGCTCCACCGTATAGCTCCAACCCTCCAACCCTGACAACATCCTTGTAAACCACTTCTGCACCCTTTCAAGTTTAAAAACATCTTTCTGTTGTAGGGAGACTAAAATTGTATGCAGTCTTCCAAAAGTGCTTTCTTCTTCACTAGTCCCATGGTTTGGAAAGCTGTGAACTAAGCAAACATTCAGCAAATTTGAAAGAATAAAATCACGAACATCGTTTAGACACAACCTTTAAAATTCACGATGACACGTGCCATCTAGAGTCATAGAGATGTACAGCATGGAAACAGACCCTTCGGTCCAACCCGTCCATGCCGACCAGATATCCTAACCCAATCTCGTCCCACCTGCCAGCACCCGGCCCATATCCCTCCAAACCCTTCCTATTCATATATCCATCAAATGCCTCTTAAATGTTGCCATTGTACTAGTCTCCTCCACTTCCTCTGGCAGCTCATTCCATACACATACCACCCTCTGTGTGAAAAAGTTGCCCGTAGGTCTCTTTTATATCTTTCCCCTCTCACCCGAAACCTATGCCCTCTAGTTCTGGACTCCCGAGCCCAGGGAAAATACTTTGCCTATTTACCCTATCCATGCCCCATATAATTTTGTAAACCTCTATAAGGTCACCCCTCAGCCTCCAAGGCAATAGATGCATGGGAAGTCCACTACCTGTAAGTTCCCCACCAAGTCACTCACCATCCTGACTTTGAAATATAACTTTATAAAAAAACGAATACTGTAAATCAGAAACAAAAAATAGAAGTTGCTGGAAAAGCTCACCTGGGCTGGAAACATCTACAAAGAGAAATCAGAGTTAACATCTCTTTAGAAGGGTCACCGGACCCGCGACATTAAGTCTGATTTCTCTTCACAGATGCTGTCGGATCTGCTGAACCTTTCCCGCAACTTCGGTTTTTTGTTGGAAATGTAACTGTGTTCCCTCATTGTTGTTGGAAGTTCCTCCCCAATAGGTTTTATGAATGTACTTCCACCATGTGAACTGGAGCAGTTCAAGAAGGAAGCTCACCACCACCTTCTCATGGACAATTAGGGATGGACAGTATATGCTGGAGGAGAAAGTGAGGTCTGCAGACGCTGGAGATCAAAGCTGAAACTTTATTGCTGGAACAGCACAGCAGGTCAGACAGCATCTAGGGAAAAGGAGATTCGACGTTTCGGGCACATGCCCTTCCTCAGGATATGCTGGCCCAGTGACAACCCACATCTTGTGAATGAATAATAAGGACTTTTTCATAAATGAGATGACTATGTTGTACATGATAATAAATGTGGTATTCTTAAACAGTTGATGATATTTCAGTTGATTAAATATTTGTTTCTTGTTTGGTGGATGTTTTCTCCATGGCAGTTGGCAAATTTCTCCAACATAGGCGAAAGTGAGGACTGCAGATGCTGAAGATCAGAGTCTAGATTAGAGTGGTGCTGGAAAAGCACAGCAGGTCAGGCAGCATCCGAGGAGCAGGAAAATCGACGTTTTGGGCAGAAGCCCTTCATCAGCTTCTCCCCGAAATGTCAAATTTCTCCAGTATATCTAGAAAAAAATTACCATATAGGAAATGTTCCTCCATTTTATCCCAGTTCCTTCAGCACTTTTGAGCACAGGGCTCTTGCTGAAACATTTGAATGCTCCGTGATCACTTTTGAAACAGCTAATATCAAAGTTACCATGCAAATATCAACAAATTACAGACAATACTTCCTCCGTCCTCCTAAGTGTGGAAGGGGCGACATTACTGAAAATGTGAATTTCCAAAATTGTTGGTGACAGTGGCCACATTTGATGATTAAAAGCATTTAGGTGCCAGAGGTAATCAACAGGTCTGAAAGTGCCTTTGGGAAAGAAACAGAGCTAACATTTTGGGTCTGGTGTGACAGTTTTTGTCTTGCCACAGACTTGTCAAGTATTTCCAGAACTTATCATTTGTCTTTCAGACTTTCAACTCCTGAAGTATTTTCCTCTCATTTCCATGTTGAGTGAATTGTGTGGCAGACATTGTCAGCAATCAAACTCTTCTATCAAGCGAATGTCAGTAGCTATTTGGGTTTTACGTCTACTTGACTTAGTAATTAGATATTCGATTAGAGTCGTGCACTTTTCCTGTAGTGTTTGCAGTATGATGAATTGAATTCTTCATTTACAGCCAAGCTGACATCTTGGTATTCCATGCCAGGATTCATTGGGAGCTAATTACCTGTTCTATTGCCACTCCTTGCATTGTAGAGTTGAATCATGGAGTCAACTGGACAACTTTGGCTTGAGAAAAGAAAGTACCTCCAATATTTTCTTGTTTCGTCGTAGGCGTGGGAAAGAATTACCCAAGTTTTGTCAAGGACATCCTGGGAACTTTGTAAACCTAAGCAGATGTGCAGTTTTATTATTTTGAATATTGTACCAGCTTGTAAGTGGCTGAGCATCAAGCTGAGCATAATAATGAGTGCCAGCAACACTTGGACATCTCTCATCCAAATTCCTGTTATTTTTCATTCCGGTCCAACCTTGCAGGGCTAACTATGGGTCTTCCATAAGGATACTTTAAAAAAATCTTGAAATATTCATCAAAAAGCAGTCATTTTTCTGTACACTGTACAGAATTCTGAAATCACTGAAGAAACACCATATTCCAGATCATTCTTCTTGTGATATCATTCCTTTTACTCATGGCCTTGCCAGTCCTTTTGAAAGATCCTATCAATCGCCGTGTCTTCATGACAAAACAATTTAAGCAGACTGTTTCACTCGCTTCCTGTTTATTGTGAGACATGATGTTTAAAGGGATTTAAACAGTATAGGGGTCTGTCTCCATGTTGCTGTCTGATGCATTAGCAGGATGGCTTCCAATGCCCTGAATTTACCCCCTCTTTCTTTGAAGCAAGGCCAATGATGAAGTAATTTATTTCTGGAAGTCTTCAATGGGCAGGAAACACTGAAAAATCTCCGGGGCTATAACCTTTGGAGATTAGAAGAGGTGATCTCTTGAAGATATGAGTTTCTGAAGGGGGTCAGTGGAGGAGAGACTGATTGTGGCTTCCCCTGACTAGGAAATCTAGAATACAGGAGCAGTGCCTCAGGATGAGAGAGTGGTCATTCAGGATTGAGGTGAGTTGCCATTTCTTCACTTGAAAAGTTGTGAATCTTCAGAATTCTTTACCCCTGAGAGATGTGGATTTGTCTTCTTTGATCATTTTTAAGTATAGAAGAAACAGGTTTCTGTTTTTTCACTTAATCAGGAAAATGGAGCGCAGGGCAGAAGTGGGAGTTGAATCCCATGATCAGCCATAATTGCATTGAATGACAGAGCAGGCATAAAGGACCACATAATCTACCCTTCCTTCTAACTGTTAGGCTTTTGTGACTGTCCGCATTACTTAAAAACAGTAAGATTGTACACTGGTACCCCACTACAATGGAGTCACCGATAACACAGAGCTTTTGGCTGGTTCTTGGCAGGGCTGTATAAGCATGGTTCACCCAGCAGAGAGTCAAGGGTGTGCCTGTAACTGGTCCTGTTAGGCAAGCTCAAGCCAAGAGGCATTTTACGCCAAGTACATGGAAATACCAGTGTCTCACAGAGGTTAGAGCTGGAAAAAGATGATTAGAAAGATTCATAAACTAGCAAGCCACTGTAAGCAGAGAGCACCAGGCCTTCTATGCTGTGACAAAACTGGTCTACACAAACTGATTCCACTCATCATCGGAAAATTCACCAAACCATACTGCTTGCATCATCTATATCTAAAACCACAAGCCATAAATCAAGACGGGTCAAAGCCTGGATCGCATCATCACCTTCAAAGCTTGTTTCCATCATGAACTCATACTGAATGTCACCAAATATTTCAGACAGAGCAACCTACTGTGGAAGGCCACCTTCTGCCTCCCAGCTCCCCTGCAGCCCCATCCCCACCCTGACCCCCAGAGAACTGAGTAACACAAGATGGCAACATCAAATGCACTTACCTAATGAGCGACAAGACTTCAAAAATTCCAGCTCTTGACCAAGGCAACATGTTGATTTTCAAATATGACTATAATGCTGAACTAATCAACGGAATGACAGATCTTCACATGGGTGACAGCTTTCCTGAAGAAACTTAAATTTGTCTCCCTTCTTCACATTTATTCACTGATGACGATTTTAGGAAGCTTGTATCCATTCGTGGCTAGTCAGGTGTGTGTGTGACTGGCAAATTCTTCCATAGTTTGTGCAGGAGAATACCCGGTTACTGCTGGGAATAATTGGATCTATCCACCTTTTCCTTTTCTCTTTCACATTGGTCTTTTGCTCAGGTCTAAAGGTGCACTCCTGAGGATGCATCTCAAGTATCCTGATCTGGGGTTTGTAGTTCCTACTGCTAATGGTTGATAGGGACCCACACATGTATACCCACAGACTCCTCCAGGTAGAATTCAATAATTGTATGAAACAAATGTTTGTGCGAATGAACATAGCATGGAAGAGGATATCTACAGATGGGGCTGAGCTGGCAACAAGTGATAATTAATGGTTCTGAACACACCTGGACATAGGCTCCGACTGCTGCCTTTGAGATACCAGCTGACAGATGCCATGGAGGATGTTTGAACATGAGAAAATTGTGGAATATAATAGAATACCGATGTAAATGATGCCAGGAACAAGCTGGATGCTATCGACATCAAGGCATGTCTTAATATCAGCACCCTAGAAGATACCACAGAGAGAATGCAATACTGGCCCGTGTAGCAAATCCAAATCCTTTCAAGACTTTTAGCAGTTGATGAAGCTGCTGCCACTCAGACTGAGCCACTGCCATTCTCCCATACAGTCATTCACCACCTAACTAGAATTGCTGAAGTGGTTGGAAGTCAACGAGAAATTAATTGCTGCAAGTGTGACTTGACTTCAGAACATCCGTCGTTGAGCAACTGGAAGCAGCTAACAGTGACTGATCTCTTCAACATGTGTTCATCCATTCAGTTTCTAACTGTAGAATTATGAATTTAAATGTATCAGTGGAAGCAATAAAAATTAATTTATTTGAAGTATTGTCTTAATTTTGCTGGATATTTTATTCAGGCTGTTGGCTTGGTATTTTTGAAAGAGTCTCATTATAACATTGTCTCACTGATTTCACAGTCAAGTTATGTGGACCTAATGTTCAATCACTGGACTTGATTTTGGCAGAATTACACCTTCCCTACCTTGATACCATCTGCCTTGAAACCCTTACTTAATTCAGACCGACTAATCTCATTCTCGAAAGCTCTAATTGCCTCAAAATGCGCAATCTTTTGCGGAGGGAGTTCAAGGTTTCTGTTCATCCTTTCTTTGAAGATGCACTGAATATTGTACCTCCCCCTAGGTTGGAATTTTAATTGGATAACCTAGCCAGTTACTTGGCAGAGACTCGGTGATAATGACTGTTTGTTTCTGTGAACTATGCCCGTACAGTCAGAACACAGTGGTTCATAATAAACTGACTTTTGACATGAGTATTATATTATAATATTGGTGTGGCATTACAGTTCCAAAGTACCGACTGTTTGTGCTGTCCAAACATAAAATATAAGACTCCCCGTGTATCATGTAAGTAGAGAATAATTGTTTTGCAGGAGTGATTACTAGGCAGTGATACGAACAAGATTTCATTGACACCATAAACCTCAAGAGAAAAGCTTGATCTCCTTACAATCGTGCTGTCAACCGTAAAATTAGATTACAGCTTTGAAGTAACTCTAGGCTATAGGTTAGTTCTGATATAAATTCTGAAAATCAAAGCCCAATGTATTTCCTGTATTTTCAAGAGATCTTATTTCAGCCATTAGTGACCAGTGCACTATGTGCAGTCAGCATGTTACAGTTTGTGCATTGATGGCTCAACATTTATGACCTGACAACTGGATATTGATGTAGGGACATCTAGAAGTAGACTAACTCGCTGGGAGATTGGATAGGGAGGTAGAATTAAAACCTGACTGTTTGCAGAATGACGTAATTGAGCAAAGTAAAGGAATTGATTTTGCTTACTTGCTGAGTGGAGTTGTACTTTTAACCCCAAAGATATCGTAGTGGCAGGTGTACCTCAGGAATGAGGTCTTAACATGACTCAGGAATGAAACAAGTTCAAATTGAGACTGGTGCACACTGCTTTCAGACAGGTGACATCCAATTCCAGATTTCTGTTTGGGGTGAAGGGGGTGAGTGATTTGTGTTTGTTGGATCTTCTGGTTCTTGTTAAACTCTAGTTGAGATCCTTCCAACATCTCCAATGAAAAACAAGTGCATAGTCAAGCAGATCTGCTGCCCCCAAACTCTTTAGGGTTTGTTTTGATTGCACAAGTTCCGGGTCTAATGAGCCATGGCTGGTTGAAAGTTGAGAAGGCAACTAATGACTTGGAGGTTCATGCAGTGCAGCAGCCTACATACTGAAGTTGCATTCAGTATTGGAAGAATGAACTTTCTCAAGATGCAACAGGGAAAATGTATTACTAGCTGTCTGTGAGCTTACTTAGCAAACAAATGTCCCCGGTGTTATGGAAAAAGTAGTATTGTAGGCTATACAGTATTTAAATGCACAGAGTGTTCATTTATATCGACTCAGAGGGAATTGCTGCAAATGAGTTCTAGACAGGTAGGTTCTGATATACTACATTACAGTAACTTTATTTTACACTTGTGCCAGATGTGGATTTGCAGTAATAACCTGGTCAGTAACACCACTGTGAACAAATGAGGCCAAATTTTCAGGGTTTACCAAGTTGTAGGCATAATGGGGTCAGCATAGATTCATGCAATAAATATTGTTAAGATGAGTCAGTGGGATGCTGAATTCATGTTAGATTGATTGGCATAGAGATACGTGTAAATTGGAGACACTTCGTGGGCCCGCAGGTGGAAAGGCAGGATTGTAAACTTGCCTGATAAGGACACTGTTGTTGAACGTGATGTGAAAATTTGCAAACTCAGTGATGGTAAAAGCTGAGTACAGCTCATGTGTTTGTGTATGCAAAGGGTGGCCAGAATGTGCTGTGGGAACGGATGTGACTAAAACATGAACTATCTGTTGAGGAAGTTTGAGGAAGTTTTATGAAGATCGTGAAATGTAACTTGGACCGAACTGTGCCATTACGTGAAGTGCTTGTTATTACTAGGGATAAAAATGATGAAAAGCTCCACTGGCTGTTGTTCTTCAAACCAAAGTAAAAGATTGCCAATTATTCCTCCTTCCCTTGAAGCTCTGTCCCTTTAATCTGTTCTCACACTTGTCTTCCATGACATCAATGTAACTGCTTCAGGTTCTCCACTCTGAGTGTGTGAAAACAAATGTCACATTATGTGCCCGTCTCATTAAACTTGCAGTTGAGCTCAGCGCTTTGATCCATTTGAATGTAGCTCAATCCTTTGTGTGAAATCATCATGTCAGTTTGCAGGGTCAAGTGGAGTGAGCCAGGTGGCTACCACCGGGGATTACGAGAACAGAGCATTGCCGTTTTTGTTTCATCAAAGGAGAGAGAGAGAGAGAGAGAGAGAGAGACCAACCCCCATTGATGTCCTCGAGCTCTGGCCTTGGTTGACCTTCTTACTGTCTGGCCAGTTGAGACCTGCAAGTGGACAATTAGTGACTGCTCGAGGCCTTCAGCTGGGCATGGCTACTGGTATTAACCCAGCTATTGCCCCCTTCACCCTGTGGCTCCCCCCTCCATCAGAAACCATAGCCCTCACATTGCTTATCTGTGACCTGGGTCACTGCGTGATCCTGGGAACTGGGGGCTATTGACCTTGCAGCATGTACAGCCTGCCCCAGTAGCACTGTCATGCACAGGAGGTAGGGGCTCTGCCACTGGAGTCTTCAGTTCAGGGATAGGCTACCATCTGATTGGTGTGTGGTTTGTTGAGCTATTTCTCCCCTTTTCTGAAAAGAGGCTTAATGGGTGTCTCAGTGGGTTTCCCATGATGACACACAATTTTGTGTGTGTGTGTGTGTTTGTATACCTGGAACATATGTAGAAAGCCTTAGCAGGGAGTGATGAAGGTGATAAGGTCAAGCTTTTATGGCAGCCTTTGACCAGATCTCACTTTGCTCCTTTACGAAGGCCAGTATATATGAATGCTTCCAATTTTCTCTCCTGGTTTCAATTATTAAGTCAATTTTGGTTTTCACATCCTGTTTTGTCAGTGCAAAGCATCACTAAGTCTTATCACAACGTCCTCAAACTTGGAATGACAACTACTGAAAATTGTTATTGAGTGCAAAGGACTGGTATTTGCATATAAGCACCCACTTGATGTATTGGTATCAATTTCCCTGAATGTTAAAATAACAAGGAATTAATCAATTTCATACCAATGGCACTGAATTTTATCTTAATATTGCGCAGTGCGATTTTAGCCCATAAACTGAATAGTTTGGGAGTATAAACCTGTAGTTATTTCACATTTCATCATTCCTTTTGAGATACTTCTGTTATAGAAACATAGAACCTTGTAGCTGGAGGAGGCCTTTCGGTCAGCTCCACCATTCAGTATGATTCCTGATCCCCTACCTCCATGCCAGATTCCGGCTTCTCCCCATACTCCTAGAAACCTTTAAAATCTATCTATTTCTTGAATATATTCAGTGACTTGGCCTCCGTAGCCTTCTGTGGTAGAGAATTTCACAGGCTCACCACTCATGGAGTAAAGAAATGTTCCCTCATCTCAGTTCTATCTCCCCTTTATCTCCTCAGACTGTGTTCCTGATTCTAGACCTCCTAACAAGGGAAAGCATCCTCCCTGAATCTTGTAATTATTGATGGCAAGGTGTGATCTCATCTGGGGTTTGAACCCATGACCTCTCATAGTTATTTTGCACCATCTCCAAAAGCAAGAATCATCTCTTTAGACCAATAACCCAACTCTTACGATCCGAGAATACATTATTAATCTCCTCCATCCAGAGATTGCCTCAGGAGCTTTCATGCTAAAGCAAAGAGAATCAATGTTGGCTTTTCTTACTTAAACTAATCCCTAGTTGTTACGAGCCTACAGAAACTGTCATGTTACCATAAGAATCAAAGCATGGGCCAGGTCATTCATAGGTCAACAGAGAGTTACCAAACTAGGCAGCATTATCAAACAGTTTGTTTCAGGGATGCTTACGGCTGTAGGGAATTTTCATACTGTCTTTCTTGAACATAGTCGTGGAACTCTTATTTTACTGATGCAGAATTGGTGCTGGGGGTGAAAAAGGTCTGTGTCTGAACTGACTCCAAGATAGAGATTTTCTGCAGGCAGGTCTGTCACTAATGATGAGGGAGTACTTAAAATGGAACCTTCAATTGATTTTTATCACTTGTTTCATCTAGTGTCTTAGTAATAGAACATTAAATAATCCATGAACACAGCAGGATTTAAAAGGAAATTCTCTTAAGTCCTGCATGAGATTAAAAGAAATTGAAAGTATAGATAAGCAGAGTGGACATCCCACAGAGGGTCTTATAAAATTCACAGCAAAGTGATAATGAGGTGCATACCTTTCACTCATTAGAACGGCTGTGTAAAAAGCAAAAGTGACAAAACTCTTCATTGGAACAAGTTGTTGATTGAAGAAATGTAATGATCTCAAACTTGAAGAACTTTAAAACCAGAAATGGCTGTTGCTGATGGCAATAGTTTAGCACTCAGTGTTGCAGTGATCAGTGTCTGCTGTTGTAATATGACTGGTCATCTATCCATTTTAAATAGGGTTTACAACTTGCCTAAGCAGTGATTGTGATGTGAGCACATTAGCTTAGATTGTCTGCTTGACCGTGATCCATTTTTGGTTAACGCCAATTAAAGCATCTCATTTCATCTCTGAGAGCTCGACCGGTAGTTCCTGGGCTACGGGTTGGCTTTGACTAAATGTGTGCAGGTGCTTGGCTCACAGCAATTTTGGATGGTGCCTCTTGCTGCAAAGATGATTTTTCATAGATATATTTTAAAAAAACGAACAACATTCTGGGTTGTCCAGGCACTGGTTATATTGTCATCTAACAATCTACATTTCAAACTGTTGGGTATTTAGCTAGAGCGAAAAAGAGTGTCCTGCTTAATAATTAGTTACTGCAGAGGTAGGAAGGAAACACAAAACATTCACATTTATCCAGAAATTTAAAACTCAGGCAGCACATATCACTGCTACCTGGTGATGTGTTAGACCTTATATCAAATGAGGCAGTATTGTAAACTTGTTTCACATTGCTCAGGTGGTTGATACGAATTTAGATTGTATTTCCATTGTGTAAATATTAGTTATGATTGTAGATAGGAATTGGGTTTTGATACAAGCAAAAAGATGGTAAACTGAGACAGGACTGTCACCGAGGCTGCCATATACTCGTGCTGCTGGCTGTTCCAGCTGGAGGTGTTCATCTTGCAACATGAAGCAGCAGGGTTTCCAACAACTTTTTTCCGACGGCTTCACTTTCCAACCTTCTGCCGACAAAGCTGTCAGATCAGTTGACTAATTGCGGCTTCGTTTTGAACCTGTGGCACCCGTGCAGAAGAGGGCAAATGCTGTCAAGTCAAGGATAGAGTGGCCTCAGCTCCATCTGCTATCTTCTCTACAGGGGGCAATTGAATACTTGTTATCTGAAGCCCTACCTTCAGTAGACCAACTCAGGTCAAATGTTGGATCGGTCAGAAATGTTTAAGTGAAAGCTACTAAACTTTGGAGGACTCTAGTAAACTAATCTAATTTGTAAGGGATCGTTAATATACTCTGAATTCATGTTCTTGTACTAACACGGATGAAAGTCTGGCTTCGTTGTTGGTAGGGCATTCTGTTCAAATATTGATTGCAGATTGTCTTTCTCATTGGGTGTAAATCTTTCATAAATCTATTAAAAAGTTGAGTCTACTCTGAAGTGCTTGTCCAATTTATGACTGAGTTCTAAGATACATTACTTGAATAATTTAGTATTGACGGTATCAAATACAATACATTGACCAATACGTTGAAAATGCACATAATCAATTGCAATTTAGCAGGAATGATTTTGTTATCTGTGTAATAAAGATTAAATACATTGAATTAACATAGAAACTAATGCAAACTCTAACCATTTGAAAAATCAACAATTAACAGTATGTGGTATGGTCTACCTGGTATCTGGTATCATTTTATCCCAGCGTCTGTCAACATTTGTCTCATGGTTGCTACACTTGTATTGAATGATACCAGGGGTTTCCCAGTGTGGCTTTATTTGCCTTGAGGACATTGTAACAAATTGACAAAGTAAATAACTGAAAGATTGAGTGACATGTTTAAGAGGTGCAGGTTATGGGACACAAGTGCCAATTTGTCAGACCAACGAGGGCAGATTA
The DNA here is from genome assembly GCF_004010195.1 of Chiloscyllium plagiosum. Taxonomy (NCBI): domain Eukaryota; kingdom Metazoa; phylum Chordata; class Chondrichthyes; order Orectolobiformes; family Hemiscylliidae; genus Chiloscyllium; species Chiloscyllium plagiosum. Next base: position 8,327,454 of record NC_057728.1, read on the forward strand.
TGGAAATGTTTAAATTGCAGCATTTGAGAAGCTAAGGACAAAGACTAACTGGTTCCATCTGAAGCAGTTGAACCTTTTTAAAAGTATTACAGCTTGCCATATGTCTTGAATAATTGCTTGATTTATGGGTTTTGAGGATGTGTGGTAAATGTAAGATAGAAGGATGAGCCTGAGGAAGATGGCGTCAGGAAGAGTTAACATTGCATCCAGTGTTGGAGGAATATTGGGGGTACTGAATGAAGAGTTACATTCACTATCTGTTTGTGCTCTTCCAATACATGTGACTCCATGAAAAATGAAACCGGATGTATCATAGGGAAGGTGGCGAACTGACAACATGTCATTGATGCTAATCAAAATAGGTAATAAAAACAGTAACAGAATCATGTTAAACCATGGGAATCTAGTGCATGGAAGGAGCCATTGGCACATTGTGTCCAGTGGATCCAGCAGATAAGACCTGCACTGACCTGTTCGGAGTTCTATTTAGATTTATAGGACATGCCATGGTATTTCATACAAGTGCAGTCTCTGGCTATAATAGGTATGTTTTATACTTGCAGAAGACAGTAGGCAACATGGACCAGTGTTTGAAGAGCAACCACTACCTACAATCTACCCAAAAGAGTCCGAGGAGGCAAAAGTATCTCTAAACTGCCGGGTTCGGGCAAATCCCCCTCCAACTTACAGGTAAAAACAATGCTTTCTGTTTTGTATACATGCCTGTCTTTTAGAATGATCAAGAATGATCCATGTGTCTTTTATCCATATTAGAAAGTATGTCAAACCTAATTGACCTCACTTTGTATTCATTTTTACTTTTCCTGTTCCCTATTTTTATCATTTGATTGCCAGGTGAGTACTAGAATGGTCTTGATTTACGTTTGTATCCATGTTTCCTATCATGAATGCCACTGTGTCAAATATAACTGAGTGAATATCTTGTGGGTTCAAGACTTGCCACTGTTTCTCTTGAATTACACGTAGAAATCATTTTATGTTTCATATATAGATGGAAACTAAATAACCGAGACATTAATGTGGATGATACTCGTTACAATATGATTGGTGGTAACCTCGTTATTAACAACCCAGAAGAAGTCAAGGACCGTGGCAAGTACCAGTGTCTCGCAACAAACAAGTATGGAACCATTACCAGCAAAGAAGCCAACCTGCAATTTGGATGTATGTATTAGCTTGGATACCAGAGATTTTCTTAAATTGATCTATATGCTGGTTTCTATTTGTTGGGTATTTCTTGTTGGCCTCTCATTTCCTCATGTATTGCAAATTGGATGCAAACTGTATTTAAGCACAGAATCCAACCTGATTTTCCAGTCCCATAATCAGGGAGTGCTGCACTGTCAGAGGTGCCACCTTTAACAGGAACTTGTATTCCAATAGCACCTTTTAATGTAGGAAAACCTCCTAGGGAATTTGCTGTGTTTTATTTTAGAAAAGTATTATACCAAGCCATGTTAGGAGGTGGAGTCAGAGTCATACGGCACAGAAACAGGCCTTTCGGCCCAACTTGTCCACATCGACCATATTCCCAAATTAAAGTAATCCCACCTGCCTATGCTCGCCCATATCCCCCTAAACCTTTCCTATTTATGAACATATCCAAGTATACCTGCATCCACCACTTTCTCTGACAATTCATTCCACACACACCATTCTGTGTAAAGAAAAAGTTGCCCCTCATGTCCTTCTTAAATGTTGCTTCTCTCACCTTAAAAATATGTCCCCTAGTTTTGAACTTCCCGATCATAGGAAAAAGGCGCTTGTCATTCACCATATCTATGCCCCTCATGATTTTATAAACCTTAATAAAGTCACCCTTCAATCTCCCACACTTCAGTGAAAAAAGTTCCAGACTCTGCATTCTAATTTTATAACTCAAAACGTCCATTCCCAGCAACATCCTGGTAAATCTTCTCTGAACCCTCTCCTGCTTAATAATATCCTTCCTATAACAGGGTGACCAGACGTATCTACAGCACTTCAGAAGAAGCCTCACCAATGTCATGTATAACCTCAATATGACATCCCAACTCCTATGCTCAAAAATCTGAGATATGAATGCGATAGTGCTAAATGCTTTATTATCTACCCTGTCCATCACTGATGCAAATTTCCAAGAATTATGTATCCGAACCCCTAGGTTTCCCTGTTCTACAACACTACCCAGGGTCCTATCATTAGTAATATAAGTCCTGCTCTTGTTTGTATTGTCAAAGTGCAATACCTCACATTTATCCAAATTAAATTGCTCAGCCCATTGACCTATTTGATCAAGATCTTTTAAATTATACCCACCTCTACTACTTCCACTAGCAACTCATTCCATATACGCACCACCCTCTGTGTGAAAACGTTGCCCTCAGGTCCCTTTTAAATTGTTTCCCTGTCGCTACCTTAAACCTATGCCCTTTAGGTTTGGATTCCCCTACCCTGGGCAAAAGACTTTGGTTAGTCTCTTTATCCAGGCCTCTCAAGAGTTTATAGACCTCTATAAGGTTACCCCTCAGCTTCCTCCACTCCAGGGATAAAATATCCCAGCATCTTGCTATAATGAAAACCTTCCAACCTCAGTAATGTCCTTATAAATCTTCTGTGTTTCCTTCCTAGTTTAATAATGTCTTTCCTATAGCAGGGCAACCAGAACTATAGCTTAAAAACTATAGCTTATGCCCGAAACGTCGATTCTCCTTCTCCTTGGATGCTGCCTGACCTGCTGCGCTTTTCCAGCAACACATTTTTAAGCTCTGATCTCCAGCATATACAGTCCTCACTTTCTCCAACCAGAACTATATGGAATACCCTAAATATAGCCTTACCATTGTCTTGTACAGCCATAACATGATGTTCCAAATTTATTAGGTCAGATGGACAACAGCTTGGTTAAAGAGTTCCATCGTAAGTATTGTCTGAAATGAGATGGAAACGGGTAGAAAGTGCATTCCAGAACTTAAGATCTGAACAGCTCCACCTGGAAACTTGGTCACCATTGGCTGTGTGATCAGAATCAGTAGAACATAATTGGAGGAGAGCAGGGATATCACAGTGTTGTAGGGCTGGGCGAAATTCCAGAGACCGGGAAGGCCAGGGACAGATTCAAAAATGAGAATGAGAATTTTAAAATTTAAAACATTGCTTGACCTGAAGCCAATGCAGGTCAGCAAGTATGGATAATAAAGAAATGGAACATGCTCTGAACTAAGACATGGGCAGCAGAGTTTGAGATTACCTCATGTTAACAGATTGTGAGAGACCAGCCAGAAATTGTTCAAATTGAAATGTTCAATTGAGTCCTATTTGCATTCTTGGGTGGATGTTCGTGATGCCACAACACTATTGTAAGAAAAACAGAGAGGTTCTTTGAGAATGCTGGTCAGTTGTCTCTCAAACAGTATTACTAGAAAAAGTGGATAATCTATTGTTTATTGCATTCTGGTTTGATGATTTCTGATATGTTAAAATATACTATCATATTGCTAATATTATAACTGATGCTGCACTGCGTATTGGGCTGTCAGGCATTTGAGTATGGCTGAGGTGGGTATTGCAGACGCTTGAGATTAGAATCAAGATTAGAGTGGTGCTGGACAAGAACAGCAGGTCAGGCAGCATCTGAGAAGCAGGAAAATCAATGTTTCAGGCAAAAGCCCTTCATCAGGAAAGAGGCTGGGAGCCTTTTGGAAGGGGGTGAGAAGGGGTGGTGAGGTGTTTGAGTATGGCCTGAGGCTATGAGAGGCTTTTTCCTTTCATGCACATGAACATGATGTTGTGCCTTAAAATTATTTGCAAGGATCTTAAAGAATTAAAGACTAAGAGGAGATTTGGACCAGGTCTCAAGTAAAGAATGGAAAGAAAGCTTGTACTTTCATCACATGGCTGAGAAATATTCTCAGTTACTCCATGTAGAATTCTAGAATTGTACAGTACAGAAGAGGCCTTTTGATGCATTGTGTCTGCACCAACTGAACTAACCAAAATCTACACCAGTCCTACTTTCCAGCACTTAGCTTTGAAAGATCTGACATTTCAAGTGCTCATCCAAGTAGTGCTTAAAAAATTGACGTTCCCCCTCAACAACTCCCTGAGGCAGTGTGTTTCAAAACCCAGCATTTGCTGGTGAAAAACCTTTTCATCAAATCCCCTCCAAACTTCCTGCCTTTCTCTTGAAAATTATGTCCCCTTGTTATTGACCCTCCAACTAAGTTGCTCGCTATCCATGCGGTTCAGGCCTCTCATAATCTTTTAAGTACCTCTCTCAGGTTCCCCCTCAACCATCTCTGCTTCAAGGAGAACAACCCAAACTTATCCAGCTTCCCTTGATAGCTGAAATGCTCCATCCCATCCCTGTGAGCTTCTGTGTTTATCACCCACCCGTGTCCCGTACATTGTTGCAGATCTATTTGTATGTCTCCTGAACAGTGATGAATTTGATGATCAGTCCTGCTAATGTTTTTGTTGTGTGGGTCTTTTATGTCTGACTAAATAGTTCTCTTCTATTTCCAAAGAATCTGTGTTAAGTTAACCATGATCGGTTTGAACTAAGTCAGATTTTAATTGGAACCTCACTGTTTGAAGTCACTATTTCTGAGCTTGTCTGAAATGAAGAAGCTTCTTCGGTTGCTGCTTCAGGGGCACGTAGGAAGAACTTACCATCTGCGTTGCTCCATACTCTGCTGGTCACTAGAAAGTCGTATAATGTGTGACATAAATTAATTATATTTGCATACATTAATGCAACTTCATTAATATTGGTGGCATCTCATTATAACTGGCATATCAGTTTAGTTAGTTGTTTTGAGTTTGTGTTTAGCTTCTTCCTGTTCAGTTGCAGTCAGTTAACACATGCATTTGCAACCTGCTTTAGAAAAAAAGCTGGATATCATCTAATCCATGATTGATTGACCTTATCTGATCACTTTCCAACCTTCCTGATGGATTCCCTTGTGCACCTTAATCCTTCGGCCAGTCATTTCAATAAAGTAGAGAGCACAGAATGGAGCTGCAAGGTAGAATTTATGTCCACTGCTGATTTTGACCATTACCGTTCTGTAATTGCCCACTCAGGAGTTGTTGGATGAGTTCATTTGAGAGTTATAAGTCAAACCCCATAGCATTTCATCATACTGTTCTCTGTTTGCTGTTTTTACACACTAAAAGATGGTCAGAGACAGATTACTGGGCTATAAAAATCACTCATTATTTATCGGAGAAGGGGAGAACGTGGCTTGCAATGAATGCTTCTGGAATCCTAACCATTCTGAGTTAACACGTGCCTCTGTAATGTCCCTGGCAACCATTAACTCCCCAGATTATGCAGTTGTATGAAATTTGATTTTGCATCAATTGATCTTACAAAGTCCTGACCAAACAGGCTGGAACCAGCAGAGATGTGCTTCAGATGTTGTTGAGTGAGCCCCCAGTCTGTCCTTCCCTTGTGTTGAAGGAAAGAGCAGTTTGAACAAACCTCTGTTCATGCATTCATTTCTAAAAATCCCAACAGCCTTTCAGTTACACCCTCACAGCCTTGCTGAACATGAGCAATCACTACCAGTGATACCAAATTCTTGAGTTAACTCGAGCCTGGCCAGTTGTGGTAATAGATTAAATTCCACTGGGACACGAGGGGCAATTCCCTCAAATTAATTCCCCAATTCCCGCCACACGTTCCCCGACTTCCGCCACCATCGCGGCCGCTTCCGCAGCCACTTCCGCCCCAATGACTCCACCCACACCACGCGTTTTGTCACTTCTGCCCCATGTCATCAATGACATCACGTGTTCTGTGACTTCTGCCACTCCTCTACTGCTGTTGTTGCCACCACTTCTGCCCTCACCAACACAACTTACCTGCACACTGCCAGCACGCCTCCCACGGATCCCACTGTCTCTATCCCTGCCCCCCCAGAACCCTGAGGGGAACACCATCTCTGCAAATGGCTCCAAACCCATTCCCCCAGTCACAGTCTCCGCCCCCACTCCCAGCTCCACACCTATGCAAGGTCCTATGTCCCAGCCCTGCTGGGTTTTCACCATCCCCCCAGACCTCCCCCTCACTGAGGACGAACGATCAGTCCTCAGCAAAGGCCTTACTTTCATCCACCCTGCCCACGCATCAACAAATTCAGTACACGTTGTGATGTCGAACACTTCTTCTGCTGCCTCCGCCTCTGAGCTTGCTTTTTCCATCATGACTCCCACCTACTTCCGAGGGCTCCTTCACTCGCCTTCAACACACTCCATCCACCTGGACACCCCGTGATGGCCTATTACCTGGCCTCGATCTCTTCATTTCAAACTGCTGCCGGGACATTAACCGCCTCAACCTGTCTACCCCCCTCCCCCACTCCAACCTCTCACCCTCACAACGCGCAGCCCTCCACTCCCTCTACTCCAATCCCGACCTCACTATCAAACCAGCGGATAAAGGGGGTGCAGTGGTAGTTTGGCTGAAGCCAGACGCCAACTCAAAGACACCTCCTCCTACCGCCCCCTCAACCATGACCTCACCTCCCATTACCAAACCATCATCTCCCAGACCATACACAAACTCATCACCTCAGGGGATCTCCTACCCACAACTTCCAACCTCCTAGTTCAGGAACCCCGCACCGCCTGATTCTACCTCCTTCCCAAGATCTACAAACCTGACTGCCCCACCCAACCCATTGTCCCAGCCAGCTCCTGCCCCACTGGACTCATCTCCACCTACATTGATACTGTCCTATCCCCCGGTCCAGGAACTTCCGACATATGTTCGGGACACCGCCCACTCCCGCCTCCTTCTCCATGACATCCGTTTCCCTGGCCCCCAACGCCTCATCTTCACCATGGACACCCTGTCCCTCTACACCTCTATCCGCCATGACTAGGGCCTCCAAGCCCTCTGTTTCTTCCTATCCCGATATCCCCACTAGTACTCTTCCACTGACACTCTCATTTGTTTGGTTGAACTGGTCCTCACCCTCAACGATTTGTCTTTCAAATCCTCCCACTTCCTCCAGATGAAAGTGGTAACTATGGGCACCCGCACGGGCCCCAGCTATGCCTGTCTCTTTGTTGGCAATGTAGAACATTCTATCTTATGTAGTTACACTGGCACCACTCCTCACCTTTTCCTCCTCTACGTTCATGACTGCATCAGCGCCACCTCGTGCTCCCACGAGGACGTTGAGAAGTTCATCAATTTCATCAACACATTCCACCCTGACCTTAAATTCACATTGACCATCTCTGACACCTCCCTCCCCATCCTAGACCTCTCCATCTCCAAAAACGACGACCGACTCAACACTGACATTTTTTACAAACCTACTGACTCCCACAGCTCCCTGGATTACACCTCCTCCCACTCTACCTCCTGCAAAAATGCTATCCCATATTCCCAATTCCTCCGCCTCCGCCGTATCTGCTCCCAGGAGGACCAGTTCCACCACAGAACACACTAGATGGCCTCCTTCTTTAAAGATTGTAATTTCCCCTCCCACGTGGTTGAAGATTCCTTCCAACGCACCTCCGCCCTCAAACTCCACCCCACCAACCTCCACATAAACCACACCATCTGCCGACATTTCTGCCACCTACAAACGGACCCCACCACCGGGGATATATTTCCCTCCCACCCATATCCGCTTTCTGCAAAGACCGTTCCCTTCATGACGACCTGGTCAAGTCCACGCCCCCCAACAACCCACAGTCCCCTCCTGGCACCTTCCCCTGCCACCGCACAAATTGCAAAACCTGCGCCCACACCTCCTCCCTCACCTCCATCCAAGATCCCAGAGGAGCCTTTTACATCCATCAAAGTTTCATCTGCACATCCACCAATGTCATTTATTGTATCCCTTGCTCCCGATGCAGTCTCCTCTACATTAGGGAGACTGGACGCCTCCTCGCAGAGCACTTAAGGGAACATCTCTGTGACACCCGCACCAATCAACTCCACCGCCCTGTGGCCGAACTTTTCAACTTCCCCTCCCACTTTGCCAAAGAACGCCTCATCTTCCACCGCGGAACCCTTCAACCCCAGGGTATCAATGTGGACTTCAGTTTCCTCATTTCACCTCCCCGACCTTACCCCAGTTCCAAACTTCCAGCTCAGCACCGTCCTCATGACCTGTCCCGCCTGTCAATCTTCCTTCCCACCTCTCCGCTCCACCCTCCTCTCTGACCTATTACTTTTATCCTTTCCTCCATCCACCTATTGCACTCTCAGCTACCTTCCAACCATCCCCACCCCCTCCCATTTATCTTTCCACCCCCGGGACTTCCAGCCTCATTCCTGATGAAGGACTCCTGCCCGAAACTTCGATTTTCCTGCTCTTTGGATGCTGCCTGACCTGCTGTTCATTTCCAGCACCACTCTAATCTTGACATTAGTCTCCAGCATCTACAGTCCTCACATTCGCCTGGGAGCTTAACCACACCCATTCAGGCTGCTTCTACTGTTCCAAAAAAAAACTCAAGGCTTTACATGTTGTTTACCTTCTCATGGACTGATTGGCATTGGTCTCCCATCTCTTTTTAAAAGAAACCAGGACGAAATAACTTTTTGAAGCCACAGCATTGTCACAATCCTGCTCCACAGTGAAAATTGCTTCACTGTATCTTGGTTTAAATTAATGTTTGTGCCAACAGGAGAATCACTCATGAAAAGATTCGTTCGACATGAATTTCTTTAAAGTGGAAGCAAAGTCACAGGGTAGTTTGAACTTTTTGTTTGAAAGTATTCCCTCTTCTTCTAGTGAGAAAACAAACCTCCCGGGGGTGGGGGGGGTGGGTGAGGGGGATAACCATTCGGTACTCTGCTGTCATGCTAACAATTTGTTATTAGCTGTATCTGCGAGTTTTCGATGCGGTTCTGCATATCGACCATTAAACTATTGTATGCTTGCTCAGTGTTGATGACTGAACTTGAAACTGCCGATCAGCTTGCTTTGAGTCAGACATCAAAACTTTATGCTTTACGCAGTAGAACTAGTTGACTGAAATATCATTCTGGAGTTTGATGGACTGGTGAAGGGTGTAGGTTGTGTCAACAATAAATTGGAATTGAACTTTGACTGCATTGGAGTTTGGCTCCAACCTGCCATAAGCTCACCTTGGCAAGTCAGTTAAGAATCTCGGCTTTACTCTACAAAAATTGTACTTGTGACTGTCGATGAATTGTACTTGTGACTGTCTTTCTGCATCTGTCTGTCTTTTCTAGACCTGGAGCGATTTCCAACAGAGGAGCGCCAAGCTGTGGAAGTGAATTTAGGAGTTGGGGTCATGCTCCTTTGTGCTGCCCCTCCCCATTTTCCAGGTAATTGCATACATTTCTACATTTCAATGTTACTTGAGCTGTGTTTTCCTTCTCTTGTCAATGTCACCACCTTCCCTCTTTCCCCATAAGGCTTCTTCCTGGACTGTGATTTGTGGGCACAGCTCGTGATTAATGTTTTCAGGTGAGCGTTGGCGGTCAGTGTTGACAGAGTGACAGTCGGACAGGTTGTGGGCATTCTTTGAACTTAGCCGTAGCATCAGGAATGCGAGGTATATGATGAACCTTCCAAAATTCTGCTCTAAAAGGTAGGCAGCATTTCCCTCAAGACAGTGCTTCTCAACAAAGCCCTGATCATAACGGCATCAGAGAATCTGTTGTCCTGTTTTGGAGAAGCACTGACAATGTCCTTGCAGTCTCACCACATCACAAATAGAATCATGAAACATGAATCACTTAAAGATGGAGACCAATGCACCAACTCCTCCTGGGGCAGTCTCACCAAATCACTGGACAGTTACAGTAAGATTTCTTTACTTCTGTGCTCCAGTTTCCATTAAAAAAAAACCAACATGCCATTCTCGTGATTACTAGATATTTATGCTTAATTTCTGTCATAAAAGCAAAATATTGAGGATGCTGGAAATCTGAAAAAGAAAACCGAAAGTGTTGGAGAAACTCAGCAGATCTGGCAGCGTGTGGAGAGAGAAAAACAGTTAACATTTTGAGTCCAATATGATTTCTTCGAGAGAGACTCCAGCACTTTCTGTTGCCTTTCTGTGCTCCTTGTACGAGTGAACCCAAGTCTCTGTGAGCATCAATTTTTATCCGTTCCACAAGTTTCAAAACACATTCTGCTTTTTTATTCTTATAACTAAAGTGTGGGCTCATCTTTGCCCACATTACATTCTGTCTGCCACATTATGACTCACTAAATTACCCCATTTCTCTCTGTCTGTCTGTCTCTTTGTGGTATCTTTGCGATCTTACAATTTCCATTCCCACCTAGCTTTGTATTGTCAGAAAACCTGATAAGTCATTTCCTGCTTCTGAATCACAAAGATAGATTAAAAATATTTGGAGATCTAGAATTGATTCTTGAAGCATTCCACTTATTAAAGCCTGTCAACTAAAAATTGTCTAGTTTATCTGTACTGTCTGCTTCTTGTCTGTTCATCAGTCCTCTGCTGATATATTCCTCCAACTCCACGTACTCTTATCTAGTGTATCAGTGACTTGTGTTGCTCCTTTTGGAAATTCAAATATACTGGATCCACTTGTGCCCTTTTACCTCCGTTTCTGAGAGAACTCTAACACATTTGTTAAGCACAATTTCTCTTTCATACTATAATTTTCTGAATGCACTGTTAAGTCTTCCTTAGCATTAGATTAAAGGGCGTTTGTGGTTCAGTGGTAGTGTTCCTATCTTTGAGTTAGGAGTCCCGGGCTCAAGTCCTACTTGTTCCGTAGGTGTGTTGTAATATCTCTGAGCAGGTTCATTAGAAAAACAGGTTAAATTTAAAAAAAAGAAAGAGCAGGGGTAAGGTCTTTGGGGTGCAGTGGTAGACAACAGATATGGTATATACCTGTAAAACCCTACTTATCTGTCTCTCATTACTTGAACAGCAATGTTAAATTTGATAATATCTAATCACTGGCACTGTTCTAGAATCGAAGGAATTTTGGAAAATCATAACCAATGTTTCCAATATCTTTGCAACTACTTATTTTAAACCATCGGGCTGGGTACTGGGATTTGTTGGATTTATTCCTGAAAGTTTCTCCAACACTTGTTGTCTGCATTAAGCTCTTTTCTTTTGTTAGCCCTCTTGGTTGCCTTTTTATTTATTCAATGTCTCACACTTTCCTCATTCCCCTTAATCATTTATTCTGTTTGACTCTAAAGGATTCCTATTTACTTTAGCTACTCTCCTCCTTTTCATATACTTATAACAGCTGTTACAATATATTTTTTATCTTCTTTTAATCTAGCGTTAACCTTAATTTCAAACAAAACCAGGGGTTGCCGGAGAAACTCAGCAGGTCTGGCAGGATTTGTGGAGAGATAACAAAGTTAACATTTTGAGTCCAGTCACCCCAAAGACATCTGTAGTGTTTGGAAGGAGGTTGGCCAGGTGGATCTCATGGAGTATGAGTTCTCTGATTGGGGCAGGTAAGATAGACCAATCAGGGAGTCCTGGCGGACAGATATAAACAGGAGTCGGAGCCCAGGTGTCGTAGAGGCATAGAGTCATAGAGATGTACATCATGGAAACAGACCCTTTGGTCCAACCCGTCCATGCCGACCAGATATCCCAACCCAATCTAGTCCCACTTGCCAGCACCCAGCCCATATCCCTCCAAACCCTTCCTATTCATATACCCATCCAAATGCCTCTTAAATGTTGCAATTGTACCTGCCTCCACCACATCCTCTGGCAGCTCATTCCATACATGTACCACCCTCTGCGTGAAAAGGTTGCCCCTTAGGTCTCTTTTATATCTTTCCCCTCTCACCCATAGAGGGAACTATGCCCTCTAGTTCTGGACTCACCAATCCCCGGGAAAAGGCTTTGGCCGATTTACCCTACCCATGCCCCTCATAATTTTGTAAACCTCTATAAGGTCACCCCTCAGCCTCCGATGCTGCAGGGAAAACTGCCCCAACCTGTTCAGCCTCTCCCTATAGCTCAAATCCTCCAACCCTTGTAAATCTTTTCTGAACCTTTTCAAGTTTCACAACATCTTTCCGATAGAAAGGAGACATGCAATTCTGATTGCATGCAATATTCCAAGAGTGGCCTAATCAATGTCCTGTACAGCCGCAACATGACCTCCCAACTCCTGTACTCAATACTCTGACCAATAAAGGAAAGCATATCAAACGCCTTCTTCACTATCCTATCTACCTCCACTCTCAAGCCGCTATGAACCTGCACTCCAAGGTCTCTTTGTTCAGCAACCTTACCATTATGTGTATAAGTCCTGTTAAGATTTGCTTTCCCAAAATGCAGCACTTCACATTTATCTGAATTAAACTCCATCTGCCACTTCTCAGCCCATTGGCCCATCTGGTCCAGATCCTGTTGTAATCTGAGGTAACCCTCTTTGCTGTCTACTACACCTCCAATTTTGGTGTCATCTGCAAACTTACTAACTGTACCTCTTCTGCTTGCATCCAAATCATTTATGTAAATGACAAAAAGTAGAGGACCCAGCACCAATCCTTGTGGCACTCCATTGGTCACAGGCCTCCACTCTGAAAAACAACCCTCCACCCCACCCTCTGTCTTCTACCTTTGAGCCAGTTCTATATCCAAATGGCTAGTTCTCCCTGTATTTCATGAGATCTAACCTTGCTAATCAGTCTCCCATGGGGAACCTTGTCGAACGTCTTACTGAAGTCCATATAGATCCTGGGAGAAAGAGCATGCCCTCCAAATTTTCAGGGAGAGGTGGGCACTGCAGGGAGTGGAGTGTACTATTTCCCCTCCAACTCTATTTTGATTTAATCCCTGCCTTCCCCTTCACTGTTTGATCACACAGCATTGCCCTTTGATGTGAAGGGCACTGCTTGTCACTGGCCACTCGGGTGTTTCATTTCTTCCTGGTGGTGGAATTTGAAAAACCATTCATGCACCTTGTGTCTTTCAGTGTGTCTCGCATCTGCACACACACAACATGGGGGCTGGGGAAAAAAAATAAACAGAAGTCAGAGCCCAGGTGTCCTTGGTGAAAGAGCATGCGGTGTCCACCAACACCCTCAAGATTTTTAGGGAGAGGTGGGCACCACAGGGAGTGGAGTGTATTATTTCCCCCTCCAATTCTATTTTGATTTAATCCCTACCCTTCCCTTCACTGTTTGACCACACAGCATTGCCCTTTGATGTGAAGGGCACTGCTTGTCACTGGCCACTCGGGTGTTTCCTTTCTTCCTGGTGGTGGAAATTGAGTAAAGATTTGTGCACCTCGTGTCTTTCGCTGTCTCTCACACCTGCACACACACAACATGGGTGCTGGGAAAAAATACAAGAGAAAAATAAATAAACAGGAGTCAGAGCCTGGATGACCTTGGAGCAGGAGCATGCGGTTTCCACCAGCACCCTCAAGAATTTCAGGGAAAGGTGGGCACCTCAGGGAGTGGAGTGTATTATTCCCCCCGCAGCTCTATTTTGATTTAATCCCTGCCCCCCCCGGAAATTTAATAAAGATTGGTACACCTGTTGTCTATCACTGTGTCTCAAAAAATATATATATAACCAGATTAGAACTGTTCCAGTTGAGGACTGAGGAAAATAAACAAATAAACAGGAGTCTCAGGAGGTCTCCTCACTCTAGGGACAGGCTCTGAGCTGGCTGGTCAGAATCCATGTACTGTGCACGTGTAAATAAAGGGTGACTTGGTGACGGAATACCGGCCACTGTGGAGTTATTTCAAGATCGGGACAGTCACACTGTTTCTGTCTATATTAGTGCTGCCAGTCCTGTTGACTTTCTCCATCAATTTCTGTTTTGGTTTAGATCTTCAGCATTCACAGTTAGTTATTTTATTTCACTATCCTTCGTTTCCATCGTAAGCCACTGATGGGAGTTCTGGATGCTGAGATGTTTCCCCCCAAGGGGGAGTCTAAAACTATTTGGGCACTGTTTAAAGATAAGGCATCTCCCATTTAGGCTGAAGATGAGGAGAACTTCCTTTTCTCAGAGGGTCGTGGAATTTTCCTTCCACACAGAGCAGCAGAGGCCTTATCACTGAGTCTATCCAAGGCTGAGTTACACAAATTTCTGATTTACGAGGAAGTTTGCATTATGAGGTATCTTGCAGAAAAGCGCAGCTACGATCATAGTAAGATCAAGTATGATCTTATTGAGTGGTATGAGATGCAATCCATTTTCTGTTGCCTTCCTTTGAACTGAGGAAGTCAGTAATCTGTGAACTGTAACATTCGGAGCATACTCCATCCCAGGAGTTGCTAGGTTGCTACATTCAATTTTACTCAGCAGTAGGAGTGGGGCTTATTCCAAGGCTTTCAATTGATCACTCAGTGCAGTTTAGGGGTTACTGAAAAAAAAGTTCAAAGGTTGAAGCTGTGCAGTGAATGAGAATTTGAATGGGAGAGGGAGAAGACAGTGCTGCTGTTAATTGCATTGCTGAAGGCAATTGAAGTACCTGGGATCTATATAGTGAGAGACAATGATGTCCTGGGAGCAATGGGAAGTTCAGAATAAGTCAGATACCACCAGTAGTTCATGGTAGCTGAGATGGGTATTAATATTTGTTGGATGCATCTGGGCAAGGTGAAAGTTCAGGGAAAACCGCAAGGGCAGTTTTATCTCGGTGAAGCTAGTTGTCATTAAAGAGCTGCAGTTACACTTGTGAATGATTAGGAGAGTATAGTTTCAGAGCTGAGGGGAGTGTAGACCCAGGAAAAGAGGATGATCTAGATTGGGGACAGTAATTGAGTTCACAACACAAGGCCATTCAGTTCCTCACCACTTCACAGTCTTGATCCAAACATGCGTAAAAGAGCTGAATTCAAGAGGTGAGGTGAGAGTTACTGCCCTTGACATCAAGACTGTATTGACTGAGTGTGGCATAAAGAAGCTTTAGCAAAATTAGAGATGAGGGTCAGGGGACTCTCTGCAGGTTAGACTCATACCTGGCAATTGGGAAGATGGCGGTACTTGCTAGTGGTCTGTCACCTCAGCTCCAAGAGTTCTCTGCAGGAGCTGCTTGGGATAATGGCCCAGGCCCAACTACTTAGAGCTACTTTGTCAATGGCTTTCCCTCCATTGTAAGGTCAGTAGTGGAATAGTTCACGGATGTTTGCACAATAATACCATCTGTGTTACTGAAGCAGTCCATAACCACGTGCAGCAAGATCTGGACAATGTCTAGATTTGAGCTGACAAATAGCGAGAAACTTTCATATCCAACAAGTGCCAGTCCATGACCAACTCTAATGAGAGAGAATTTAATCATTGACTTTTGACATTCAAAGGCATCACCATCACTGAAGCTCCACGAGAATATCCTAGGGGTTATCATTAGCAAGAAACTGAACTGAACTGGCCATATAGGTTCTGTGGTTACAAGAGCAGGTCAGAGGTTAGGAATACTGCAGCAAATAACTCACTTCCTGACTCCCCAAAGCCTGTGCACATGGCACAAGTCCGGAGTGTGCTGGAATACTCCCCACTTGCCTGGATGGTACAGCTCCCAGAAGCTTGACACTATGCAGGACAGCGCAACCTGCTTGATTGGCACCACATCCTTAAACATTGCCTCCTTTGCTGATGCTCAGTAGCAGTAGTGTGTACTATCTACAAGATGCACTGTAGAAATGCACCAAAGCAATTTAGACAGCACTTTCCAAATCCAAAACCACTTCCCTCAGGAATGACAATGGCAGCAGATACATGGGAACACGAACACCTGCAAATTCCCCTCTTGGCCACTCAGCATCCTGACTTGGAAATATGTTATTTATCCTGCAGCATTGCTAGATCAACATTCTGGAACTCTCTTCCTAACAGCATTCTGAGTCTCCTGACAATAATTTGATTCCAATTGGTGACCGTTTGTGTGGCGGTTGCACATTCTCCCCGTGTCTGCGTGGGTTTCTTCCGGCTGTTCAGGTTTCCTCCCACAATCCAAAGATGTGCAGGTCAGGTTGGTTAGCCATGGGAAATGCAAGGTCACAGGGATAGAGTAGGGGTCTGGGTCTGGGTAAGACGCTCGTCAGAGGGTTGGTGTAGACTTGAAGGGCTGAATGGCCTGCTTGCACCCCGTAGGGATTCAATGGTTCTATGAAGTGGACCGCAACCGATCAGCAAGGCAGCTTCCCACCACCATCTCATGGGGAACTTGGAACAGGAGATATATACTGGCCCAGCCAGCGATTTCCACAGCCTTGGAATCAATTTGGAAGTATAATATTTGGTTGACTTTGTTTTAGTTTAATGACTAGTTGTCTTTTTTCAAGTTTGAGATGATCAATTTCAGAAAGTGACAATTACATTTTCCCATTTACTAGTTTAAAGTACTGCCTTAGCCTAAAGAATTTGGGAAAAAAAAATCAGCAGCTATTCCTTTACCTGTTATCTCCTGTACTGCTTACGAGTTCTTTTGTTCTTTCTATCCACTCCACTTTTTTAAATTTCCACTTGTCTCAGCCTTTGGGTTACTGTGTTCTCATCTCCCTGCTCCTGATGGTCCCTGCTGTACCAGACCACTGTTCTTGCTCCCATTACTTCAGGAAAATTGACCATGTTTCAACAATCCTGGGTTTTGAGAAATGTCTCCGAACTGGTCACACTTTTTACCAAACCCCTGTAGTGGGAGGGTGGGAGACGAGTTAAAATAGTCCTTGGGGAGCTGACCATTCCTAGTTCTAGCCTGCTCCTTGGAACAGCAAGGTGGGACATAGATTCACATGTCTGTTTGAGACTTGTATGTCGTGTCATGATATTGTCATTGCCATTTCGGATTAGTGACTGAACTGGGATTCTACAGTCAGGTGGGGAAGAAGATCTGTCTGTAAGTAGATTCAAATTGTTACAGATTTCTGGGTATGGGTGAGGAACCTGGAGCAGCAAGAGTATGCCTCTCTGTCCCACAAGGCAACTCACTCGTGCAAACTCATTACTTCTGCCTTGTCCTCCATCTCACATTTTGGACTGCATTGTTTCCATTTAGGTATTCTTGAATGGGAAGGAATCAGTTCACTTGATTTTGCAGAAGAGGAAGATTGATGGTGAGGGTAGAGAAGGACAATCTCCACTCGGCACAAGGGGATGCTGCAACAGTCTGATATTCACCGCTCCATTCCTGCACTCTCCTTCTGCCAACATCTGAGGGACAGTGCTCGATTTGTTGATGTCGTTAAGCTGAATGGCAGTCAAACTGTGCACATGACCAATGGTGATCCCTCTTTTGTCTGCTTGTGGATGAGATTGTCTGCTTCTTTTGATGTCCTCCACCTTCAATCTCCTCAAAGAAACTCATTCCCTCCCTTCCCTTCTGATAGCAGATTATCTTTCCTGACCAACAAATCTCTGATAAAGGTGCAGGACTTACTACAGACATTGGGAGCCACAGTCTTGGATACCGAATAAACTTAGTTTAACTCAGTGATTGAGTGCAGCTTCTCTGATTAAGCCCTCTGGTTCTGTCAGTGAACTAGAGAATGGAAATTGCATTTCAACTACCTGGTTACAGCATTTGGAATGCCAGCTGCTAAACATCTCTATTGAACCTGCTGGAAGTGCAATAGAGCAGTTTTAAGTGAAACCCCTGAGGGATTTCAGCTCAGTATATGTCCTAGTTTGTTGTACCTATTGAGAAACGTTTTTGTACAGTGCACATCTCTTGCCACCTTGTGGCTGTTAACAGTCAGTAGATAGGAAACAACCCAGAACCATCCAAGTGATTTCAGCTCTCTTCCAACAACCGTGGATTCAAGAATAATATTTGATGTAGATGATTATGTCAATCTTTGATAATTGAAGCATTCGTGTGTGGTGACTGGAAAAGACTCCCAAGATCCTAGAAAAGGCTCACAGACTGGGCTTTGAGCTGGAACAGAGTGGATGTGGATGGTGCATTAACATTGCTGCGAAGTATAGAGACTCTACAGTTAGAGCTGACTGCGTGGATTTAATGAATAAGACAACAAGCATTACAATTTCATTCAGACCTGTCTTAAATCATTGCACAAAGCTAAGATATACTTTCTCTTTTAAGCCCCTGATTACAGTTGCTTCCTGATTATAATCCCAGGCAGCAATCAGCATACTGCGAGCCCCTGACATACTGCTGAGGTCATTGTGCAAGTGTTGTCATCTGCCCCATGAGGAGGGCACTGTCCAGTATGTGCAGATTTCTCTTTCCTCTGTCTATTCCTTTATTTGACTCTCTGCTTTCCTGTTAACTCCTGTGCAATGCATACATTTCCTGTTAACGCCTTCTTAAAGTAATTGGATTGAACCTGGGTTCTCCATTAAGCCATATATTTATGGTTCTGTGTGCTGAGAATTCTGTTATTCAGCCTTAATGTAAGGCTCTTGTTAGTTTATTCATGAAAGGGAGGCGGTTTGTGGTATTATCGTTGGACTGTTAATCCAGGGGCTCAGGTTCGAATCCCACCAAGGTCGATGGTGGAATTCGAATTCAATGAAAGAAAATACACGGGTGGCACGGTGGCTCAGTGGTTTGCACTGCTGCCACACAGCACCAGAGTCCCAGGTTTGATTCCAGCCTCAGGCAACTGTCTGTGTGGAGTTTGCACATTCTCCCCGTGTCTGTATGGGTTTCTTTCAGGTGCTCCGGTTTTGTCTCTCAGTCCAAAGCTGTGCAGGCTAGGTGAATTGGCCAGTTAAATTGCCCATAGTATTCAGGGGTTTGTAGCTTAGGTGCATTAGTCATGGGAAATGTAGAGTAATAGGATAGGAGAATGGATGTGGGTATGGTACTCTTCAGAGGGTCAAAGTGGACTTGTTGGGCCAAATAGCCTGTTTTTACACTGTAGGGATTCTATGAAAGTCTGGAATTAAGAGTCCAATGATAATCGTTGTTGATTTTTGGAAAGACCCATCTGTTTCGCAAATGTCCTTTAGGGCCATCCTTACCTACATGTAACTCCAGATGCTCAGCAATGCTCAGCAATAAATGCCCATCCTGTGAATGAACAGGAAAAATCCCCATTAACCACTAACTTGTGTAATTCAAAATAAGAACAGAGTTGAAAGAGCTGGACAAAAGCCTTCTTTTCTGTGGAACACTCTAAAATCAACATTCCCAGCTCCAGCCCAGAGCAATTTGGGAGCATGAATCCTGAAAAGCTAACATCCAAGTTCAGTGGATAATAGGGAAGACAAATGGATTGTTGCTTTTATATTCAAAGGGAATGGAGTCTCAAAATAAGGGAAGCGTTCCAAAAATTGTACAAGGCAAAATTAAACCATGTCTGGAATAAACAGTCCAAAGTCCTGTTATCTGAGGAAAGATATACTCGCATTGCAGGCAGTCCAGAGAAAGTTCGCTAGGCTGATCCCAAAAAGGAAAGATTCCATTATGAGGGGTGTTTGTGCAGGTTCGGGTTATAACCATTGGAATTTAAAAGAATGGAAGGAGACCTTGTTGAAACGTTTAAGATTCCTCAGGGACTTGACTTGAGTACATGAATACAGGTCATTCTCCCTTGTGGGAGAGTTTAGGACTAGAGTTAGGATGGAGATGTGAAGGAGTTTCTTCTTTCAGAGTGTAATTAATCTGTGGAATTCTTTATCACAGAGAGCTGTCGAGGCTGTGTTACTGAGTATATTCAGGCTGAGAGAAACTGATGTTTAATCAATAAGGAAATTGAGGTGATGCAGAAAAGACAGAAAAGTGGGTTTGAGGATTATTAGATTAGCCGCGACTTCATTGAATGATAGAGCAGATTGGACGAGCTGAATGGCCCGCTTTGGCCTTTGTAGCTTATGGTCTTAAGGTCGTATTCTGGAATGGACAAGCCTGGTGTTGTGGAAGCCTATTGGCTAGCTTAGCCCACTGTGGAGAATTTCCAGTCATCAATCCCTGGACTTCTCAACTTCCCCGTGTTCTAGTGAATTTTAGACCTGCCCAACTGACCTCTTTAGGTAAATGTTTAAATTTTTTTCCAAACCTAAGGCAAACCTTAAGTTTTGTTTTCTTCGTCTGTTCTCAGTGTCTGTTTGTGGTGCCTTTGAGAATATTTCTGATCATTGGTAAACAGTATGCTGGGTAAGTTATTTGGAACAAGTGTCACATTTACAATAATACTATCTGGACATTGATTTTCTGTTCCATTGCTCTTCGTGTCTCTGGTAGTATCTACAACATGGCAGTTAAAGTCTGACAGGAATCGAGTGTCGTGATTACAGTCAGTACGTGATATTTGTAGGAGTTCTAATACATTACAGATAAGGTGTAGTAACAATATGTTTCTACAATTTAAGCTCCTGCCTGAACACAATGGAGTTTTAATTCTCAACTGAAGGAGGGGAAACAGCAAACTTGGTTTGAGGACGATACACAAAATCATTTTTGTTTCAGTATTGGAAGTGAATGAACCTGAAGCTAGTTTGAGTGTTTGTGACACTTGATGCAATTAAAATGAAGCAGTCTTAGTTTTGGTAATTTACCCCTATTCTGAGGAGACCATGCATCCACATTCCAAATCTACAGGCTGAGAGGTAATTCCCTGTCCCGTCTGTCTGTCTAAGCGTTCTGCTCCCTTTGATCTCGACAGAAGGGAGAAAACCAGGTTAAAACCTGTAGAGTAAGCACCGTTTCCATGTTTGGATGTTTCTGGAGCTTTACTGTTTCTCTTCTGGGTACGAACTAATTTTCTGAATATTTTCTGTTCTTTATTAAATGTTTAAATGTGGCTAGTTTACAAACTGTGTGGGAAGGTTGTTAGTTTGCTGTATTGGACTTGGTGGGAAAGGGAAGTGCAATTATCTTTAGTCAATCACAATCATTTCGCGGTTCTTTGCGCAACCGTTTGCACACAAGTCATCAGGATTTCAGTCCCCCAGGGAAACTGCTGCACCTGCAGAACTAAAGAAAAGAAAGACTTGGGTTTAAAGGGTGCCTTTCACCACTTTAGAACACCCTGAAGCACTTCAATACCAATGAGTTAGCTGAGAGGTGTTGTCTCTGTTATAATGTTGGGAAGATGGAAGCCAATTTATGCACAAGCGAGCCACAGTTGACATGAGTGAAAGGTGCTTTGGACTTCCCATGGCAGCAAAAGATGGTGTACTCATTTTACCAACAGAGAGATTCCTTTCAGATGCCACTTCTAGAAAGTACATAATGCATTGACGTCATATTTTGAATATACGTCATTGTAGGATGGATGCAGTGTAGGAAAGTGATTCTTGCTTTACATGACCTGGTTGTGCCTAATCCTGATGTCAAGCATGAAACATCGAGCTGTGTTCAATTGAACTCACACTGATGTCTAGGGGCACAGGTGTTTGGAAAACTATGTTTTTTTCCTGGGCAAGTTGGGACTGGGATGTCCATTCTTTGCCAAGCCCTGTGTTAATCACAATGGAATGTTTTCTTCCCCCTACAGATGACCTCACCTATCGGTGGCTTCTGAATGAATTCCCCAGATTCATCATGTCTGGCAGACGCCGTTTTGTCTCCCAGACCACCGGGAATCTGTACATTGCGAAGGTGGAAGAGAGTGACATGGGCAACTACTCCTGCATTGTCACCAGCCCGTCCATTTCCAAAAGTGTTTTCAGCAAGTACATCCCCCTCATCCCTCAGACAGCCGGTGAGAATTTTTGGTTTTGTGCCACTCCTCTCTGAATTACTTTGTTTTTTGAGGGAATGGAAAGAAATCATGTAATTATCAGATGAGATTTATCTAAGGGCATTACAAGATGTTGTGAGGCAAACATGGAAAGCATTCTGTACAGATCCTGTAACATTCTGCGTATAACCATCAGACTGCAGGAATGCATTTGTAAAGATATTTATACATATGAAATGTGAATAATATGAATGTGAGAGAGTCACTGAGGAGTACGGTATGGACTTGAAATAAAGCAAAGAGAATGCAAAATTTACTACCTCAGGGAGTGTGTGAAGCAAATGACTCAGATGCACGAAAGGGGAAACTGGATAAGTCTTTGAGGGAGAAGGGAATAGACATTAATGATGGTAAACTTAAATCAGGAATGATCAGAGGCAATGGAGTAGATCATAAACACTGGCATGGGCTGTTTTGATTGTGCCATGTTTCCTGTCTAATGTAACCACCTAGCTGGGCATTATTTGTTCTCCTTAACTATGGACATGCACTCCTGATTGCACAGTTTGTCAGATCTTGTCTGACACTGGCTGGAGATTGATGGTATTTTAACCACGGAATATGGAAGTTGTTCGATTTCCCAGCAATCCTGGCTTTCTCCCAGAGCACCTCCATTGCTGAACTTGTGCAGAAGGAGTTTGGGGTGGGGGAGAGCCTGTGGCATCTCATCACGTTGTGAGGCGAGTGCTAACTTTTCAAGCGTGGGTCCAGAACAGATCATGTGGAGGTATAGCAGAATCCAGCTTTGCCCTGTGTGCAAACCAGCGGGCAGGGCTTACCAACCAACAATCTGGAGAAAGCGCAACCCCCTAGTTACCGGGCGGTGAAACCATTTGTGGTATCCAGCTGTAGTCATTAGTTCAGAGCACCAACTCAGTGTAGCCACCATTGTGGAAACACTTTTCACTAAAGCAGACCAGGTGCAGAGTGCAGATTTGTGCAGGTTCACCTGAACGGGAACAGTTTGCAGTTGCTGATGTGTCCCAGTTGAAAAGGGGTCCGATTGAAGGTGGGCCTTTCAAATCTCAATTACCTGACAGATGCGCAGCTTGCAGTGGGAGTAACAACCAGAAATAGGAACCCTGCCATTCGTTTGCATTAATCCCTGCCCTTGCTTATCAGATGACACTGAGGCCAATTGTACTGTACTAATCTGTGCCAGTGGATATAACCGGAATTGTGCCAGTGTTGCCTACCAACTACTTAGCTCAACTTGGGATGTCAGCAGAGAATGTGCTAAACCTTTACTTGCAGTTGTTTGGAAATGGTGAGTGAAAGTCAGGCTGGTAAAAGCACCCCCAGTGGTTTCGTTTCTCCTGTGGTTCATCTTACTCTGGTAGTACCTGTGACCAGACAGTCACGAGCAGCTTTAGTAATGTTTCTTGTACTGTTTGATTAAATTTCAGGTGTGGTGAAAAGATATCCTGCTGACATCAAAGTCAGGTTCACTGACACCCAAGTCCTGGTGGGTCAGAACCTCACCCTGGAATGCTTCGCACTTGGAAAGTAAGTACAAGGAGTAAGATAATAAGTTTCAAATGTCGTGGTCTTCTTTCGAGAAGAGTTATTTTTCTGCACTTTCAGATATTAATGAAACATTGGATCGGTACAGAGGGAGGCCCTTGAGTCTGTTCTGCTATTCAGTTTGATCATGGCTGAATTGTACCCCATCAACATTTATCTGCTTTATTCCATATCCTGAAATGCCCTTACAACATCAAGTAAGCTATTTCAGTCTTGGAGTTCCAGCTGACCCAAAATTTGCAATCTTTTGTGAAGCAAATGCTATATTTATACCAAGTCGTCAGTGATAAATCAGGTAGTGGTTTCTGATTTACTGCTTCCTGCCTGGGTGCTTTAATTTGATGATTAATGCCCTCGGTCAGATTTCCTCAAAGTAGCTTCTTTGACTCTTCTCTGTTGAATAATGCTGTAAATGTTAGATCTAAGTCTGGAACAGATCTCTCGATGTCCTACACTAAAAGGGGCACACAGCAAGTTGAAGCAACCCTAAAAGCTTATTTCGTGACCTTTCTTTACTTCCATTCTGTCTATGACATGACTTATAACCCATTACCTCGGTCAGCAGTTTTTGGGTGTGAACCTCATAAGTCTCATCAGAGAAGGAATGTACTCGCCCATCCAGTCTGTTCCCCCAATCTCTGTTGGCCAGCCCTTCAGCTGTGGGGGTTATTGGAGGTCACTGAAATACCAAAACATTTCTCGCTGGGGAATCTGGGTAATGATCAGGAGCAGGGGCCTACTCTATTCTCCCGACACGCTGCCCAGTATTTGGGGTGTTGAGATTTAATACACAGCACTGGCTGAGATTACCTGACATAGAGCAAAATGTATAAATTGTACCCCATCATCATTATGGTTTCAATCTTCATGAAGCCACGCTTTGCAATTCCCAGCTCACTCTTATCTCCTCAGTACCGAGCATTCTGGAAACATTGCCATTTACACCAAAGTGAATTTTGGGGATGTGTTTTTGTACTCGCCTGACTCTGAAGTGTCGCTGGGATAAGAAACTTACTCGAGTTGAATTAGTCTCAACAAAAGGGAGTAATGCACCATATATGTGATTGCTAAGCTTCATCTCTCATGGTCTGCGTTGACTCAATCCACGGCTGGCGTTATATTTTCTGATTTGAGTTATGTTCCATTGTCATTATGTACAAACCTGATCTCTTACTTATCCTTCTTCCCATCTCTCTCCCTCCTCTTCTCTCACATGTGCTCTCTCTGTCTCGCTTGCTCGCTCTAACACTTCCCTTCTCTCCCTCCCCCACTCTGTCTTGTCTCTCTCCCCACCTCTCTTTCACACTTCCCCGCACTCCCTTTCCCTTTCATCCCTTGCTCTTTGCACTCTCTCTCTTGTCCCATCACTCTCTCACACATTCTCTCTTTTCTCATTGTCTCTCTCACCCTTTTCCTCACCTCTGCGTATCTCTTTTTTCCCTTCAAATTCTCCCTCTTACCCCTTTCTTTCGCTCTGTCTCACTATCATACTCAATTTCTCTCTCATACTCTCTGTCTCTCCCAATCCCACACTGTCTCTGTATCTCTCTCTCTCTGTCTGTCTCTCTCTCTCTCTCTAACTCTCTCTATTTCTAACTCTCCCTCTGCCTCTCCGTCTCCCTCTGTCCATCCCTATCCAAACCCTTCACTTCTCCTTTCTTTATCTCCCGTCTTCCCTTCTCCTCAGCCCAATTCCTCAGATCCGTTGGTGGAAGCAGGAGGGAAGTTTGCCGAGCAGTGCTGAGCTGCTCACCTACAACTCGGTGCTAAGACTAACCAACATCCAGCCTGAGGATGAAGGCACTTACGTGTGTGAAGCAGAGAACTCTAAAGCAACAGATCGGGTTGAGGGATGGCTCACTGTACACGGTAAGGGAACCCTTCTGACAGTCACAGTCATAGAGTCATAGAGATGTACAGCACAAAAACAGACCCTTCAGTCCAACTCCTCCGTGCCGACCAGATATCCTAATCTCATCCCATTTGTCAGCACTTGGCCCATATCCCTCTAAACCCTTCCTATTCATCTCAGATGCCTTTTAAACAACCCCAACCTCACCATCAAATCAGTAGACAAGGGTGGGCAGCGGTGCGCAGTTGTAGTTTGGTGCACCCCGACTTCTACATCACTGAATCCACGGACAGCTCCTCCTACTGCCCACTCGATCACAACCTCACCTCCCATCACCAAACTATCATCTCCCTGACCATCAGCTCAGGGGATTTCCTATCCACAGTCTCCAACCTCAGAGTCTGGGAAACCTGCACCGCCCGGTTCCCCCTCTTACCCAAAATGCACAAACTGCACACCCATTCAACCCATTGTCTCCGCCTGCTCCTGCCCCACCGAAATTAATTCTGCGTACCTTGATGCCATCCTGTCCCTCTGGACCAGGATCTTCCCACATTTGTTTGAGACACCACCCACACCCTCCACCTTTTGGTTAGCTGCCCCCAGTGCCTCATCTTCAACATCCATTCACCATGACGAAGGCCTCCAAGCCTTCCATCTCTTCTTTTCACGCCAACCCAAGCAGTACCCTTCCACATGTCACCTACTGTGTCCATTGCTCTCGATTGGTCTCCTTTACACTGGGGAGACAGGACGTCAACTTGCGGAACGTTTCAGAGAACATCTCAGGGACACACACACTAAACAATCCCACTGCCCGAACACTTCAACTCCCCCTCCCACTCCTCCATGGAGGTCCTGGGACTTCTCCATCACCAATCCCTAACCACCCCACGTCTGGAGAAAGAACACCTTATCTTCTGCCCTGCGACCCTCCAACCACATGGGATCAATGCTGATTTCACCGGTTTCGTCACTTTCCCTCCCCTCATCTTATACCAGATTCAATTTTCCGACTTGGCACTGCCCTTTTGAACTGTCCTACCTGTCCATCTTCCTTCTTACCTATCTGCTACACCCTCCTCTCCGACCTATCACCATCACCCCCAACTTCATCAACCGCATTCCCAGATACATTCCCACCAGCCCCACCCCCTTCACATTTATCTCTCAGCCCCCTTGGGCCACTCCCACACTTCTGATGAAGAGCTTATGCTCGAAACATCAATTCTCCTGCTCCTCGGATGTACTCTCTATACCCTCTAGATCTGGACTCCCCCACCCCAGGGAAAAGACTTTGTCTATTTATCCTATCCGTGCCCCTCATGATTTTGTAAATCTCTATAAGGTCACCCCTCAGCCTCTGACACTCCAGGGGAAACAGCCCCAGCCTATTCAGCCTCTCCCTATAGCTCAAATCCTTCAACCCTGGCAACATCCTTGAAAATCTTTTCTGAACCCTTTCCAATTTCATAGCATGCTTCCAGAAGGAAGGAGAGCAGAACTGCACGCAATATTCCAACAGTGACCGAACCAATGTCCTGCAGAGCCGTAACATGACCTCCCATCTCCTGTACTCTATGCACTGTCCAATAATGGAAAGCATACCAAATGCTGCCTTCACTATCCTATCTACCTACGACTCCACTTTCAAGGAGCTATGAACCTGCACTCCAGGTCTTTTTGTTCAGCAACACTCCCCAGGACCTTACCATTAAGTGTATAAGTCCTGCTAAGATTTGCTTTTGCAAAATGCAACGTCCCACCTTTATCTGAATTAAACTCTATCTGCCACTCCTTGGCCCTTTGGCCCATATGATCAAGATCCCATTGTAATCTGAGGTCATCTTTCTCACTGTACACTACACCTCCAATTTTTGTGTCATCTGCAAACTTACTAATTATACTTCCTGTGTTCACATCCGTATTATTTACGTAAATAACGAAAAGCAGTGGACCCAGCACCGATCCTTGTGGGGCACCACTGGTCACAGGCCTCAAGTCTGAAAAGCAACCCTGCACCACCAGTCTCTTCTACCTTTGAGCCAGTTCTGTATCCAAATAGCTAGTTCTCCCTGTATTCCATGAGATCTAACCTTGTTAACCATGAGGAACCTTGTCGAATGCCTTACTGAAGTCCATATAGATCATGTCCACCCTCTGCCCTCGTGAATCCTCTTTGTTACTTCTTCAGAAAACTCAATCAAGTTGTTGAGACTTGATTTCCCACGCACAAAGCCATGCTGACTATCCTTAATCAGTCTTGGCCTTTCCAAATACATGTACATCCTGTCCCTCAGGATTCACTCCAACAACTTGCCTACCACCCCTGTCAGGCTCTCCAGGAAGGCTGTATTTTAGCCCTTCTGAGCCAGTTCAGCTAACCCTATCCAAATCACTGGATAGTCTCCAGCTGGTACATTGTGTCCATTTCTAGACACTTTAAAGAGGATGTCAGGGGAGTTGCAGAGGAGGCTGGAAGTGTACCAGGATGACAGCTTTACGTAGAAACTCTAGAAAAGCTTATCCTGTTGCAAACTGTAAGGAAATTGAATAGGTTAAAATTATAATTACCTTTGAGACTAAGGAGAAAGTGTTCTCAGTGACAAGAGGATTGATAACTTGAGAATTTTCCTAATAGGATGAAGCTACAAGGGGCTTGTTTACCAGATCTAGGACAGGAGACTTCCTCTTTTTATTGCTTTGATTGCCTGTGGGTGT
This sequence comes from Chiloscyllium plagiosum, assembly GCF_004010195.1. Classification (NCBI taxonomy): domain Eukaryota; kingdom Metazoa; phylum Chordata; class Chondrichthyes; order Orectolobiformes; family Hemiscylliidae; genus Chiloscyllium; species Chiloscyllium plagiosum. The sequence goes on from NC_057728.1 coordinate 8,355,184, forward strand.
GGTGTGTTGTTACAGCTCCCCAATGATAGCCTCAACCTCATAGCATGAACATCACTGAGCCTTGCATCAGCCAGCAACACCATAACACGGGTCTTATGCAGCACTGGCAGTGACTCCAACTCTGAGCCAGGAGACCCAGAGTTGTAACATCTCTGGGCAGGTTGTTTTAAAAGCATTTTAAAAGTTATTTTCAATCATTCGAGGCATGTTACAGGTCATATGGAATCTGAATCCCGATTGCCTGGCTCAGAGATAGGGACACTACCACTGCACCACAAAAGCCTTAGACAATATTATCAGGGGAAATAAAGAGCAACAGGGTTGGGGAATGGACCTGGGTAGGATAGTTTTCGGCGCATCAGTGTGGACCTGTTCAGCCTAATGTCCTGTTTCCACACTGTAAGGAATTCTATGATATTATCCTAAATATGTACACTGAGCAGTGAATAGAATCATAGAATCCCTACAATGCAGATAGAGGCAGTTTGCTCCAGTGAGTCAGCACTGACCCTCTGAACAGCATCCGACCCAGAGACACTCCTCCACCCCCTCACCATAACCCCAAATTTCACATGGCTAATCCACCTAGCCTGCACATCCCTGGACACAGTACAGCATGACCAGTCCACCTAACCTGCACTTCTTTTGAACTGAGAAGGGAAACTGGAGCACTCGGAGGAAACCCGCACAGTCATGGGGTGTACGCAAACTCCACACAGTCACCCAAAGGTGGAATCGAACCCAGGTCCTTGGTGCTGTGAGGCCGCAGTTGCTAACCACTGAGCCACCGTGCCAGTAGGTGAGTTGTTAGCTCCAGCCCTATTGAGCTGTTAAGCTCACCATTTGAATTCAGTCATTGAGAGCCCACGAGTATCGTCAGAGACTTGGAACCAGTCTTCAGACACTTCCATATGTGTGAACTGTGTTCATGATATCAGGCCAGAAGGAAAATTTCCTTTTACTTTGTTCAATTTCCATGGGGACTTAGGAGAGATGGGAGTGCTTTCCTCTGTCCGAGGAGGCAGATTTACTTTTCAGCCAAGCCTCCTCTTTGATGATGAGGCTACTGTCATCTCTCTGAAGGCCATTTGTTTCTGCCACTGGCAGAGGTCTCTTGCTACCAAGATTGCAACCAACATGGTGAAGACTGACTGACTGACTTTTATATTTATAAAAGTCTAATCAACCTGTTTCGAAGATGTTGTTACACATGTTTGGAGCCAGTGGGACTTGAACCTGGTTCTCCTGCAAGAGTCCTCTAAATAGACTCTGAATGGGCTGAAACCAGCAATGATTCTTTTAATCATTGATCAGAAATTCAACCTGCTGTCCATTGTGCAACAGATCCATATCTGGCTGTACTGTTGTGGACCAGTCCTCTGGCTAAGTCATGCCCTGAGCACTAACCTGGGGCCTAACAATCCACTGCAGAGGTGCTGCACTGTGAGCAATGCTGTCTTTCAGATGAAATGCTAAGCTGACACTCCAGTGTTCCCTTTTAGGCGGATGTAAAACATTTTAAATCATAGATCATAGAATCCCTACAGTATGGACACAGGCCATTTGGCTCAACAAGTTCACACCGGCCCTCTGAAGATTATCCCACCCAGACCCATTCCCCTACCCTATTCTTCTACATTTACCCCTGACTAGTGCACCTAGCCTACACATCCCTGAACACTATGGGCAATTTAGCACGGCCAATTCAGCTAACAACTTAGGCCCTTTTTTGCCTCGCTGGGTGTTTTGGTCAGTATTTAACCCTCAGTTACCACACAAAAGCTGACTTGTTTGGCCAACGTCGGAAAGCTATTTTGTTGGAACATGCCGTGAGTGTGTGGACTGCTGTATTTCCTACAGAATAACATGGAATACCTTTCAAAATCACTTTATTGACAACAAAGCACTTTGATACCCCTTGAGGTTGTCAAAGGTGCTACAAGAACACTAGGTTGTCAGTACTGGCCTGAGCTCCAAGGCTTTATCACTGAATCTGGAGTTCACATTAAAATGTTCCCTGCAACTCCAGCTTTGTCACTGACTTAGAACAACAGGCAGCGTGGCCTTAACAATCCATATCTTTTTTTTTGAGATGAGATAAAGCCTTAAAAGTCGATATTTGTAGATGTTCTTCGTTCCAATCAAAGCAGTCAAACCTTTGCATCTCTGAGAGGCAATTAATTGATTGCCAAAAGCTGAGGATTTGAGTTGCAATTAAGCAAAGAGCTCTTCCTACAAGTTGCCTCTTGCTGTTTCAGTTCATTAGTGGATTCTATGCCCTTCGCAGAAATTGAACAAAGAACAGTAAGATCAGAAGAGGCAGTAAGGTACTTGTGATTAGCTGTAAGTCTCTAATTTTCTCTCCTCCGTGGTGATTCATGTTTTAAACATAAACTATCTGGCTTTCCTCCCACATTTGGGCAGTCAGAAAGTTGAAAGGCTCTTATAATTTTGTCCCTTTGACCTTTTTGCATTCTCAGTCTCAGTGCAATTGGGTATCCTCCAGCTGACCAATAATGATGCTTTACTTTGACCAGGACGCAAGGAGGCTTTGTTCTCAGAAGTTCTGTGTATCTGCTGAAAGTTTTGCCACATGGTTGTTTTTCTAGTTTACATTAACCTCGGCTGTTCCAGATGAAGCATGCATAGGTGTGAGCATGATTCTGGAGAAAGAAGTGACTGAGTGACATTGTGGATGACCATAGTCCTCTTCATCACCTTTGTTAGTGAAATTGCCAAGACAGTGGTTTAAATGAGCTCTTCATGATATTAGCATTGGATAAGCCCTCCCATGCCCAACAGAATACATCAGTTGTATATGAATGAATCTCCTGGAGCTGAAGCAGCTGGCTGTGTTACTGCTTTCAGCTGACAGAGCAGTTGTTGATGGCGGTGGGGAGGTGCAGTTAGTTCTACCATCTGTCCACAAGCTGGCAGTGTGATGGGAGTGGTTCAGGAGGCTGTAGGTGGTTGATCAGACCTCTCGCTTGAGGAGCTCTGTGTGCTGGTCACATTGTACAGGAATTTGTTTCTCCTGCTTGACTTAACATCCTCACCTCAATAGCCAGAACTCTGAAGAGGTGGAACCCATTGCTGAGTTGATGCAACTTGTGATGTATTCCTCTTTATTTTTAGACTCCATGGATTGGTGTTGAATTTGTTCTTTAGAACTAGAGGGAAATGTTTCCCTGGGGCAGTACTCCAAGTATGTGAGGTGTTCAGCTATTAGAAGCCCTTCAGCTCATCTGACCTCATTCTTTCACTCACTTTGACTTCCCTTCCTGGCAACATACAACAGCCCTTCTGTGGACAGAAGCACTCTCACTGCTGTCCTAATTTCACTCTTTGCAACCTTTAATCTGTGTCCGTCATCCTGTTTCTTTATTACAAGTTAAACTGACGTTACAGCCTCACTTCAATTGAAGTTAAATACCTAAAATCCCCTGAAATATCTAATTTCCACAGTTATCTTGTCATTATCCAACCGGCTGTCTCATTGATTGGCTCAGTCACATTTCCGTTTGTTCCTTTCTGATTGTTTCTATGTAGCAGGAGGCCCTTTTGAAATGAGCCTTGGTTACGTTGTTGAGCCAGTGTGAAGGTTCTTTAGCCTGAACCCTAAGCTCAATCACAAACATGCCCCATTTCCTTCAAACTACTATCCTTAGCTTGATAAGCTGGAAACTTCATTCAGAAGTTATATTGATATTGCGTTAAATATAAAGTGGTGACCTTAAATAGATCTTCATCCTCCATGACACATCATTTCCACTCAAATCCCCAAGAGCTCTCTGATCTGATGTGAAGTTAACTTCTGCTTCTCCTTCAAACACTCTCATGCTTTTTTGAAACATGATGGTTTCTGTAAGTTGTCTCAAGGAGCCTTAATTGAGCCAGTGTGGTATTCCGCCTAACAGCAGATCAATTGCCTCACAGCTGCAGAGCAGTGAAGGGATTAGAGTGTGGAATTCTAACCAGCATCAAGTGAGGCAGGGGCTGTGATCAAATATTTCTCACTTATCATCCTTGGCAAGCAACAGAACATTTCTGGCCTGTTATGGGACTCTTCACTAGCAGAGCACTGAATTCAGATGTATGTGTGTGATTAAGTGTACTTAGGAAATTTTACATTCTTGCAGAAAATTGTGTTTTGTACATATCGAGACCTCTAAAACATGTCAGCATTGGAGGCTATGTTTCAAGACACTGCGCCCTAATATCCCCTTTCAAAATATAGCACTGTGCATGTGTCTCATGCTGGAAGCTGAGGCATTGATTGTAGCCTTTTACAGCATTTGAAATAGGCCATTTCATCCAATTGGGCCTGTTCCATCTTTTTGAAAGTGTTCAATTCGTCCCAATCCCTTGCATTTTCCCAAAGTTTGACAATATCTTTTTATCCCTTTTCAAGTATTTATCCCATTCCCTACCATCCATCTTCAGGCAAGTAACTTTTAGAGCATAATTGCATGCTGTTGCAAAACAAAATTCTCATGTTCCCTAATTTGCCCTTATCATACTTGTGTGTTTCCTGCATGCCAACCCTTCCAGCAGTGAAAACCATTTCATCATTTCTTTATTTATCTGTCTATTATTTAGCAATGCAAACAAGAAAAACGTGAAGCAAAGCTTTTTATCTTGCACTCAACAGGACGGAGGTGCAAGAAGCATAAAAATAACTTGGAAACAACTTTTGGTTGGATTGTGTCACGGAGAGGCAGTAGGAACTATTAACTGTTTCATTTCTGTACTAACCACAAAGTGTCCTCTTCCCAAGCTACTTAGATGGTTGTTTCCTTAGGTTGTTGATATTTTCTCATCAACCTGTTCACTTGTGTGAACTCGGTCCTCCTGGCAGACAGGTAGATACACTACCACAGTGCCTCAAGAGCCCTTTGTTTCCTTTCTAAAGTTGCTTTTCTTGCATTTCAATGTGTAAGACAAAATCTTTTGAGTTTTTTTGTCCCTTCTTGGGAACATTCACCTTCTGAGCTTAAAAATGTGTTGCTGGAAAAGCGCAGCAGGTCAGGCAGCATCCAAGGAGAAGGAGAATCGATGTTTCGGGCATAAGCCCTTCTTCAGGAATTCACCTTCTGTACAATTAAGTATTTAATCAGGAAATGCTTGGTGGATTGCTAGGAAATTTCTCTGGAGCTCTCTCGATTAGCCACTGGAATTTTGACCACAATTCCACTTCTATAGCTTATCCTGGTTCTCCACTTATTCCTCCGCTCCGATACTGATAATTGATGCCTCTCACCAGCCACCATCGCTTCTACCAGCAGGAAGATCTCTCCTTACTCATCTTGAATTTTAAGCCCTGACTTTCAAACATCCTCCATTTGCTGTGTCAAATCTATATCTGTCTGACAGTCTCCCCTCTTATGGACTCAGATCTGCGCTGCCTGTTCACTGAATTTCTGTCTGTGGCCAACATTGCTGCCCTCGGTGCTGAGTTAATGGAAAGTACAGGTGAAGCTTTATTGATTGATTTGAAAATCAGTGTCATTGTGGAGAAATGAGGATGGTCGTTTTGCTGCACATCGTGCAATTGCCCTTTGCTGTGGATCAGACCAGACTCTTTCAAAATATTTAAAGGAGTAGCCTAGACCCTAACTTACTCTTATTTTAAAGGCAGATGTAAAGTGCTGTGTTCCCGATGTAATGTGACCAATCACAATACCTGGCGTTTAGCAAAACACAAGTTATTCAAATACCATAGTTAAAATACACCAAAAGAAAGAATGACAGCATTATCGTAAAGCTTATCAGAATACCACAGTAACTATGACAAGTTAACTTTTGCAATGTAGTAACATCCCATTAAACCGCACCTTGGCAAAAAGGCAACTTCAGAAAATAGACTTTCTCACACACAACGCCCACATTTGGAAGAGAAACTCCAGCTTCTAGCTGTAACCAAAAGAGAGGAAAAAGTAACTTCTACTTCTTCAAGACTCCAGCAGGTTCTGCTGAATCTAAAAATATAAAAAAAAAACTAGAAATTCTGGTCTGAGAGAGCTGGCCACACCCATCCAGGCTGCTTCTATTGTTCCAACTATTAAAAAAAAACTCCCAAGAATTTACAAGCAGTTCACACTGGTGGCACTGATTAGTCAGCACCTCTGCCTTGAACTTGTCTTCAAAAAAAAACTAGAACAAATTAACCTCTTAAAGCCACAGCATCGTAACACACTTACAAAAGCAAATACTTAAAATCTGAAATATAAACTGCAAGTGCTCAGCAGGTCAGACATTGTCGTTGGAGAGAGAAATGCAGAACCACAGGTGGGGTATCTTGAAGTAGAGTTGGTGGGAAGTTTAACAATGTAGGCATTGGTGAAAAGTCAGGTGAAAGGAAGGGGGTTTGACTAGGGTGGCTGTGAACCAGTAGATTGTGCCCAGATGCAGTGACGAAAATGAGGATGGCACAAAGCAAAAGGAGATGCTCATAGGTCAAAGAATGAAAGTGAGAAGCTGAAACCAGGGAAAATATAAACGGTTGAGGCAGAAAATAAATTTGCAAATTGATGCTTCTGCCCTGGTGCCGCTTTTTTTTTACCCCTCCTTCAGTTCGAAATATTTTTATGAAAATGAAATGGATCAATGCCACTGGCAGCTCATTTTAACTTGTAGCTCCTGTCTCTCTCCAGCTCATCCGTACTGGATTAGGTCGATCAACGACACCATGCAAGATATCGGGAGTGACTTCACCTGGCATTGTGAAGCAGGAGGCAAACCGCAGCCCACTTACAAATGGCTCCGTAATGGAGAGGTCATCCATGGGGTATGAAGCTGTGCTTGCATTCTCGCTGGGGTTGTCTAAGTTTGCTGCTGTTGTGTACCCACTTTTACACTCAGGAGAAAGAAGGGGAATGCATGGTCTGGGCCCATGCACAGTCTGTGTGCCCTGCTTGCTTTTGAATAGGAATGGCAAGTTCATGCTTATTGATCTCTGCTTCCATTCTAGAGAAGTCCTTCCTCGTGCAGTCTGTAAGTATACGCCAAGCACACAGTCAACGATTTGGGTTTTTCTGCAAGTATCAATGTTTACCTCTCCCTTTCTCCAGGTCCCGGTCTGAAAGTGATAAACTCTTTGTAGTGCGTTGCTGGGAATATACAAAAGTTCCACGGAGTTTTGATCTAAATGCGACCGAGTTCCCTTTTTCAGATCTGCTCATTTCAACTGTGTGCAGGCCCGGTTTCGAGTGAATCGAGGGGACCTGCGGATTTCTCGACTGACTTTGCAAGATTCCGGAATGTACCAATGTGTGACAGAGAACAAGTATGGATCCCTGTACTCCAACGCTGAGCTGAAAGTTCTGGGTTGGTATTCAGAGTACAATGTTGCCCCGAGTTCGGTGAAAATTCTTCATCTCGCATGGTTCTGCCAAACCTCTATGATTCATGGAAGGAGATCAGGGCTTTGGAGAGGGTGCAGAGACATTAAAGCAGAGCAGTAGTCAGATAGGATGAAAGACCTCTGTTATGCTGAAGTCTTCAAAGATGTTATGGTTTCGGGCAAGATTTAATAGTGGAGTTCAAAATGATGACATGTTTACAAAGAATAAATAGAGAGAAACTATGTCCACTGGCGGGGGGAATGGTAACCAAAAGAACATATTTAAAGTAACTACAAAAGGTATTGGGAGTGATGAAAGGGCCTGTTCTGAGCTGTTATGTTTCCATGTAAAGCTACCAAGGGACATGGAGCTAAGGTGAGTAAAATGAGCTGCAAATGGAGCCTTTTTATGGGATAAGCAGATTAAGGAGGATTGAATGACATATGGTTCCTGCTGTTCAGTTGATAAAGCAGGGTTGTGTTCCCCAGTTAGATTTCCTCACCCATACATCCTAATAAAGCAAAATCAAATGGATTTGGAGGAAGGGAAAAGTGACACTTTGCAGAGAGTAAGCTTTCCTTAAACTCCTGGCTTTCTGATCCTGTCCTGTGGTTTCCTTCAGCTTCAGGCCCAGACTTCAGGTTGAACCCAGTGAAGAAGAAACTGCTGGGGGCCAGGGGAGGCAAGGTGTTGATGGATTGCAAACCCAAGGCCGCTCCCAAGGCAACCTTCATGTGGAGTAAAGGCACCGAGCTCATCAAGAATAATTCCAGGTCAGTGAAATGAATCCACGCATGAGTGTGATGGATGGTATGTCATGGGATGGTTTGGCTTGCCAAGGCAGACATGGTGACCTAGAAAATTCTCCCAGTGTAAATTGGAAACTCCGTACTCTCTAGGAATCCTTTAGATTATACTGTGCTTTATAAGAAACACTGTGGCTACTAAAATACTGACGAGTTAGCCATTAAACCCTTCAGACACAATGAAAATGTTCATGCTACTCATTCAAATTTCAATAGTTTGAACTCAAATGATTTTCATTTACACATATATAAATAACGGGTTTAGGGTGAGAGGGGAAAGATGTAAAAGAGACCTAAGGGGCAACTTTTTTACGCAGAGGGTGGTACGTGTATGGAATGAGTTGCCAGAGGATGTGGTGGAGGCTGGTACAATTTGCGAGGCATTTGGATGGGTATATGAATAGGAAGGGTTTGGAGGGATGTGGGCTGGGTGGTGGCAGGTGGGATTAGATTGGGTCTGTTTCCATGCTGTACATCTCTATGACTCTCTGACTCCCATTAGTTTACACTGAGTTAGTGGGTGGATGGTGACTAAATGAATGAGAAGGTGGGTGAGTTGGGTAGTTGGTTGTTTTAGTGAGGTAGCCAGATGGTCAGTGGTTAGCAATTGGGAGAGTCATTGTTAAGCTGGGTTACCCAGCTGTTTGACCATACATATGTGTAGGTAAATATTCAGGCAAGACCCACATATCTGACCCCAAGTCTTCAGCCTAAGGTCAGGGTCCTGGGCAGTGGGAATCAGAAGTTTAAACTTCCTGGGTACTTCCCACGTATATCTAGAATCAGGAATGTCTTGGGGTTCTGTGGCTTTGGAGACTGGAAGTTTTGGGCCAGTATTTTTAACCTGTAATTTCACGGAGCTGGATAGCTTGCAATGTCCACAATTCAGCATTTTGTTTTCAATCATTCACTGAAGTGCGTGTCAGGGCCAGGAATTATTACCCATTACTAGTTGCCTCAGAAAACATGCTGCTTTTTGAACCTCTGCGGTTCCTGTCATTTACCCCCAGGAGGCAACCTGGAGGTAGTGGCATTCCTGCAGAGATGTTGCTCTTGTCATTTTAGATATTGGAGTTCATGGGTTTGGAAGGTCCTGCCGAAGGAGCCATAGTGACCTACTGCAGTGCATCCTGTGGTTGCTGTGAAGGTAGTGGGCAAGCTACCTGATGGATGGTTTAGATTGCATCAGGTTTTATGAGTCCATTTGGGGCAGCACTTCAGCCAGTGGTTGTTTTGAGGGAGAGCTGCCAAGTGCTGAAGTGGTGCAATGTATGAAAAGATAGGAAGCTCAAAGCTTGTCGAGGGCTGTGGAGCAGAAAGGACAGGATCACATGAGCCGCTCATTATATTCCCAGCTGATATCCAATTCGGTTTCTTCAGAAATGTTGAGCAGCAAGTGGAATTTTTGAAACGCGTCTGTCCACCATTACTGTCAGAACTTCGATACCAAAAGCAACCAATTCAACTCCTGGCAGGAGTTCTCGCCTTTGCACCATGCAATATTCGGTTCACTTTTAGTGAGAGAAGATCTCAGCCTGTTGAAGACTAGAATCCATTGAGCAAAGTGGGGAGGTGCACATGGAATGAGAGGTGAAGGAGGTTGAATTCTGTTGAACTGTGCTCGTTTTTTTTGTTGTTTATCTTTCAGAAGCTGGGCACAGGTAGATTAATGTTGGGTAATATACGTAGCTCATTTCAGTCAGTCTGAAGAATCAAATATGAAGAGGATGGCAGGAGAGTGAAAACAGCTCACTGAAAGGAACCTTTCCGGGTGAGAATTGGCAGAAGTCATAGAACACCAGATTTAGTTTCTATAAAATGTCAGAAACTCTGGATAAATTCATCAGGCCGGGCAGCATCTGTGGAGAGAAAGACACAGCCAATGTTTCAGGTGGATCACCTGTCTTCAGGTCCAAAAGGTGTCGGTCACTCAGAGCCATGGAACAGGCCGGGAGGTTCCGGGAAAGAGCACTGGAAAGAGGGCTGAAATAGCGTGGAATCTGGAAGTGACTGAGACACAACATTGCAAGACAAAAGGAGATGAGAAAGCAAGTTTGTCAACAAAATATGGGCCCAGAAGAGGTTACAGAGTCATAGCAGAGAGGGAGGATCTGAACAAAATAAGAAGGCTTCCATAGCCCAGGACTATTGGAGAGAAGAACACCAAGAAGGCTTCTGGAGTGTGAAACCTCCATGGACTATGTATTGCGTTCTCAAGTGCAGCGTTTAAATGTTGCTCTATTTATCATCTTCCATGTTTGTTCTTGAATGCTTTGTCTGTAAGATCGGAGAACAGCTTTTAGCTATCACCTGTGCGGCACCAGGTCTTATTGAAGATTGCTGACAGCTGTTGGGAAAGATGATAATTTTCCCTGTTATGATAGTGCTGCAGTTCTATACAATGCTAACCCAGCCTATTGGTTGGAAATTCCTGCATTGTTTCATTCATATACTGGGAAATAATGTTACTTTTCACAAAATAATGTGTCCAGTTTTGTGGGAATATGAATATTGATTGACCTTTGGCCAGCCCCACTGAATCATTGCAATTATTTCTTGCTGCAGTGCTGACTTATCCTCAACCATATGGAACACTCTCATTTACCGTGACATCTTTCAGTTATCGTATACCCTCCACGCCACTGTGGCTTTAACATGGATGTTCCTGTCGGTGACAGGCTTGTGATTGTTGCTGATTTGGTGACATCACCTTTAAACGCATAACAGGTTATCGACCCATTTAGTGAAGAAAATCCTGGGCATCTTTGGTTCAAACTTCATAACTGCCTCCTCTCCGGACTCTCAATCCTTCCACATTCCTGGCCCCATTACAATAGCTGAGAATTTTCTGTTCCTTCCTTGAACAGAAGCTCAAATAGCCTCCAGCTTCCACCATTGTCATTTGCACAACTGAATTTATTCTCTCATTGAGCAATTTCCCCTTTACCTTGTCTTACTTCATGATAATAAAAACATGGGCAGAAGCCTTATTTATGCCTTTCTGCTGTGGTATGTTCATTGTTGTTCTTGTAGTTAGGCCCCTTCACCAGCCTCTATCTCCATACATCAATGATTGTGTCAATGCCACTTCAATTGATGATGGAACCAGCAAGAGGGGAAAACCTATTTGATCTTGTCTTTACCCAGCTACCTGTTCCAGGAGCATTTGGCCACAGACAGTATCAGTAGGTGATCCCTTCCATCATGATGTGTGACACGATTATCACACTAAATGAGAGAGATTCAGAACAGATCTGGCACCTCAAAACAGGGCACTCAAGAGGAGCTGTGGGTGCCATCAGCGGAAGATTGGTATTCAACCACAATTTGTAACTTTAGGACTCAGCGTATCCCTCTCGCCATACCTAGTGTCGAGCTGGAAGATTAACCCGAGTTTGATGAAGAGCGCAGAAGGGCATGACAGAAGCCAGAGCCAAGCTAAAACTCGGGTGTCAACTGGCGAAGGCGTGTTAATGGAATACTTGCGTGCCAAAGCAGTGAAAGCAGCAAGTGATAGGGAGGGCGAGGTGATGGCAGAAAGAACTGATCAGGTCGAAACTCTGCAGTCTTCCCACATTCAGTCCACCATGCTGGTGGATTATTCGACAGCTGATTCAAGTGAGGACTAAACCGATATCCCCATTATTCCCTCAAAATATCAATGCAAAACTCAAACCTGCAGCATTTGTGGCAATCTTCAGCCGCAGATGCGGAGTAGATGATCCACCTTGTGCTCTTCTTGAGATCCCAGCCTCACAAATGCAAGTCGTCAAACAAATTGATTCACTCAGAGTATCGAGGCAGAGCTGAATACTGCAAAGTTGCTGACAATATTCTAGCAATTGTCCTGAATACTTGTATTCCAGTTCAACCACAATGCTGATGTCTGCCCAGCAATGACGACAATTGCTCGATTTGGGTTTTGCCAGTGTTACCCAATCTCTGACCACATTGCAACCTTGGTTCAAATGTAGACAAAATAGCTGACGAGGTGAGGTGGGAGTGACTGATCTCGACATCAAGACAGCAGTTACTCGAGGCATGACAGGGTGGCTGAGTGGTTAGCACTGCTGCCTCACAGCGCCAAGGACCCAGGTTTGATTCCAGCTTTGGGCGAGTGTCTGTGTGGAGTTTGCACATTCTCCCTCTGTCTGCGTGGGTTTCCTCTGGAAGCTCCCGTTTCCTCCCACAGTCCAAAGATGTGCAGGTCAGGCCATGCTAAATTGCCTGTAGCATCCATGGATGTGAAGGCTAGGTGGATTAGTCAGGGGAAATGCAGGGTTACAGGGTTGGGGGATGCATCTGGGTGGGATGCCCATTAGAGAATGAGTGTGGACTTGATGGGCTGAATGGCCTGCTTCCATGCTGTAGGGATTCTATGAAATGTTGAAGGAAGAAACAAACATTGGAGTGTTACTCTGTCCAGCAAACAACTTCAAGGCACCTCTTACTCATGCAGGATTGTATTTAAATATGCTTAAGGCACTGAGAGGGTCTAATAACCGAACAGACCCCCATTTAACTTCAGTAGAAACGCCTCAGATGGTGGTCTTTACCCACTGTGCCATGGCTCCAGCTGCCTCAAGCTTTAGTGTGTGCCTCAGCATGTGTCCTTGGAGTGTGTCCATCTGTAACACTTGGTTGAGGTCAACTCCTTGCTCTGGAAGACCCGGTTTCGGGGCAGACCAGAGAGTGTCTTTCAGCGAGGTAATGGTCCTCCCAGCACAGTTGGTGTTTATCTCCTGGCGAACAGACCATAGAGCACAGAGTCCTGTGTCACAGAGCTGTTTGGGATGATCCTTGACTAAAACCAGTGCATATCTCTCTGGATTGCCTTTGCAAAGGCACATTCCAGAAGGAGATGTGTAACAGTCTCTATCCCCGCGCAATCCACTTCGAGTGTAAGGTGCATTCGTGCAGAGGGTCTGGGCATACATGATGGATCTCACAGGTAGTGCCCTTCTTACCACCAGCCAAGTGATGTTTGGTGCTTTTGGAAAGTTCTGGTGAGGAGGCATTCTGCCTAATTAGTTTGACAGTCTAATCAGGGAACCACGCAATAGAATCAAACCTCCTTTACTCACAGGGTCTCAAAGACGCTAGGTGCTGACCACTTCCTGATGGGCTGGTGGTCAAAGGTGTTTTTCTTTGCAAATGTCTCTGTCAAGGACAAGTGATACAGTATGGTCCAAATACTTGGAGCATTCTCCAGCAACGAGGCCAGATCCATCCTTCGTAACACCGGGGACAGGTAGAATCACAGTACATAGTGATAGTGCTGGGGATAAAATAAGCACTACCGCACTTAGGCGGTAGTGTGGGGGTTAAAAAAAGAAAAAAAAGAAAGGGGAAAAAAAAAAAAACAGGAGATTTGGCGACTTGGGTGTTTTCCCTTTTAAAAAAAAAAGGAAAAAAAAATAGAATCAAACCTCCTTTACTCACAGGGTCTCAAAGACGCTAGGTGCTGACCACTTCCTGATGGGCTGGTGGTCAAAGGTGTTTTTCTTTGCAAATGTCTCTGTCAAGGACAAGTGATACAGTATGGTCCAAATACTTGGAGCATTCTCCAGCAACGAGGCCAGATCCATCCTTCGTAACACCGGGGACAGGTAGAATCACAGTACATAGTGATAGTTAGCATTTGTGGACTGTGGGTCGACACACAGCTTGATGCAGCTGCACACAAAGGTGGCCATCAGGATGACGATGGCCTTGGGTACATTCTTCCCCTCCTTATCCATAGCTTTGTACATGGTGTCCATGTAGACACGGTCAAACTTAGGCCTTCAGATGAAGTGGAAGATGGCTCGGATGACTGAAATGGTGCAAGTTTGGGGAAGGAGCCAGACCTGTACCACGTACAATAACAGAGAGTGCCTCACAACTGATGACCAGGTTTACATGAACAATGGAGAGAGCACGGTGCTTCCAAAAGGCCAGTTTTTGTTTCACTTTGGTGATGCACTCCTCCCAATAACAGGAAAGAACTAAAAGGAATTGAACAGATGACTTGTTGTCACATATCTCAGGAGATACAGTGAGAAGTGTTCTGTTGCCACAACCCAGTCCCATTTTGAGGCACAAAAGAATAAACAGAAAGTACTTGGACTTTAGCTTCATTTGCCTTGGGTTCCAAACACAGCTCCAAGGTCTCTGCAAGGTCCCCACTCCAGGCTACCGCCTCCAGGATTCCCCACTTTGCCATTGCTGCAACTGATGCCTCACCGTCAATTCCAGGAAGAGTTTGAAAACTTTCTGTGAATAAGAGGGAGCCAACATGGATTCATGACCGGCCAGTCATGCCTACAAACTTCTTAGTACTTTTTGAAGAGATGACTGAAGTTGTGACAGGGGATTGTCTGTAGATGTTTTTTACATAGATCGTAGAATCATAGGATCCCTACAGTATGGAAACAGGCCATTCGGCCTAGGAAGTCCACACCGACCCTCCGAAGAGTAACCCATCCAGACCCATTCCCCCACCATGTTACTCTACATTTACCCCGAACTAATCCACTTAACCGACACATCCTTGAACACAATGGGCAATTTAGCATGGCCAATTCACCTAACCTGCACATCTTTGGACTGTGGGAGGAAATCAGAACACCTGGAGCAAACCCACACAGACACAGGGAGAATGTGCAAAGTGCACACAGACAGTTGCTCGAGGGTGAATTGAACCCGGGTTCCTAGCACTGTCAGTCACAGTGCTAACCACTGAGCCATTTGATAGAATTCCACACAAGCGACCAATAGAGTTGAGGGCAAATTACTGACATGGCTTGGAAATTGGTTGAGTGGCAGGCAACAGAAAATAGGGCTAATAGGCAGGCTATGACCAGAGGTGTCTCACAAGGACATTTGTTAGGGCCTCAATTATTCACATTATTTATTTGTAACCTGGGTAACGGCACAGAAAGTCACGTGTCCAGGTTTGCTAATGGCATAAAGTTAGATGGCATTGTAGACAGTGTAGAATGATAATGTAAAATTGCAAAGGGATGTTGATAGAGTAAGTGAATATGCAAAACAATGGCAAATGACATTCACTGTAAACAAATGTGCAGTCAGCCTTTGGAAAAGAATAAGTCAGGATGCTTTATTGATGGTGTGAAGTTAAATACAGTGGATGTCCAAAGAGACTGAGAGGTTCGGGTGCATTGATCTTCAAAATGTCACACATAGGTGCAGAAAATAATCAAGACAGCTAATGGAATGCTGGCCTTTATATCTCGATGACTGAAGTATAAAAGTGCAGAAGTTATCTGCAGTTACAGAAAACTTAGGGTGTAGGTTTGCTCGCTGAGCTGTAGGTTTGATATCCAGACATTTCATTACCTGGCTAGGTAACATTGTCAGTGGCGACCTCCAAGTGAAGCGAGGCTGTTGTCTCCTGCTTTCTATTTATATGTTTGTCCTGGATGGGGTTCCTGGGGTTTGTGGTGATGTCATTTCCTGTTTGTTTTCTGAGGGATTGATAGATGGTATCTAGATCTATGTGTTTGTTTATGGCGTTGTGGTTGGAGTGCCAGGCCTCTAGGAATTCTCTGGCATGTCTTTGCTTAGCCTGTCCCAGGATAGATGTGTTGTCCCAGTCGAAATGGTGTTTTTTTCCATCCGTGTATAGGGCTACGAGGGAGAGAGGGTCGTGTCTTTTTGTGGCTAGCTGGTGTTCGTGTATCCTGGTGGCTAACTTTCTTCCTGTTTGTCCTACGTAGTGTTTGTGGCAGTCCTTGCATGGAATTTTGTAGTTATAAACAACCTTTGTTAAACCCCATTTAGAGTACTGTGAGCAGATCTGGGCACCACACCTTAGGAAAGATAGATTGGGCAATGAATAGGAAGGGTTGAGGGGGATATGGGCCAAATGCTGGCAAATGGGACGAGATTCATTTAGAATATCTGGTCGGCATGGACAAGTTAGACCAAAGGGTCTGTTTCCGTGCTATGCATCTCTATGACTCTATTGGCATGACCTCTTTGAATGGTGGAACAGGATCAAGGGGCTGAATAGTCTGCTCCTGTTCCTATATTCATGTGTGAAAGGAGGAGCAGATAAAGACAGGAAAGGAAAAGAAGATTGGGAGGAGGCTTCAGTAGATTGTAAGCACTATGGTGGACCAGTTGGGTTTGTGTTATAAACTCTCTCTAATTTGTCTTGTGCTGCATTTATTGTAGGATGTCCATTTGGTTCAATGGCACTTTGGAGATTCGGGATCTGTCTAAGGCCGATGAGGGAGTCTATACCTGTTTTGCAGAGAACAACAGGGGAAAGGCTAACAGCAGTGGCACTTTAACAGTGACCGGTAAGGGAGCAAAGCTTTGCCACAGAGTTATTTTAAACTGCCATTTTTAACTGAAGACTTTGGATCTCTTATTTTCAATTAAAAAATGTTCCTGAATATCTTTCCCTGGAAACCTAATTCTTTTCACGTCTGCCAAGTAATATTGCATCATCCAGTTTATCCCCTCGAGCTAGCTTTTAATAAAAGGACTAGATTGGTACAAGCGTAGTTCATGAAAGGGTTTGGTAATCTGCTACTTTCTGATGCATAACTCCCAATGTAAAATTAAATTGGTTCAAAACTGGATTGAAGCTCCTGGAGATCATAAGCACAGTTCAGTGTAAAATTTGAAGTGAACCCAACAGAGTAAAGACCAACTTCTTAACTTAAAAAAACCCTGGCTTAAATTTACAGTCATGATCCCCCTGTCCTAGGCTTCCCGATGAGCAGAAAAGGTTTCCTTTTATTTACCCTGTCAATGCTTTTCAAGATTCTCCATGCCACAGTAAATTCATCCCTATCCCAGCTAATACAAACCTAGTTTATGTGATCTCTCCTCAGAGTTGCACTCATGGATTTCTGTGAACATTTTTGTCATTCTGTGTTCCTTCTGGTATACAAAGATCATTGTCCAACCTGACTGCCACATCTCAGTTATAGTCCAAGGAGGATTTTGTATAGCTGTAATGGTATTTCCATCCCCTTTATACACTTTTGAATACAAATAAAATCTACTAAACTAATTAGCTAATTGTACCAAAAAAACAAATTTAAGTTTATATTAGAATGTTGCTTCAGTGGGAGATCATGGACTCCAGCCCCTGTGATGCAAAGCCAGACATGCACCAGTGGGCACCATGTCATCCTCTTTCAAGGTCATCTGGGCACAAACATAATATTGAAGTGAGGCAGGTACTTGGGTCTAACAACCCCAAGCATAGCCCGCTGTTTGAACCCGTTATTTGCCCCACTAGTTATCCAGATTAGAATAGTGCTGGAAAAGCACAGCAGGTCAGGCAGCATCAGAGGAGCAGGAAAATCGATGTTCCAGGCAAAAGCCCTTCATCAGGAATGGCTTCGTCGGATTCCTGATGAAGGGCTTTTGCCTGAAACGTCGATTTTCCTGCTCCTCGGATGCTGCCTGAACTGCTGTGCTTTTCCAACACCACTCTAATCTAGACTCTGATCTCCAGCATCTGCAGTGCACACTTTCTGCGAGTGATCCAAACTAACGTTCCATTTTGGTTACTTCCAGAAATTAATTTGAACTTGAACTAGTTGGTTTATCCTCTGATATTTGCGATCTTACTCATCTCTCTGTTGAGACTCTTGTAATGCCTTATTTCAAGGCTTTCTTCATATCTCATTCCGCTGACATTATTAATTAGACTCTGGGCTCTTTTGATCAGCTTAAATAGCGCCCCCTGTGGTTTATTAATGCAAAGGCTCAAGGCAAGAACATTGCAATTTAGTTATGACCTCAGAAAAAGCTAATCATTTCACCAGATTGTCCATTAAATCCAGAAGAATCCAAATTTAGCGATCTCCGATCGAGTAACCTGTGCTGAAGAGCAAAGTAGATTCCTGATCCAGGTTAATGAAGACATTTTTGGAAAAACCTTACATGTTGAGCAATAAGGAAGTGAAAGAAGTCAGATGTATATTTAGATCAGTGCTCATAGCACTCGCACAATTTGTTTCTTCTGTTAGAAGTGGCAAACCTATTCTTCCTTGATAAATCATCTCCAGCTATCCCACTTCTCATCACATTATTCAGATAATTTTTTCTCAACACTTCTTCCTCTTCACTAACCCTCCTTTCATTTAGATTCTTCTGCCCTTTCTCCAAAACCACAGCTAATTGTCCCCTAATCCCATTTATACAAAATAGGGGGACTAGCTACACCACCTCCATGTGAGAGTTTAGCAACTTGATGTATTTCCTGACCTTTGCAACAATTATGAGAAACTGTGGACTGGACAAAAATCTGATATTAGCTCAATTGCCTGATGTGCACCTTCTAACGTGCGTGAAGTCCGTTTCATCCATCACCCCTGTTCCCTCTGATCTACATTGCCATCCAGTCCACCAAAACCTTGGTTTTAATATCCTCACCTCGGTATTGAACACTGTCTACCTTTCCATATCTCACTGATCTTCTCCAGCCACTCAACCCTTGGAGAACTCTGCATTCCTCAAATATGCACAATTCCCTTTGGTCCACATTGACAGTTGAGTCTGCAGTCAAGATTAGAGTGGTGCTGGAAAAGCACAGCAGGTCAGGCAGCATCCGAGGAGCAGGAAAAATCAACGTTTCAGGAATGATGAAGGGCTTTTGCCCGAAATGTCAATTTTTCCTGTTCCTTGGATGCAGCCTAACCTGTTGTGCTTTTCCAGCACCACTCTCATCGTGACTCTGATCGCCAGCATCTGCAGTACTCACTTCCACCCAGTTAAGTCTGCAGCCATTTGATCCTGAGCTGTGGAACTCTCTCCTTAATCTTCTCTTTCCTCTTCAATATTCTGCTTAGAATCTGTCTCTCTCATCAGGCTTTCTGTTGTGAACCCTCATATCGCTTTCCTTGGCTTATTATCAATTTGTCTTCAATTACATCTCTGTAAAGCGCTTTGACATGTCTCCTAGACACAAAATACATGCCATTTGTTGTTGATGTCATTTTGCCAGTACTAACTGAGTTTCTTTGGCTTTTACCATGTGATAATTTCAAAGTCACATCCTCCCTTGCTGATGCAGTGTAATGCTACACAAGCAAGCAACATAATCCAGACGTTGGTCAAGATCCTGTGAAATGGGAGTTAGTGTGGACGGAACAATTTTGTGTAACTGCATACTTTACAGGATAGGAACTTTACTTGGGAGCAACAAGAGAGCTTTTTCAGCGCAGCATTAGTTATTGGAGTAGATGATTAAAATTAATATTTTAAAAAGCCCATGAGGAGTAAGGAGTTTGTTTGAAAACCTTTACAAACTAGCTGCCAGCACCCACAGTGTCCCATCAGCTTTCATGTTTTGTCTCCCATTTGAACACAAAGTACACATGGCTTACAGTTCCACATTCTTCTTTGGCTCATGCTTTTTGGAAAGTTTTCAAGATGTTTAGATGTTGTAAATATGTTGGTTTTACATTTCTTCTTTTTGTCCTTACAGAACCCACCAGAATCACTCTTGAGCCATCGAACATTGATATTACTGTAGGGGAAAATGGCACGATGGAGTGCCATGCATCTCATGATCCCATCCTGGACCTGTCATTAGTCTGGTCAACAAATGGTTATACCATTGACTTTGAGAAAGAGAAAGACTACATGGAACGCAGGATAGAGGTAAGTGTCCAGAGGTAAAGGTCATTAAAATGTCCTTGTCACGTGCTGATCTAGGTTATTTTCATTGAACAACATTCTCATCACAGGTTATCACTGCAATCATCAATCAAATCAACTACCTTCCATTTAATGTCAGACCACAGAACACTAATGTTTGCATAATTACAATATGTACCCAGACTCAATGGCAATACCTAGACTGGTGTTAATTTCCTGAAGGAATCAGAAATTTAGCAGAGTTCTATTATCTCTTGGGTGTCGGTTTGATATCCAGACGTTTCATTACCTGGCTAGGTAACATCATCAGTGGCGACCTCCAAGTGAAGCGAAGCTGTTGTCTCCTGCTTTCTATTTATATGTTTGTCCTGGATGGGGTTCCTGGGGTTTGTGGTGATGTCATTTCCTGTTTGTTTTTTGAGGGATTGATAGATGGTATCTAGATCTATGTGTTTGTTTATGGCGTTGTGGTTGGAGTGCCAGGCCTCTAGGAATTCTCTGGCATGTCTTTGCTTAGCCTGTCCCAGGATAGATGTTTGTCCCAGTCGAAATGGTGTTTTTTTTCCCTCCGTGTGTAGGGCTACGAGGGAGAGAGGGTCGTGTCTTTTTGTGGCTAGCTGGTGTTCGTGTATCCTGGTGGCTAACTTTCTTCCTGTTTGTCCTACGTAGTGTTTGTGGCAGTCCTTGCATGGAATTTTGTAGATAACGTTGGTTTTATCCATGGGTTGTACTGGGTCTTTTAAGTTTGTTAGCTTTTGTTTGAGAGTGTTGGTGGGTTTGTGTGCTACTAGGATTCCCAGGGGTCTTAGTAGTCTGGCTGTCATTTCTGAAACTTCGTTGATGCATGGTAAGGTGGTTAGGGTTTCTGGCTGTGTTGGTCTGCTTGTCGTGGTTTGTTCTTGAGGAATCTGCGAACCACCTATACAACGTATTCAAGAAGAACGGATACTCAAAAAAATACAGT
>NC_057728.1:8376294-8379122 GCF_004010195.1 Chiloscyllium plagiosum
TTCTTTCGACTGTGACGTCCAGGAATGCGAGTTTGTTGTCGGTTTCTTCCTCCTTGGTGAACTTTATGCCTGTGAGGGTGTTGTTGATGATGTTAAATGTCTCTTCTATCTTGTTTCATTTTGTGATGACAAAGGTGTTATCTACGTAGCGGACCCAGATTTTTGGTTTGATGGTTGGTAGGGCTGTTTGTTTTAGTCTTTGCATTACCGCTTCTGCTATGAATCCTGATAGCATGGGTGATCCCATGGGTGTGCCATTGGTTTGTTTGTAGACTATGTTGTTGAAGGTGAAGTGGGTGGTAAGGCACAGGTCCACTAGCTTCATGATGTTTTTGTTGGTACTGTGATTGGTGGTTGGTGTGTGTGTGATGCTCTCTTCTAAAAGTGTGGTAAGTGTTTCCTTTGCCAGGTCGCTTTTGATGGAAGTGAACAGTGCTATTACGTCGAATGAGATCATTGTTTCATCTTCCTCTATTTTGGTGTTTTTGATGATTTTTAGGAATTCCTGGGTGGAGTGGATGGAGTGTTGTGACTCTTCTACTAGGTACTTCAGTCTTGCGTGTAGTTCTTTGGCCAGTCTGTAAGTTGGTGTTCCGGGTAGTGAGACTATGGGTCTGAGGGGGGCTCCTGATTTATGGATTTTTGGTAGTCTGTAGAATCGTGGGGTGTTGGTCCCATCTGATTTCATTTTCTGGAATTCCGTCTTGTTTAATTGTCCAGAATTGTGTAATTTTTTTAGGAGATATGTAATTTTGTTTCCGAATTGTGGGGTTGGGTCTAGCGCCACCTGTTGGTAGGTGTTGGTGTCTGCGAGTAGTACATTGGCTTTCTCTATGTAGTCCCTTCTGTTCAGGATGACTGTGAGCCGACCTTTGTCTATTATCTCTTTTTTTGGCTTGAGAACATGGAACATTACAGCACAGTATAGGCACTTTGGCCCTCCATGTTGCACCAACCCATGAAACCAATCTAAAGCCCATCTAACCTACACTATTCCATTATCATCAAAATGTTTATCCAATGACCATTTAAATGCCCTTAAAGTTGGCAAGTCCACTACTGTTGCAGGCGGGGTGTTCTACTCCCCTATTACTCTCTGAGTAAAGAACCTACCTCTAACATCTGTCCCATATCTATGACCCTGAAATTTAAAGCTATGTCCCCTCATGCTAGCCATCACCATCTGAGGAAAAAGGTTCTCACTGTCCACACTATCTAAACCTCTGATCATCTTATATGCCTCTATTAAATCACCTCTTAACCTTCTTCTCACTTAACGAAAACAGCCTCAAGTCCCTCAGCCTTTCCTCATAAGACCTTCCCTCCATACCAGGCAACATCCTGGTAAATCTCCTTTACACCCTTTCCAATGCTTCCACATTCTTGATATAATGCGGCGACCAGAACTGTATGCCATACTCCAAGTGCGGCCGCACTAGAGTTTTGTACAGCTGCAGCATGATCCCATGGCTCCAAAGCTCAATCCCTCTACCAATAAAAGCTAACACACCGTACACCACCTTAACAACCCTATCAATTGGGGTGGCAACTTTTAGGCATCTCTGCTCATCTACACTACCAAGAATCTTGCCATTAGCCCAGGACTCTTTATTCATGTTACTCCTTCCAACGTGAATCATCTCATACTTCTCCGCATTAAACTCCATTTGCCACCTCTCAATCCAGCTCTGCTGCTTATCTATGTCCCTCTGTAACCTGCAATATCCTTCAGCACTGTCCACCCACCTTAGTGTCATCTGCAGATTTACTAACCCATCCTTCTGTGCCCTCATCCAGGTCATTTATAAAAATGACAAACAGCAGTGGCCCCAAAACAGATCTTTATGGTACACCACTAGTAACTGAACTCCAGGATGAACATTACCCATCAACCACCACCCTCTATCTTCTTTCAGCTAGCCAATTTCTGATTCAAACTGCTAAATCACCTTCAATCCCATGCCTCCGTATTTTCTGCAATAGCCGGCCATGGGGAGTCTTACCAAATGCCTTACTGAAAGTCACATGCACCCCATCAACTGCTTTACTGTCATCCACCTGTTTGGTCACCATCTTAAAGAACTCTGTAAGATTTGTGAGGCAAGACCTACCCTTCACAAAACCGTGTTGACTATCCCTAATCAAATTATTCCTTTCTAGATGATTTATGTATCCCATCTCTTAGGTTTTGTTTGATTTTGTCAGGTGTCCCACAATGTGACATGGTAGTTGGGGAAAATTCTGGCTAGGATGTTCCACAGGTCATGTTTTCCTGCCTGTAGTCATGGATAAAATGAACGAGAAATTGTTTTCTGACAGTAAGCTAATGTTTTGCAAAGATGGTTTAGGTCCATTTTCTACTTCTCTAATTTACACATTGCTCTACATTTCCTTGTGTCCACCACTGTTTCTGTTGTTTGAATGGATATTTGGAAAGGGAATTTTTCCCAGACGAGATTTGAGTCCATTTGGCAAGATAAATAGTATACAAGTGACATCAGCACTCCTCTCCCTTCCTGTAGTTGCTGCAGCCTCCAATATCCAAGTCCCACTTGCCCATGGTGGGACATAACTGTGGTCCCTTCATTTAGAAATCCTTCCTTTGACAGATTCAGCAGCTGAAACTTTATTGTTGGAACAGCACAGCAGGTCAGGCAGCATCTAGGGAACAGAAGATTCGACGTTTCGGGCACATGCCCTTCTTCAGGAATGAGCAGAGAGTGTTCAGCAGGAGAAGATAAAAGGTAGGGAGGAGGGACTTGGAGGAGGGGCGTTGGAAATGTGATAGGTGGAAAGAGGTCAAGGTGAGGGTAATAGGTCGGAGTAGG
>NC_057728.1:8380214-8387201 GCF_004010195.1 Chiloscyllium plagiosum
AGGGAGAGAGAGTTGGAGCGGGCAGTGTGAGGGAGAGAGAGTGGGAGCGGGCAGTGTGAGGGAGAGAGAGTTGGAGCGGGCAGTGTGATGGAGAGAGAGTGGGGACAGGACCGTGTCGAGGTAGGAGGAGATGAGTTCGGTTGGGCAGGAGCAGGCTGAGACGATGGGTCGTCCGGGGCAGTCAGGTTTGTGGATTTTGGGCAGGAGGTAGAAACGGGCGGTTCGGGGTTGTGGGACTATGAGGTTGGAGGCGGTGGATGGGAGGTCCCCTGAGGTGATGAGGTTATGGGTGGTCTGGGGGATGATGGGTTTGGGGGGGGGGGGTGGGGTCATGGTCAAGGGGGCAGTAGGAGGAGGTATCTGCGAGCTGGCTTTTGGCCTCAGCGGTGTAGAGGTCGGTGCGCCAAACTACTACTGCGCCTCCCTTGTCAGCTGGTTTGATGGTGAGGTTGGGGTTGGAACGGAGGGAGTGGAGGGCTCAGCTCCAATACTTGCCGATCCACCTTACCTGATGGACTAGGGAATCCTGAGGTGGGATGCTAATGCTGTTTCCAGTGTGTTCTAGGTCCTGTCATTTGAAAATCAAGCCCGTGATGTGAGTGTATCTCTGCAGTGATTGCTCTTGCTGCCCATAGTTGAATTCACACCAGCAAGTTACAACTATTAAATGATGTCCGATTCCAGACAGACCTGCAGACATTGTGTTGGTGGTGACTTACGTGGCCAGTTAAAAGGGGGAGCATGTCCAATACCCTCCAGTGGAAAGGAAGAATATGCTACATGTGGCATTTGTAGCTGGTAGCTGTAATGGAGGTGTTAGAATCGGGTCACCACTCCCAGAGTCAACTTTTTTTAGTCAGATAAGTGGTTCATGCAATGTGAAGCAACTGTTCCTATAATCTCATTTATTTGCTGTGTCTGAAGTATATTCACTGTCTCTGTAACAACCTCCATTTTCAAATAAAATTTGTACATCTCCCTTATGTGCTGTTGATAGTAATTTATCCTTTGTGTTTGCTCATGACATGGGTAATTATACCAGGTGACAGGCAATGGATTACTTTGCTATTGCGATATTGGCTGATGAACTTACACAGAATAAGACTGGCAGGTTTGTCAAGCCTGCACATTTAACATCAGAGTTTATAGTCTTATGATCTAATATCTTTTATAAGTATGTTCCAAATACTTGGGATGTATATGGGAATAGCAGAGGATCCTGGAGCTTGTCATCATATACAGGCAGCTTGATTTAGCTGTGCTTTTGAAGGACAATGTGGAATTTGAAAAAAGAGTTGTGTATTAGATACAGATCATTGGGTGGGAGGGCATGCATATGATGATGAAACTGTTCCCACTTGTGAAAGGATTGAGAATGAGAGGGCAGTGAGTAGTTAAACTGGAGTGCAATGCCTGAGAGTCTGTTACAGGTTCAATTAAAGCATTCAGGATTATAATCAGAATGTTAACTGCAAAGGAAGAATGTGCACAGTTACAGGGAGGTGATGAGGGAATAGCACTAAATAAATTGCTCAACAGGAGAGCCAGTACATTCATGTTGGGTTAAATGTCCTCCTGCATTGTAATGACTCTGTGAGGCATTGGGTTGGGGGCATTGTCCTGAACCTGGAAGTATTGGCGAGTGGTTTTATTTTCCCACATTACTGACATTGTTGTGAAACTTGGGGCAGTGCCTTCCGAACAGGAGTGGTGTGATGGAGAGAAAGCAGAAGTTCAAGCTCGATGGGTGTGTACATAATTGCATGTCAATTAATGCATAACTGATTCAAAATAGCACCAATTTTAACACAGAATGTAGAACATTATAGCGCAGTCCAGGTCCTTCGCCCCTCAATGTTGTGCCGACCCGTGGAACCAGTCTGAAGCCTATCTATCCTTCACTCTTCCATTTTCATCCATATGTTTATCCAGTGACTATTTAAATGCCCTGAAAGATGGCGAGTCTCTACTGTTGCAGGTAGGATGTTCCATGCCCCTACTACTCTCTGAGTAAAGAAACTACATCTGATATCTGTCCTATATCTATCACCCTTGAATTTAAAGCTGTGTGCCTTCATGCTAGCCAGTACCATCCAAGGAAAAAGGGTCTCACTGTCCATCCTATCTAACCCTCTGATTACCTTGTATGTCTCAATTAAGTCACCTTTCAACCTCCTTCTGTCGAACAAAAACAGCCTCAAGTCCCTCAGCCTTTCCTAATAAGACTTTCCCTCCATACCAAGTAGCATCCTAGTAAATCTCCTCTGCACCCTTTCCAAAGTTTTCATACCCTTCCTATAATGCGGTGACCAAAACTGTATGCAATATTCCCAAGTGTTGCTGCACCAGAGTTTTGTTAAGGGGAGAACTTGCTTCTGTGCTCACTTATTGATTTGCACATTCTTTTCTGCTTATTTTCCCCTTTCCTCAACTATCCATAGTAGGATGAATTGTGGAAGAGATTAGTTTTAGATTAGATTCCCTTCGGCCCAACAAGTCCACACCGACCCTCCGAAGAGCAACCCACCCCCCCTACATTTACTGCTGACTAATCCACCTATCATGATGAAAAATGTCACCAGCACAGTTCCTGGTCTCCCACCATAACCTGAGCAAGGAAAGAGAGCCCAAGAAAACCAGTGGAGGTGTGGGAACAACAAAACCACTAGATGTTTACTTCTGATCGCTGTCTGCCCAAACAAAATGTGAAAGCAGTTTGTTCTGTAAAATTTAAAGCTGAAAGGAAACTTGCTGATGGTTGTCTCTGAGAACAATTGTGACAGAAATCATCTTTTTAGTTGTCCTTTATTTCATCTTAAACAGCTAATCAAATAGACGAGTGCCAGCCTGACAACATGTTACAGTTTCATGACCAAAATAGGAACTGTATGGAACCTGATACTGACTTGGCAGATTGGTGGTGTCTGTCGCAATAGGAACAATGAGAGGTGGTGGCAGCAACATTATTGAAGCTAGGAATCCAGAGGCCTGGACTGGGGAAATGGGATGACTGCCAGCTGGTTGAACTGAACTCAATGAATGAAAACTTGATGTGAGAACTAATATCAGGAATTGTACTATAAAATTGGCACCCGTTGGTGGCACTGTGGCTCAGTGGTTAGCACTGCTCCCTCACTGCACCAAGGACCTGGACTCGATTCCAGCCTCAGAGACAAGGTCATTGAGTTGCACCATCCACTGAGAATTTATTGGCCCAGCTATGGGCATTCTCATTCACCAGTCAATAAGACTTTTTGTCATTTGTATAAATGATTTGGATGTAAACATAGGAGGTATAGTTAGTAAGTTTGTAGATGACACCAAAATTAGAGGTGTAGTGGACAGCGAAGAAGGTTACCGCAGATTACAACGGGATCTTGAACAGATGGGCTAAGGGCTGAGGAATGGCAGATGGAGTTTAATATAGATAAATAAAAAGAGGGGCGGCATGGTGGTTCAGTGGTTAGCACTGCTACCTCATAATGCCAGGGACCCAGGTTCAAATCCAGCCTTGGGTGACTGTCTGTGTGCAGTTTCCACATTCTCCCCGTGTCTGCGTGGGTTTCCTCTGGGTGCTCTGGCTTCCTCCCACAGTTCAGAGATGTGCAGGTCAGGTGAATTAACCGTGCTAAATTGCCCATAATGTTAGGTGCATTAATTAGATGAAATTGGGTCTGGATTGGTTACTCTTCAGAGGGTCGATGTGGATTTGTTGGGCCGAAGGGCTAGTTTCCACATTTTAGGGAATCTAATCTAATCTAAATGTGAGGTGTTGCATTTTGGGAAAGCAAATCTTAGCAGGATATATATACTTAATGGTAAGGTCCTGCAGAGTGTTGCTGAACAAAGAGACCTTGGAGTGCAGGTTCATAGCTCCTTGAACGTGGAGTCACAGGTAGATAGGATAGTGAAGAAGGCGTTTAGTATGCTTTCCTTTATTGGTCAGAGTATTGAGTACAGGAGTTGGGTGGTCATGTTGCAGCTGTACAGGACGTTGGTTCGGCCACTTTTGGAATATTGCGCGCAGTTCTGGTCTCCTTCCTATCGGTAGGATGTTGTAAAACTTGAAAGGGTTCAGAAAGTATTTACAAGGATGTTGCCAGAGTTGGAGGATCTGAGCTTTCGGGAGATGATGAATAGGCTAGGGCTGTTTTCCCTGGAGCGTGGGGGCTCAGGGGTGACATTATAGAGGTTTATAAAATCATGAGGGGCATGGATAGGATAAGTCTTTTCCCTCGGGTGGGGGAGTCCGAGCTTTCGGGAGATGATGAATAGGCTAGGGCTGTTTTCCCTGGAACGTGGGGGCTCAGGAGTGACATTATAGAGGTTTATAAAATCATGAGGGGCATGGATAGGATAAATAGACAAAGTCTTTTTCTTCGGGTGGGGGAGTCCAGACCTAGAGGGTATAGGTTCAGGGTGAGAGGGGCAAGATATAAAAGAGACCCAAGGGGCAACATTTTCACGCAGAGAGCAGTGCGTGTATGGAGAGAGCTGCCAGAGAAAGTGGTGGAGGCTGGTACAATTGCAATGTTTGAAAGGCATCTAAAAGGATTTGGAGGGATGTGGGCAGGGTGCTGGCAGGTGGGAATAGATTGGGTTGGGATATCTGGTCGGCATGGACAAGTTGGACCGAAGGCTCTGTTTCCTTGTTGCACATCTCTATGACTCTATGCCTATGACTCTATGTCCTTCCTATTCCATGTTGACGTGTGGAAGCATTTTGCACCAATCAGTGTCCAACAACATTAAAAAAAATTAATCTTGAGGATGACTCATCAAATCGAGTCCAGTTTTACGCAGTCTTCAATGATCGCACTTACACTGGTGTGATTTTTGATCACTGGGCACACTGATGGTGGAGGTCATTGGTTGGCATGATCACGTGAGGCAATTCAGCCTCTGTGGATGTGGTGTCTCATATTGTGCTCGGTTTTGGTTGCCACAGTGTTTCATTTGGACCAGGTGTCTTGAAAAGGGCTATTCCCAAATGTGAAGAGGGTGAACCACAATTAATATCTGGAGAAGCTTAAGCTTTTGAGTTTGGATTAGCTGCAGTGAGGTGGAACCTTATTAAAAATATTTGCACATTAGGCAAACTCAGAATATTATTTCAAACTATAAATGAAAAAGGACCAGATGGCATGAATTAAAATTAATGAAATATAATTTAGAACACATGCCATGGTAGAGTCCAGATTGATAGACATCTCATTCTGTTGAGCAAGGTAATAAAGACAAAAGTACTGACTTGTTAAAAAAAAGATTTAGTTTAGTGGAGTTGATATGCCCGATCCTAATCTTCATCTTTAATTTCTTTAAAATTCTTGCAGCCCGTCTTATTTTATCTGAAGGTTTCCTCAGATTGAGCAGTAGAACTCTGATTTCACCTTCAGTTGTAACTCTCTGTCAGACCAGCAGGGGACACTTTAACATCACATTTTACATAAAACTCCCAACAGAGTTCAGTACGACAGAAATGCTTTGTAAAGCAAAGTTAAAAATCACACAACACCAGGTTATAGTCCAACAGGTTTAATTGGAAGCACACTTGCTTTCGGAGCGACGCTCCTTCATCAGGTGATCGTGGAGGACACAAATCTAAGGCACAGAATTTATGGCAAAACTTTACAGTATGATCTAACTGAAATTATACATTGAAAGATACCTTGATTGTCTGTTGAGTCTTTCGAATGCCATGATCGTTTCACTTCTTTCATGTGTAAATCACAAAACCTTTTTTTTAAAAGTTGCATTCACAGCTTAGCTGTAACAATGGGTGTTAGCTAGAATATGTTGAAGGTGTTAGCCCCCTGTGTTCTCTGTTGTAAAGCAACTTCGGGTTGTAGCTTTCACTGCTGCTGCTCTATTAGCCTGACACAATCCTTCTGAAAGCAGCAGGTAGTGGCAAGTCTAAATTTCTTCAAGGGTCTCAGTTTGTGAGGTGTCGGTTGTAAGGATGCCATCCTCTCTCAGCAGCTGCCATCTCTTTCTCTTTTAGTTCTTCCTTCCTTTGGTGAGCTGACAAAAGCTGTTTGAATGTATTTGTAAACCACCTCTGAATGTGTGCAGTGAGCTTTGCTCTTGGTGGGACATGTGTCCTGCAAATGATGCGCTATGCGTGGGCAGGAAGTTAATGTTGAAGCCCCAGATGAGGCACGATCGTATTAATTGGCAGAGCAAGCTCGCCAGGCCATGGCTGTGTCTC
Organism: Chiloscyllium plagiosum; assembly: GCF_004010195.1. Taxonomy (NCBI): domain Eukaryota; kingdom Metazoa; phylum Chordata; class Chondrichthyes; order Orectolobiformes; family Hemiscylliidae; genus Chiloscyllium; species Chiloscyllium plagiosum. Next base: position 8,386,423 of record NC_057728.1, read on the forward strand.
TTGCTGTGTGTGTGTGTGTCTGTCTGTCTGTCTGTGTGCGTGTCTGTGTTTCTGTGAGAGAGAGAGAGAGAGAGATGGGGGTGTTGGTGGCTATGAAGAGAGGATTTGGGGAAGATAAAGGCAGCGATGAGGGGGAGGCAGTGGCATCATTGTAATATTATTGGTTAGCAATCCAGAACTCTAGGCCAAAGTCTGGGATCATAGCCTGACCTCGGTGGTGGGCAAGTTGCTGGAGGGAATCCTGAGGGACAGGATGTACATGTATTTGGAAAGGCAAGGACTGATTCGGGATAGTCAACACGGCTTTGTGCGTGGGAAATCATGTCTCACTAACTTGATTGAGTTTTTTGAAGAAAAAACAATGAAGATTGATGAGGGCAGAGCAGTAGATGTGATCTATATGGACTTCAGTAAGGCGTTCGACAAGGTTCCCCATGGGAGACTGATTAGCAAGGTTAAATCTCTTGGAATACAGGGAGAACTAGTCATTTGGATACAGAACTGGCTCAAAGGTAGAAGAAGGTGGTGGTGGAGGGTTTTTTCAGACTGGGGGCCTGTGACCAGTGGAGTGCCACAAGGATCGGTGCTGGGCCCTCTACTTTTTGTCATTTACATAAATGATTTGGATGCGAGCAGAAGAGGTACAGTTAGTAAGTTTGCAGATGACACCAAAATTGGAGGTGTAGTGGACAGCGAAGAGGGTTACCTCAGATTACAACAGGATCTGGACCAGATGGGCCAATGGGCTGAGAAGTGGCAGATGGAGTTTAATTCAGATA
>NC_057728.1:8387359-8392707 GCF_004010195.1 Chiloscyllium plagiosum
AAATAGACAAAGTCTTTTCCCTGGGGTGGGGTAGTCCAGAATTAGAGGGCATAGGTTTAGGGTGAGAGGGGAAAGATATAAAACAGACCTAAGGGGCAGCTTTTTCACACAGAGGGTGGTACGTGTATGGAATGAACTGCCAGAGGAAATGGTGGAGGCTGGTACAATTGCAACATTTAAGAGGCATTTGGATGGATATATGAATAGGAAGGGTTTGGAGGGATATGGGCCATTGCTGGCAGGTGGGACTAGATTGGGTTTCAGATATCTGGTCGGCATGGACGGTTTGGACCGAAGGGTCTGTTTCCATGCTGTACATCTCTATGACTCTATATGGGGACCATGGAGAATGGTGAAATTAGAACTAGCTAAGATCTGGAGTAGACAACTGGCTTAATGTTGACTGTGTAACCATTTTTGACGGCCATAAGAACCCATCAAACTCACTCATGTCCTTTATTGAAGAACATCTGTTGTCTTTACCTGGTCTGGCCTATGCGTGATTCCAGATGGACAGTATTGTGATTGACCTTTGCACTTTGAGCATTAGATGTGCAATAAATGCGGACCAAATCAGCAACATCTGCATCCCATGGGTGGGGTGGAGGCTACAAAGGAGAGAGAACAGTTTCAAAGCCATCAGCAAAGGAATACTCAACTAACCTGGAGCCAGGAAAAATTGAAATCACTGATGAATCCCTTGAAATTTAGTGTAGGTTTGCCAGCTTAAGGCTGCAGTTGTGGAAAGAATGAGGTGGATGCTATTTTAATAAACACTGTGTCAATATTTAAATTGAAATCTGAGGTTAAGAACTGAGATGGAGTAGAAAGGGCACTAACTGCCTGCCTAAAATCCTCCAGACTTGTTCATTTGCAAGGAATGGGCATTAGCTGTTGACCTCACCAGCTTGGAGAAAGTGTGTTCAGGGTGGAGGAGCATATGATTATTTTGCTAACAATCTTATATTGCTAACTTATAACTACTGTCTTTGCATCAATTTAAAAATTGTTAGGCCAAAGAAATAAAAGTTGTTAAAAAAACACACAAGAACCGCAGGTCAGAAGCAATAACAGAAAGTGCTGGAGAAACTCGGCAGGTCTAGCAGCTTCTGTGGAGAGAGAGCAGAGTTAATGTTTCGGGTCCAGTGACCATTCTAAAGAACTAAGAAGTTCAGAATAAAAGCTTCCCTTGTGTATTGTGTCTGTAAATCTAAAGCAAGTTAATTTTTGATAAAACCTTCGAACATCATACAGTAAAGAAGAGGCCATTTGGCCCATCGGGTCTGTACTGCCAAACATATTCTACTTTCCACACTAGTCCCACCTTTCTGCACTGGGCCCATATTCCCGAATGTTATTACACTTCAAGTGCTCATCCAAATACTTTTTAAAGGCTATGAGGCCTCAGCTACCCTCCATGCAGTGCATTTCAGATCCCACCATCCTCTGGGGAAAAAAAGTCTTTTCTCAAATCCTCTCTAAACCTTCTGCCTTTCACTTTAAAATTATGTTCCCTTCAAATATTGACCCTTCAGGGGAACAGCTGCTTTCTATTCATATTGTCCCCACCCTCAGATAATCTTACGCAACTCAATCAGGTCTCCCCTCAAACTTCTCCACTTCAAAGAAAACAACCTGAGCTTATCCAGCCTCTCTTCATAGCTGAAATACTCCATCCCAGGCAACATCCTGGTGAATCTCCTCTGTACCCCCTTGAGGGCTATCACATCCTTCCTGTAGCGAGGTGACCAGAACTGCACACTGTACGCCAGCAGTGGCCTCACCAAAGTACTGCACAGCTCCAGCATAATCTCCCTACTCTTATAATCTACATTATGACAGATATAGGCAAGTGTTCCATATGTCTTCCTCACTACTGTTTATCTGTTCTGCCACCCTTGGGCACCTGTAGATAAGCACTCTAACATCCCTGTGTTCCTCTGAGCTAACTAGTGTCTTACCAATCATTGAGCTCACCCTGTCATCTTCTGTCTTCCAAAATGCACCACATCAGAATTATCATGGTTAAATTAAATCTGCCATTGACCTATCCATCTGTTGCAACCTTTAATCTCACTGCCCACCCAATGTTTGTATCGTTAGCAAATTTACTTATCATCTCCATCCCACCCCAAATTCTCATCTGTATCATGTATGAATATCATAAACAATAGAGGATCCAGCACTGATTCCTGGGGTATGCCACTGCACACACTTCACTGGGGAAGTTGTTGTATTCTTTTAATTCTACTTCTGCGTGAGTCAAAATATACCAAATACTGACACAAATACAGGAGGTCTTGTTATGACCGGACTGCATCACCTGATGGACAAGTCAGTGAAAATGAAGTCCCTAAAACTGAAAAGTATCGCACAAGAGGAGCTCTCATAAAATATTATTTTGACCTCTGCCCTATGCCACATTCAAATGCTAATACAATGCAATGTTAATGTTAATGGGTGGCTGCAATGACAAACCTTTAGTATGGGATGCTGCATGGAGACACGGACAGAATGTAGAGGGTGATTGTCTAAGGTAGCAGCCAGGGTTGTGTTTGCCATTGCCTTGCAGATTGCAGCAGGCATGGGAGCAGGGCTGTACAATTGAACACTGGTCGCTGCACACACTTTCCTCAGTCTTTAGTTCAATAGCAATATCACATTGTCGGTGACCAGTTTGATAGTTAAAGCGTGTTGAAAAGGAACCTGTACATGTCGCTCTGTTGTAAAGCGTGTTTCGTCAACACGAATTCACTGCAATGCAATTGATGAATTGGGGACAGTTTCTACAGCGCGAACTTTTAAAATGTGTGTTGGCTGTTTTGCGATTACAACACCAACACTTCAAGTGCCGATTCTAAAGCGTGACGTTCTATGCCGCAGGGTTGCACAAGAACGCCACCATCACGTTAGAGAAGAACTGACTGTAATTGCATCTGCAAGTGCTGTTACCTGCAACACTCTGGTGATAGTACATCGGATTAGAATGGGTAGCTAGTTTATTCAGCCAGTGCATACTCGATGGGCTGAGTGGCCTCATTCTGTGTTGTAACATTTCTCTGGTTTCATGGTTCTTTGTCTCTGTGTAGTGCTGCTGATGAGTGTGCTCTAATGTGCAGCACAGGCAAGAAACTGGAAGAACACAGCCAGCCAGGCAGCATCAGGGGGTACAGATGTTGATGTTTCGGGTGTAACCCTTCTTCAGGACCTGGGGTGGGTATGGGGGGAGCTGCAGATAAAGACGGAGGCGGGGCAGGATGGTGAAGTGGGGATAGGTAAACACAGGTAGAGGGTACGACCTAGTTGGTCAATGGGAGGAATGGATCTGGTTGGTGGCAGGGAGCAGTGTCAGCGAGGGGGAGGGGCTGGGAAGGGAGTCAGGGGATGGGGAAGGAGGTTATTTGAAATTGGAGAACTCAATGTTGAGTCCTCTGGGCTGGAGGGTGCCCAGTTGGAAGATATGGTACTGTTCCTCCAACAGGTGCTGTGGTTTGATTTAGCAAAATAGGTGAATATCTGGGATACTTGCGAGTGGAATGTCTCCTTGACCGAGCAGAGGCAGAGGAATTGGGAGTCTGTGGCTTTGTAGTAAACATCCATCAGGAGACTCACTGGAGATGGAAATGGTGAGGTCAAGAAAGGGGAGGGAGGTGTCCAAGATGGACCAAGTGAATTTGAGCGCAGGGTGGGAGTTGTGGGCGAAGTTGATGAACTGCTCCAGTTCAGCCTGGGTGCAGGACGCTGCACTGATGCAACAGCAGAAGAGTTGGGCATAGTGCCTGTGTAGGTACTGAAGAGGGACTGTTCGATATAGCTAACAAAGAGGCAGGCATAGCTTGGGCCCATCCAGTTGCCTGTGGCCACTCCTTTGTTGGACCGTTCATGCTGACAGTCCTTGGTTCACGCCGGTCCTGCCACCCAGCCCCCAGGTACCTTCCCCTGCAATCGGAAATTATGCAAAACCTGCCGATCCACCAACCCTGACCTGCATACAGGACCCCAAACAATCCTTCCAGGTGAGACAGCGATTCACCTGCTTCTCTCCTAACCTAGTTTACTGCATCAGGTGGTCCTGGTGTGGTCTTCTCTACATCGGGGAGACTGACCGTAAACTTAGGGAAGGATTTTGGGTAATCCAAGATGGAGGATGGGAAAAAATTTCTGTAACAGCTGCTTTTTTGAGGTATTTTGGGTGTTGGAGATGATTTCCTCGAATTCCAGGAGCAGCAAGTACTATTTTATTTGCTGTTGCATTGTTTTGGAACTTGGGGAGAAAAAAAAAGTCAAAGCGATAGGATTTTTAAAAGGGAGAAGAACAGACAAGGGAAGCACATGGTGAGGTCAGTGCAGGAGAGAGAGAGAGAAAGAACCCACAGTGCTAACTGACAGTTAGCAGTTACTGCCTTTGCTGTTTGAATTCATGTGTCGCTGGACATCGGAGTGCGTCTGGGAAAATTAACAAACGGTGAGATTCACAACTGATCATGGAGGAACCTGCTTGGGAGAGTAGTACTGGGTTCTTTCTTCATTATATGTTTTATTGAGCTATGTCTCTTGATTAAAAGTATAAGCCATAAGTATTAATTTAACCTGGAGCAGTGTTTTGTAGAGGAATAAGACAGTGCTATTTTCTGGGTCTGTGGATTGACAGAAGCAAAAATGGCCCTTAGTAGAGTGAGAGTTTATGGGTTGCTGAGGATTATATCTGCAATAAATGCAGTTGGTTGTGATTCCTATCAGATCAAATGGATCAATTGGAGAGACCGTTAGAGACAATGAGGAATTTACAAGAGCAAGGGGATGTGATGGATGGGAAAGTCTCAGATACAGTCACATAGATGGATTAACTCCAGGAAAGGTAAGAGAAGTAGGCAGGTACTACAGGAATCTTCCGTGGCTATCCCCATTTCAAACCAGTATGTTGTTTTAGAAAATGTAGGGGGTGATGGACACTCAGGGGTACGTAGCACAAACAGCCAATTTTCTGGTATTGAGACTGGCTCTCATGTAATGAGAGGTATGTCGGGTTCCAAGCGATCGATTGTGTTAGGGGACTCTCTAATCCGAGGTACAGACAGACGTTTCTGTAGCCAGCAGCGAAAAATCAGAATGGTGTGTTGTTTCCCTGGTGCCAGGATCAAGGATGTCTCCGAGAGGGTGCAGAATGTTCTCATCGGGGAGCGGGACCAGCAGGAGATTATTGTACACATTGGAACAAGCAACGTAGGAAGGGAAAAGGTTGAGATTCTGAAGGGAGAATACAGAGAGTTAGGCAGGAATTTAGAAAGGAGGTCCTTGAGAGTAGTAATATCTGGATTACTCCCAGTGCTATGAGCTAGTGAGGGCAG
>NC_057728.1:8393099-8545098 GCF_004010195.1 Chiloscyllium plagiosum
AAGGGTTAACATTTCAGCTATACTGAGGGAAGATATTCCCGGAAATACATCCAGGGATGTTACTTGGGTGGAACTAAGAAATAAGAAAGGGATGATCACCTTATTGGGATTGTATTATCGACCCCCTAATAGTCAGAGGGAAATTGAGAAACGAATTTGTAAGGAGATCTCAGTTATCTGTAAGAATAATAGGGTGGTTATGGTAGGGGATTTTAACTTTCAAAACATAGACTGGGACTGCCATAGTGTTAAGGGTTTAGATGGAGAGGAATTTGTTAAGTGTGTACAAGAAAATTTTCGGATTTAGTATGTGAATGTACCTACTAGAGAAGGTGCAAAACCTAACCTACTTTTGGGAAATAAGGCAGGGCAGGTGACTGAGGTGTCAGTGGGGGAGCACTTTGGGGCCAGTGACCATAATTCTATTAGGTTTAAAATAGTGATGGAAAAGAATAGACCAGATCTAAAAGTTGAAGTTCTAAGTTGGAGAAAGGCCAATGTTGATGGTATTAGGCAAGAAATTTCAAAAGCTGATTGGTAACAGATGTCCGCAGGTAGAGGGGCGGCTGGAAAAGGAAGCCTTCAAAAATGAGATAATGAGAGTCTAACGAAAGTATATTCCTGTTAGCGAGAAAGGAAAGGCTGGTAGGTATAGGGAATGCTGGATGACTAAAGAAACTGTCCTCATTCCTGAAGAAGGGCTAATGCCCGAAACGTCGATTCTCCTGTTCCCTAGATGCTGCCTGACCTGCTGCGCTTTTCCAGCAACACATTTCCATCTAAAGAAATTGAGGGTTTGGTTAAGAAAAAGAAGGAAGCATATGTAAGGTATAGACAGGATAGATCGATCGAGCGAATCCTTAGAAAAGTACAAAGGCAGAAACTTTATTGCTGGAACAGCACAGCAGGTCAGGCAGCATCTAGGGAACAGAAGATTCGACGTTTCGGGCACATGCCCTTCTTCAGGAATGAGCAGAGAGTGTTCAGCAGGAGAAGATAAAAGCTAGGGAGGAGGGACTTGGAGGAGGGGCGGGGGAAATGGGCAAGGACTGATTCGGGATAGTCAACATGGCTTTGTGCATGGGAAATCATGTCTCACAAACTTGATTGAGTTTTTTGAAGAAGTAACAAAGAAGATTGATGAGGGCAGAGCGGTAGATGTGATCTATATGGACTTCAGTAAGGCGTTCAACAAGGTTCCCCATGGGAGACTGGTTAGCAAGGTTAGATCTCCACCAGTTGGTTGGGGATTGCCGGTTGCTGGTTCTCCTCTATTCTCTCACTCCCCTCAATCCAGATATTGGACATTGCTCAATGAAAACTGCGGAGGCTGTAGATCAGAAATGAAAACAGGAGTTGTTGGAAAAGCTCAGCAGGTCTGGCACCATCTGTGAAGAGAAGTCAGAGTTAACATTTCGGGTCCGTTCTGAGAATGGGTTAACGGACCGGTAACTTTAACGTTGACTTCTCTTCACTGGTGGTGCCAGATCTACTGAGCTTTTCCAACAACCCCTGTGTTTGTAATTGAACATTGCTGCGTGTTCCAAAGGCACCGGAATACTGACAGTTCACGCAGGATATGTCCCTGCCCAACCTCGCTCCTGCCAACATTTGAAAATCCCACTCAATAACTGCAACGTGTTCTAACTCCTGAAAGCAAAGAGAGCCAACCAGACCAGCGTTGCAACAAGTGGTATGTCCTACAGATGCTGAGACCTAGATGACATTCTTCCAGGAAATGTCAGCACTGCCCCAGGTTTGATTTGTCCATGCCTCCAATAGTAAGTCATTCTGCTTCCTTTATGCTTCCTGGCAGTTTGATATGTAAGATGTCCGGTTTATTTTAGCTTAGTCATGAACACTATGTAATGTCTTTATTTTGACTATTGGCTGCTTGGAGATGAGGCTAAACTGAGCTACATTGGGCACATGCTCACGCATACACATAAGCATGTACAGAGGAACCTCGATTATCTGAACGAGATGGGCGGCACTAGTTCGTTCAGATAACTGATTATTTGGATAATTGATTTTAGCTTAAACAGGGGAAGCCATACTGATCGAACGCTGTGCTTGACCAGAGAATTTGTTTAAATCTATAATTTTAATGAGTCTACCATTTAAACAAACGAATCTTTGCAGTCCACAAATTACAGGTTAAAATGAGAAGAGCTTACCATGAAATCCCAGCATTAAACAAGGTCCTGAACAGCTTCTATGATTGCAAGACCATTTACAGTATCAGTTTCTGGGAACTCAGTCTCGCGATAGGAAGACGGAAGCTCCGTCTCGTGAATGCATTTACGTTCCCGGCCTTTTTTTAAATGAAAGTGTCAAGAATACTATAAAACGCTTACCTTTGCAAAGGGCTGTATAACTAACCCTTGCCTAAAAGAATTCAGTCTCTGATGATTGAGCTGCTTGTGTTTCTTTGTTTTTGCCAGCGTTTTCACATCATCTTCAGTACAGGTAAATCGAATACACTCACCTCTTTGATGTAACATTTTTGTGGGGCCTTGAAATCTTCTTCGGATAATCTGATATTCGGATAATTGATATTCGGATAATCGAGGTTCCTCTGCACATGTGATTGTGCATGCACGCATTCAAATTGTGATTTGTGAGGTGCAAGTTCCCAGATTTCTATTGATTTCAATGGATTTATCAACAATGAGCACTAGAGCTCTAATTGTTTGAGTTGGTGCTTATAAGAATTCAATTTGCTGAGCTTTGTGACCTCGCTCTGTTGTTTTCTCCTGATTAATTCTGCTGTCGTTTAGCCTTACTTGAGAATGATTCAAAAGACACCAGTTACTTTCTGGCCAGCCTCCAGTTTACGCTTCACCTTTCACACAGAACACAACCTGGGAAATGTACCTGAGTTCAAAGCCACCTCACTGGAAATTTCGCACTATGGCTTTTTAAATGAAAAGTACTTCAATTGACAGCAAAACACTAGCAGAAGAAAGGAGCTGCGCAGTGCAGGTTCTTTATTTTTAATTTTTTTTTAAAAACTGAAGTTAAAATAAGGTAAAACCTTACTCTGCCTTTGTTATCTTGGAAGGTCAGTTTCACAGTTGCCATTCCAGTCTAGTTACTCCCAGCTTGGAATGCCTGATTTCCAGCCTGACTATTTGTTCAGTCAGTCAGTGTGACCAGCAATCAGCAGATGGCGCTGTACCCACATAGTTCGCGAAATATTGCTGAATGCTCAAACTTTGTTGGATGCTCTGTGTTGGAAATCTGTAGATCCTGCACCAGAGAAACTGTTCAAAGGAGAAATAGGTCAGAGGAGATGCCACCATCATTATGAGGCTGAACTTTCCAACTCATGCCCTCTATTTGGACATTACAAGATCAATGATTTTACTTTCATTGAACCAAGGAAGAACTTAAATTTAGTTTGATTTGTTCATTCCCAGCATGCGGATACTGCTAGTTTGTATTGTCCCACCTCCTGTGAAGATGGTGACGAACTGATTTCTTAATCTGTACAGTCCATGCATGGTGAAACTTTTGTCACCAATGCTATTAGGCAGGGTATCTCAGATTGCAACCCAGAGGCAATGAAGGAATGATGATTCAAATCCATTGCAACTTCACGTCCTGATGATGTCTTCAGATAGTTACAATTGTGGGATCTTTTATGTCTTCCCGAGAGGTAAGGTATAATCCATGATATGTTTCAGGTTGAAAGGGGCAGCGCTAACTGACAGGAAGCCTGGACAGTGATGCATTATTGGTGTGTGTTGACTCTCTAATACCATGATATGAATGATTAGTTCTTCCCCTTCATGATACAGTGGAATTTTCATTCACCATAGTTCTGTATGTGCAATCTAGCTTATATGTAAGAATTATGAGCCATCAATGTATAGCTCTGTCTGTGGATTGTTTCTCATTTCCTTTTCTAAGAAGAAAACAATTGTTTTTATTACTTGTGAGCAAGTGTAGGAACAACAGCAGTCAAGTGTAGACAAATTGTCAATATCTGTCAACCACTGGGGAAAGGGCAACTTGCAGTTTAGCAGAAAACATCTTGTTTATATAATATAAATATAGTTAAAAGGAAGTAGAATAGATATACATGGTGAAACTCATGTAAAATAACAGTATTTAGTCTTTACTTTAGCCTTGATTAAGAAGCTTGACAGCTTAATAAGTCTTTAATTTCCTCCCTGCAAAATATAATGATGTGGTGAAGTGGGTTAGGTGTCTGCTCCTTCACCTCTCAAACATGAGATTGAATTCACCACAGATTATAAGAGTGAAAATAAGATTGCTATATACGCCATCAGCTATTTGGCTTGTTTCCACTCTCCAAGTGGGTGTGGATTCACTGTCAAGCTTTGTACAACTCAAATTCAACCAGGCTGCAGTGATGGGTTGTGTGGAAAATGGAGGTGCTGTTCTACAGAGTGCTGCAGCTCTCTGAAATACGGAGCGTTCCTTCAGCTCTGTGCGCTGGTGCAATTCCCACTTCCATTGGCAGCTGTCTAGGTACGAAACTCTGGAGTTCTCTACCTGAACCTCTTCACTTGTCTTTTCACTCGAGGCATTCCTTAAGCCTCACTCTTGGATGATGGTTTGTTGTCGTATTCTGTCTGGTGATAGTCTAGTAATTACCGTGGGATGTTATGCCATGTTCAAGGAGCTGAATAAATACAACTTGCTGTTGCTTTTCCGAGTTTGGGAGATCTTATCACCCTCGTGAACCCAAACTTGTGTGATCCGTCTCACCTCAAGGCATTAGAATGTTATTCAACCTTCTGTGTTATTTGGCCACTTGAACATTCATATTTTCCCAAAAGACACTCGGTGTGTAACTCCACATTAATGACTGTTGTAGAAGATGGTACAAGGAACTTCCTATTTACGTGATTTGGTCAGGCTTGATACTTTTTCATTTTTGATTTATTATTGTCACATGTACATAGATACAGTGAAAAGTATTGTTTAGCTTGCTATGCAAGCAAATCTTAGCTTATACAAGTACACCAGGGTAATAAAACAGAATGCAGATTATAGTGTACAGCTACAGAGAAGGTGCAGAGAAAGTTCGACTTTAATATGAGAGGTCCGTTCAAAAGTCTGATAACAGCGAGGAAGAAGCTGTTCTTGAACCTGTTGGTACATGTTTTCAAACTTTTGTATCTTCTGCCTGGTGGTAGAAGGTGGAAGAGAGAGTGTAACCAGAGTGGAAGGGGTCTTGGATTATGTTGGCTGCTTTCCCGAGGCAGTGGGAAGTACAGATGGAGTCAGTGGATGGAAGGTTGGTTTGCGTGATGGTCGGGGTTATTTTGGGCAATGGTTAATCAAAATGAACATCTGTAAAAGCAACAGTCACAAAACAATTATGGGAAGTGAAGAGTATGTTCGTGTTTCAACTGATGGTGACTGAGGTACAATTTTAACACCATCTATCTCCTGTTGTAATCTGTATCATGACTGATAAAGGCAAGTAACTCATTTGCCTTCTTAACTACCCTATTAACGTGTCCTGCCACCTTCAGGTATCTGTGGACCAGTAACCCCAAGATCCCTCTGCTTCTCTGCTGTGATGTCATACACAAAACAATACTTGTCATTTAGGCTTCCCTGTGAAAAATGAGGGGGCTTTGTGGTGGAGTGAGTGATAGCACCCGTATCTCTAGGCAAGAAGCTCTAGTTTCAAGTCCCATTTCAGTTTTATCAGAATGTGATCTGACAGATTGATTTTCAATCTGTAAATCTTTCCAGTAATCTCCGGTACACTGTAAAGACCAAGTCTTTTTATTTTACTTTACTTTGGATTGGGCACCAGAACTGGATGGATACTATTGTAAACCATGGGCTGCGGAAGGAGACCTAACAGCACCTTGTGCTGAGCAAGCCTCTTCCATAGACAGACTGTTGATCTGAGTTTTCACTGAGGATCAGTCGTATGAGCCAGGAGTCCTCAGTGTGGTAACAGCTCTTCTGGGCAGGTAGGCAGCTTGTGAATGAAAAATTCAGGAGCAGAGGTCTCTTGCCTGCCAGCGACAACATCTCTCCTTCCTTTTCACTGAAGTTACTAAAGTCTGGAGGCCAGCTGACGATGTTTGTCCCCCATTTATGAGATTGCATCTAACCAGTGACTGAGAAACTGAACAATTGATGTTTCAACTGCCCCTTCCACCCCTGTGTCTTCAGCAAGGAACTGAAAAGACTTGGATGCAAAGGTCAGAGGTCAGAAGGTCTTGGAAGAAGCAAAAGGGACACTTCATCGAGTCCTGAGGGTTGGAGCTATTGAACTGCGTTTCCCCAATATTTTTGCCTCCATCCACACCATCATTGTTTATTTGTTTAACTCTGTCAATCTATGCATGTCGGGTTTTAAGAAGGGATTTGGAGTTTTAGATAATGGTGTAATGTGGTGATCATTCATACTTTTGTTTACCTAGCGTGAATGTATTTGTAATAAGTAGTCGCCCTTGTAAATACAGAAAAATGGTCAGTGTTTTCTGTTCACCAGACAGGTAAATTGGGAGTGTTGAGTAATTTGATTATATCTTTAACATTAGTGACCACTCTGGGCTTGTGTGCCGGTGCATTTTGCCAAGTGATTTGTGACAAAGTGGGGTGAGAATGAGAGATTGTAGTCGGAATGATGTGGCACCTGCAATACAAAAGCTTCTCCATGGTAAAGGTTCATTCCCTGAGCTATGTCGCCCTTGTTCCGAGGGGGTTGCTACACATGTATGTGCACACACACTTACGGAAAATGAATTCTTCGTCAAGGTGCCAATGCGCTGCTGGTTTTCCCTCATAACCCAGAGAGCATCGGTACCTTCATTAGAGAGCAGATAATATAGTACAATCACACACTGCTGTCCCCATCATCACTCCGGTTAAAGGATTTCAGCATGAGCAGTATGGTTGATATGAAGCAAGGCTGTAATCCCCAATCAACCTTCACAGTTTACAGTGCACAATCCGATGCCATTTCTCAATCCTGAAAGAACATCGACTTAATTTCTGCCACTATTTCATGCAGCTTAACAGCCACTGGTCTTGCCGAGAAGGTTGGTGTTGGTGTCTTTTCACGCGATGAAAGAGAATCTCTTCCCAAAGTCAGTCTTTGAAATGTGGATGGATTGTACCTTATGGCTGCTCATTTCAATAGGCTTATATTGACACTTCTGCCCTGATAAATGGCAGTGTGACTTTCAAGATAAAGTTACCAGGTGGGAGTGGGGAGAAGGTCAAAGGTTATGCATTCCTGCAGGCCCTCTGGCCTTTTTGTTGCATTTTCAGGATGTGTGAGCGAGCAAACATGACACTCCTATCTGCTGAAGCTCAAACTGAGTGACGGAGATCGAAGACTGTAGTGGGCAGTCCAGACCTCTGATTACAGAGCGCTGAGACTGAGCACCGTGCTGCTTTATATTTCTGGCATACGTTTTCTAATTCAGTATTTTAACCAGATTTGATTGACCCTGAGAACCTATCTGTGTCAATGATGCATAGTATAGGTGATAGAGGAAGTTAAATATTGTTCTGCTCGAGCTGCTCAATTAAGCTCCTTGTTTTATAGTGATACTGATTTTCCGCAAAATGTAAGATGGTGCAGTGTCAAGGGTCCCGACAGCGCAACAGGAAGTGAGTGGGACTGCTGCTCAGAGACAACTAGTTAGGCACAGTCATGACTAACTGAATGCCATGACCATTTGAGGGTCAGGGACAGTTGCTTGCTGAAGCGTGGAGGGGGCAGCTGACTCCACTGTTAGCTCCCAGTTGTTGACAATCCAGGTGCCATACTGAAACAGCACCCAGACACACACCCAATGCTCCATGAGCTGGCAGTGTCGTGCTGCTGGTCTGAGAGGAGGATTTTGAATTGAAATCGCTGTCATCGCCACCACATCTGCCACTCTGTGATCCCTGAACTGCAGGCTGATATTCTGGGCCCTCCAATACCAGACTCAACTGTAGTTTTCCAAACATAAACAAGATCGACCACTCTCTGAAGATGAAGCTCATTCAGTTTTTTCTTTCCTTCTAATCATGAAAGATATTCAACTCTGACACATTTCTATATAAAACTCAAGGAACAGTGTGTGCTCTGATGGCTGACACAGCTTGGCTTTCAGACATGTTTACAGTGTAGAATGGGAAAAGTAACTTTATGACTTAAGGAGTAAAGATGTTGTAAAGTGTCTTGAAGCATCTGTTTCACATTACAGTTCACAAACTCTGTTCCGAGCCAGCATTTCTTGTAATTAATTGTCGCTGGTTATGATGGTGATTAAAACCATGGACCTGCACTGTCCACAACCCACTTGCCAACTTGTGTAATTTTTTTCCTGAGGTGTTGCCTGAATAAAGTTTTGTACCAGGCATCCTATGAAATAGGAAGGAACTTAATGACTGAGGTGACTGTCTCTTCAGGGTATTGTAAACTGATACCAAAGTTGCAATGTGGTCTGTCCAGATTCTGGCAGCCAGCTCCTTTATCTTGTGAGGAGCATCAGATTGGTGACTGTGTTTCGTAGTAATGGAACAGTTTTTGAGATTAGCTTTTCCCAAGCATGTGGGAATCAACCAGAGATGCACAGCTCATTGCTTGGAAGTACTCTTTACAGCTCTGCAATTTGGCCAATGTAGTTTAACACACATAATGTAACTTACGGGCACTTATCATTTTGTAATCCCTTGGCCTGTACTTGGCAGGCCTGCGTAATTGCAGTGTACTGATGCCAACAACTGTGGGTACAGTTCCTGCAGTGGCTGAGGTTACCATATAGCTCTTTCCTTCTCAACCTCTTCCCCCCCTCCTGAGGCATGGTGACCTTCAGGTTAAATCACTACTAGTCCTCTCTCTCTCTCTCTCTCTCTCTCTCTCTGTGTAATGAGAGAGCAGCTCTACAGTCTGGCAAGACTGTGCTGACTTTACCTTGTATATTCAAGAAGAGACTTCATTATATCAAGGACTATTTTGAAGTCCAGTTCCGATCTCCGATGGAAAGCTGCCACATGAGAACTCTGTGGGAAGCCAGAGAAGTGATTGCTGGGCCTGTTGCTGAGATATTTGTATCATCGATAGTCACAGGTGAGGTGCCAGAAGACTGGAGGTTGGCTAACGTGGTGCCACTGTTTAAGAAGGGTAGTAAGGTCAAGGCAGGGAACTATAGACCAGTGAGTCTGACCTCGGTGGTGGGCAAGTTGTTGGAGGGAATCCTGAGGGACAGGATGTACATGTATTTGGAAAGGCAAGGACTGATTAGGGATAGTCAACATGGCTTTGTGCGGGGGAAATCATGTCTCACAAACTTGATTGAGTTTTTTGAAGAAGTAACAAAGAGGATTGATGAGGGCAGAGCAGTAGATGTGATCTATATGGACTTCAGTAAGGCGTTCAACAAGGTTCTCCATGGGAGACTGATTAGCAAGGTTAGGTCTCACAGAATACAGGCAGAACTAGCTTTTGGATACAAAACTAGCTCAAAGGTAGAAGACAGAGGGTGGTGGTGGAGGGTTGTTTTTCAGATGGACAGCAAAGAGGGTTACCTCAGATTACAACAGGATCTGGACCAGATGGGCCAATGGGCTGAGAAGTGGCAGATGGAGTTTAATTCAGATAAATGCGAAGTGCTGCATTTTGGGAAAGCAAATCTGAGCAGGACTTTTACACTTAATGGTAAGGTCTTAGGGAGTGTTGCTGAACAGAGAGACCTTGGAGTGCAGGTTCATAGCTCCTTGAAAGTGGAGTTGCAGGTAGATAGAATAGTGAAGGTGGTGTTTGGTATACTTTACTTTATTGGTCAGAGTATTGAGTACAGGAGTTGGGAGGTCATGTTGCGGCTGTACAGGACATTGGTTAGGCCACTGTTGGAATATTGCATGCAATTCTGGTCTCCTTCCAATCAGAAAGATGTTGTGAAACTTGAAATGGTTCAGAAAAGATTCACAAGGATGTTGTCAGGGTTGGAGGATTTGAGCTATAGGGAGAGGCTGAACAGGCTGGGGCTGTTTTCCCTGGAGTGTTGGTGGCTGAGGGGTGACCTTATAGAGGTTTACAAAATTATGAGAGGCATGGATAGGATAAATAAGCAAAGTCTTTTCCCTGGGGTGGGGGAGTCCAGAACTAGAGGGTATAGGTTTAGGGTGAGAGGGGAAAGATATAAAACAGACCTATGGGGCAACATTTCCACGCAGAAATGTTGTGTGTATGGAATGAGCTGCCAGAGGAAGCGGTGGAGGCTGGTAAAATTGCAATATTTAAGAGGCATTTGGATGGATATATGAATAGGAAGGGTTTGGAGGGGTATGGGCCGGGTGCTGGCAGGTGGGACTAGATTGGGTTGGGATATCTGGTTGGCATGGACGGGTTGGACCAAAGGGTCTGTTTCCATGCTGCACATCTCTATGACTCTATGAAATCTGGCAAATTGCTGACATATGATTCCAACCACCTTTTTCATTTT
Organism: Chiloscyllium plagiosum; assembly: GCF_004010195.1. Lineage (NCBI taxonomy): Eukaryota > Metazoa > Chordata > Chondrichthyes > Orectolobiformes > Hemiscylliidae > Chiloscyllium > Chiloscyllium plagiosum. Next base: position 8,403,545 of record NC_057728.1, read on the forward strand.
CAGTACCATCACCTGAATTTGAAGTATAATCTGCCTCCTAAGCTGAATGCACTTTTGCTGAAGGACTACATACACAGATTCCTCCTACCAGGAAGGTCCTCCTTCAACTTTCCTGAATGAAAATATCGAATTAATGTTGGAGGTAGAGTCATAGACTGTACAGCTTTGAAACAAGCCATCAACAATACTGTCAGGATCCACAGCCCTGGCAGTCTCCAGCACTTATAGCTGATTCTTGATATCACATGGAGTGAATCGAATTGGCTGAAGAGTGGCATCTGAGAGGCTGAGGACTGCATCATGAGGCAAAGATTGGTCACCCACTCAGCACTATTGGCTGATGATGGTTGCAAATGTTGCAGTCTTGCCTTTTGTGGGATTTGCTGGTCTTACATCATAGAGATATCCAGCACAGAAATAGAACCTTCAATCCAACTTATCCATGCCGAGCAGATATCCTAAATTAATCTAGGCCTATCTGCCAGCATTTGGCCCATATCCCTCCAAGCCCTTCCTATTCATATACCCATCCAGATGCCTTTTAAATGCTGTAATTGTACTAGCCTCCACCACTTCCTCTGGCATCTCATTCCACACACTCATCACCCTCTGTGTGAAAATATTACCCCTTCAGTCTCCTTTAAATCTTTCCCCTCACTTTAAACCTATGCCCTCTAATTTTGGACTCCCCCCACCCCCACTCCAGGAAAAAGACCTTACCTAATCATGACCTTCAGGATTTTATAAATCTCTGGAAGATCACCCATTGGCCTCTGATGCTCCAGGGAAAACAGCCCAGCCTATTCAGCCTCACCCTATCATGCAAACCCTCCAACCCTCGCAATATTCTTATAAGTCTCTTCTGAATACTTCCAAGTTTCACAAAATCCTTCCTATGGCAGAGTTGAATTGAATGCAATATTCCAAAAGTGGCCTAACAAATGTGGTGTACAGCTGCAATATGACCTCCCAACTCCTGTACTCAATGCTCTGACCAATAAAGGAAAGCACCTCCTTTACTATCCTCTAGGAGAAAGTGAGGACTGCAGATGCTGGAGATCAGAGCTGGAAAAGCGCAGCAGGTCAGGCAGCATCCAAGGAACAGGAGAATCGACGTTTCGGGCATGAGCCCTTCTTCAGGATTCCTGAAGAAGGGCTCATGCCCGAAACGTCGATTCTCCTGCTCCTTGGATGCTGCCTGACCTGCTGCACTCCTTCACTATCCTACCTATCTGCGACTCCACTTTCAAGGAGCAATGAACCTGCACTCCAAGGCCTCTTTGTTCAGCAATGTTTTTTGTCAGTTCTCATCGTTTATCTTGCTTTTTATGAATTGAAAGTGAGATTTTGCCCAAGTTGATATTTTTACCTAAAATATATTTTTCTTTCTTTCCTAGTTAATCTGATCCTCTTGAATTATCTGAAACAAAAGATAGTTGTGTCAGGCTTTAGTATCTGCAACGAAATGTGATCTGCTGAGGTGATCATTTTTAATTAGTAATCTCAGGTTTGCTTGAAGTTGGCAAATTGTTGCCACTTTGAGGTCAGTGCCAGTGAGACAGAGTTCAGGAATTAGCTCATTCTAACTCATTCCTGAGCTAGCCTTTCTTTTCACTCACTCACTTTCCACACTTTTAAGACTTGACGGTTCACATCAACCAGTGTATTATTGTTAAGGAGTTATTAATTAAGAAGTAGCAGTCATACAATTTCACAGAAATCCACCAGCCCTTGAACATTAGGGAATTCAATCTCCAATTCAGGAAATTCAGGCCAGCCGCTGAAATGTAAAACTATTTCCATTCACTGTTGAAATGTTGGGGTATTATCACTGGCGGTTGGAATGACATGTTGATTATCGATCAATAATCGCTGTCCACTTCACAAGTATTGAGCAAACTGTTCCGTGTTGCATTCAACATGGCAACACCTTGACCAATCAGAGTTCACTTACCAACCAATAGTACTCTCTTCACATGTAATAGAAACTGTTGTTCTCTATGAGATTTGTTGTTTTTGCAAATCTGTCCAAATGAGTACAACACGAAAGTCTTTAACAGCTTGTTTATCTTTCCCAGCAGCTCAATTCAAAATAAGAATTAAGAATGAATTAAGTCCTAATGTAAGTAATTTAAAATGTTGCTGATAGATCATATATTGTTCATGTTCTCATGATTTTGGGAACAGAAGATCCTTGTCACCAATGCAGAGCTACCAAGTGAGTTAAAATCTCAAACCCCACCCCTCCAACCCCTCTGCAGCTCCAATTATTTCTGACCTTGCTCGATTTCTACAAGAATAGACCTTAAAAAGCAAAATGCTGTGCAATGTTTTGGGGCCGTTGCAATAATGCTGAGTAACGTTCTTTTTAAACATCATAAATGTCTATAAGTCAGTAGTAAATCTGAAAAGGAAAGATTGTCATACTTTTTTTTTAAATTGGTTTCTTTTCATTTGCTTGATGTCTCTGGGAATCAATTGGTCCTTTGTCTCAGCATATGATCCAATCATTTCCTTTACAGCTCTCCACTAAAAGTGTGGTTGGTTCTTAAAAAAAAAACACATTCTTAAACTGACTTTTTTCTATGAGTTGAATGTCAACAAACATTGCCCTCAATTCCACCCCCCCAAATTCCCCACAGCATAATACTGTATGAATGCACAATTCTTAAGAGTGAGCATGAGTGATTACATGAAAGTGAGCCTGTTATTGGGGACGATTGTTAATAAGAGCACACTAAAACCATTGAGAACTTTGAGGCATTCACCCTGGATTCACGTCTTAAGAGGAGAGCTGAAATATTGACTTGGGATCCAGCCAATCTTTTCCCCAAAGCCCACCCAAAAAAAAACAATGATCAGGGCTGCCCATTGATGTCAACTCATCAACACAGGATCACGAACGTGTTTGAATGAAAAAGGCACTCCAGTTCATTGGTATGCACTTCCAGGACAGCAGTCTGACCAACCCCACAGAAACCAGGCACATTTGCAATGAATTGGCAGGTATCAGATGCCACAGTTTTTCTCGAGTGAATTGCTATGGAATTGATTTATAAATGCCTCCTTCCACTGTTTGAAGGAGGTAATGCCATACAAAGCCACATTGATTGGTAATCTACCAGGATACAATCACAAGCTTGTTAGTGCTTCACACATCTGAAAGTAAATGTAAATGGTGTTGGTTACTGTGATGTGACAGAGTACTGAAATGCATGCCTTTCTGTCACACGTACCTAATGTGAGTGAGGCAATAATTAACAGTGTGTGTGAATGTATTTAGTGTTCTGCAGTATGTTTTATTGCATTAATCTGTGCTTCCTATCTCTTGTTTTAAATTGTACTTCATGAAAAACCAAGTTGACACACGTGAATGTTTTCAGAAGAATTAGCTATTGTATTACCACTACGGGCTTCAGCTTGAGCACATTCCAATTTGCCTTGAAGACACTTACCAGGTTGCTCCTTAAAATGCTAATTTCAACCACTCTTACACTTCATCTGTCAGCGTCTATTACATACTGTGGTGCACATGATAATAAACAGATTCCACAATAAATTCTACCAGGAGAATGGCAGACCATATGTCCAGAGGGTCTAAAGCATTTTGTTTGCTTGTTTCTTTTCTCCCCACAGAATAGAAACAGTGGAGAATTGTTCTTTAAAAACGCGCAGCTAAGGCACACTGGGAAATACACCTGTACTGCTAAGACCACCGTCGACAGTGCGTCCGCATCCGCAGACCTGATTGTCAGAGGTAGGAATATCTTCGGTGGCTTTCTGAAGGAGTGCTGAAATAATAGGCAAGACGGAACTGCAAAGGGTAGCAGTTTTGATCACTGCATTGAAAGGAAAAGCTTCGAAACTCATATTGGAGCAGATTGCAAAATGTATATATAGAAACTGATTCCCAGGAGCACCTTTCTCAGTGGTCCCAGTGCCCTATTCCATGATCCTAGCAGTTAGTTGACCACAAGGTCCTATACCATGCTCTCAGCATCTTAAGCCAGATCTTATCACCTCCAACATTACAGTATCATTTGTCCATTTTTAGATTTGATATCTTGATCCTTTTGTGGTCCTGAGTAATAAGACTTGATTGTTGCCCCAAGTTAATTCTAGTTACTTTCCAGCTATACCTTTTAACAGAGTCCGTGAGTAGGCAGCTTTCCTGTGATTGGTTTGCTGGTGCATTAGAAACTGTTAATTAAGTGTGTTTCTCACAGTAATTCAAGCTCAAGCCTTGATGGGAGATGCCCACTTAGGATATGACAGTAAACATGGTGCTCTCAACTAATATTGCAGAAAACATCTGACCAATTCAATAATAGACTAGACATAATTAAAGTTGCTTATTTTAAAAGCTTAATTAACCTGTAAATTGCTTGAATGCTCCTGCTTCCACGGCCTGACCAAGACAATAGTTTCATGGGGAGCACCTCTGGTTGCAAGGTCCCCTTAAAACCACTGATGGAGCTCCATCCCTATTCATTCACTGCTGCTGAGGCAAAATACTAGAACTGCATTCCTAACAGCACCTGGAGGTGGGGGGTGGGGGGTGGTGGTGGTGGTACACCCCAAGTCCCAAGGTCAAAAGCGGCTAGGGAAGGCAGCTCATCACCACTTCCCGCAGGGCCATTAGTTATGTGCAATAAATGCTGGCCCAGCCAGCGAGACTCGACAAACAAAAAATGATAAATGATATTTATTTTCAATTTGAGCTGAATGAAACATTACAGGCTGAAAGATGTTTTTCTTTGGGGCTTGGTTCACTTCTGCATACACCAATATCTGCTTTATGACCTTTTTTTTCTGTTCTGTTCAATCTTTGATTTTCAGATGGAATTTCTATTTCACTTTGTTATTTGCATAATTAAATTATTTAAATGCCTAATTAAGCATTACTTTCCTTGGCTGCAGCAGTGATTTTTCAGACAAATCTTACTTTGTTTGAGCGCCAGGTTTTGAAGTCAGTAAACATTGCTCAATGAGACGTCTGTCATTGGTGTAACATAGATGTGGGGACCCAATCACTTCGATCAGAATTGTCTGTGGTTGTAGGAACATTGATAAGAATAGGTACAGTCACAGGCAGGTTGAGCCCACATGGAATCTGCTTTATTGCCGAATCTTTACAGTGTGGAATCAGGCTTTTCAGTCCATCAAGCCCACACCAACCCTCTGAAGAGCATCCCATCAAGACCCCTGCAATTCCCATGGCTAATCCACCTAACCTACACATCCCTGGGCACTATGGGTATTTTAGCACGGCCATTCCATCTAATCTGCACACCTTTGGACTGTGGGAGGAAACCTGAGCACCCGGAGGAAACTCACACAGACACAGGGAGAATGTGCAAACTTCACACGGACAGTCACCTGATACTGGAATCGAACCCAGGTCCTTGGCGCTGTGAGGCAGCAGTACTAACCACTGAGCCAGTGTGCTGCTCTGCTCTGAGTTTTAGGATTGCAAAATTTTGATTATTTTAAAAAACAATTCTTTGTTGAAAAGAAGCTCGGTGTATCTTAACTCTGAACATTCCTGTGAAAATCCAGTGGATAAGTAAGATGTTGTATTTTCGTTATTTCAGGGAAGAGGTAAGATCAGCTTTCTTTAAATACTTGGCAAAGCAAGTTCATTACCACTAGAACTTGCTCACTTTTTTTGTGTTTTTGATTTTTTTCTTTATATTGATTACAGGCTATAGATCACTGCAAATGACATTGAGATTTCTTTCCCAGTGTAATACATGAGCTCCACCCTCAGTGATTGTGTGGGCTCCACTCAATAGCAATGTTGGTAAGAGATTGAATTTGCCTCTTTAAGATAGCCATATGGGATCCAACATTTTGAAAAAGGGAAAACAGAGCCATAGTTCACAATGGCGTTTTAACCATCAGACTCATGAACTCTCAAATTTTACCACAGTCCTAAAGAGAGAGTGAAAGTACATATGTGCAGATTCACAGAATCCTGCAGTACTGTTCTTGTGCAGTCATGTAGGACTGTTTGAGTGGCTTTGAAGCATTGTGATGTATGTGGTATAGCAGCACCCATCTACCTCAACTCAACACCTTGTATCTTCTGTGAGATCATGCTGAGGAACCTACCCGTGTCACATTCCATTTATGACTTCTGGCAAGCCGGCTGTGCCTTTCTTGAAATGAGCAGAACGTTTATAAAGGCCAACAGTTATGAAAACCCATGTCCAAATCCAAAATGGCTGTCCTGACCAGAGCCAGTGGCAGCAACTGCTACGCCTCCCATACTCAATTTCTCATTTGTGTGATAGAGCATTTTTTCTGCTTGATTGTAGAATCCCGTTGGGAGCAAATGCCACTTGTCTTGCTGCCGCATGTGGCAGTGCTAAACTGCTAACATTACTTGTTGCTCAAATATTTAAGATTTGGAGGTGCCAGTGTTGGATTGTACAACATTAAAAATCACACAAGACCAGGTTATAGTCCAACAGGTTTAATTGGAAGAACTAGCTTTCGGAGTGGTGCTCCTGATGAAGGAGCAGTGCTCCGACAGTTAGTGCTTCCAAATAAGTCTGTTGGACTATAACCTGGTCTTGTGAGACTTTTAACCAAATATTTAAGACACTAGTGCTGGTTTGATCCCATCAATGTAGGCTATCCATCCCAAAGACTGGCAGATCCAGCAGCACATCCCTTTGGCTTTTCCAATAATCAAACTCTGCTTACAAAGTGACGAATCAATTTGCTGGGTGATCTTCAATGTGTGAAGAATTGTGCTGATAATCGATTTAGGACTGTTACTCAGTCTCACAATGTGGTGCATGTGTCTGTTGGCCCTGTTTCTTTTTCATTGCAGACGTAAGAACGTGCGCATGCAGACAGGACTGTTTCAGCACAATAGCTGACAGCCATTTACTGGTTCATTTTCTCAGGGCAATGCCTGAACCAATCAGCATCCACTTCTGCAGCTGAAGGCTTAAGCAAAACCTGGCACTTAACATAAGGCAGCATTAACTTTAACTTTGGTACAGGTGTGGAGAATGTGATCAGGTTGTCCTTGCCAACTAATCGCCATTCTTCTCTCATATGCAATAAATGTCATCTTTTTACGTTGCTATTTCTTGTGAATTTCCTAATGTGTTCAAGATGAAAAGGTTCAACAGAATGTGTCTTTTTTAAAGCAAAACTCAAGTTCTGTACAATGAAATGACCATTCCATGTAATTGTGTCTTTGTCTAGATAAACAGATGAAATGCCATGATGCAGAGTAACTGTAGAAAGGTGGGGTCAAGATGACAGTGGTGCTGGAAAAGCACAGCAGGTCAGGCAGCATCCGAGGAGCAGGAAAATTGACGTTGATTTTCCTGCTCCTCAGATGCTGCCTGACCTGCTGTGATTTTCCAGCACCACTGTCATCTTGACTCCGATCCCCAGCATCTGCAGTCCTCACTTTCACCTAACTGTAGGGAGCAACTACTTAAAGTGGAAAATATTAAAACTTCTTGAAGTAAATTAACGGATCCAAAGCTTGATATACAAAAAAATAAGGAATATTAAATTTAAGCAGGGTGTAGCAGACTAAGAGTCTATTGGTAATTAAAGGACCACACCATAATTGATACTTGTTTGACATAAATGCAATATTCATAACAAATTTAACACAGAGTTTCTTTAAAATTAAAAAGCTATGTGGCATTGTTCTCATGCATAGTTTCAACAGAGGGAGACTCTGCAGTTTCTATCTCATTGAACAACAATCCTGCTGTCACCTGAGGCGAGGGTGAGGTGAGAAGATGCAGACATTTGAGATTAGAACTTTTGCATAATTAAATTGTCTGGATGAGAGCAGGAGCTGAGCACTCACTAGATTGGCACCACGTAGACCACCTTCAACATTACCTCACTTCCTGCACCACTGACATACTGCTGCCACAGTGTGTAACTTCTTTCAGATGAACTGAAAGCACCTTCTAAAATCACGACCTTTACTCCCTGGAAGGCCAACCACCCACAATTCCCCTCGAAGCCTCTCACCATCTTGACTTCAAATTATATTCACATTCTTTCAATGTCACTGGGTCAAAAACCCTTCAACATATTTGCTGTTGCTGGGTCAAAGCCCTTGAACGATCTTCCTAACAGCATTACAGTTGTCCTGACACCCCAACACGTGCTGGCCTTGCAGGCAGATGCCATCCCAAATCCCATTGAAGAAAAATAGCCAAAAAAAAGTTCTATTTAGCTCGAATCCAGAATAAACACAATGCCCATAATGAAGGGTGAATACATATCAGAGACTGAAAGAAAGCTAAACTTCACTTGCTTGAAACCAATTGGAGAGGAATTGGTTTGTAAATATTTTGAGAGTGGTAAAATGGAAACTTGGACCATCACCAAGTTCCTGCTTTGTTCCAGACCTGGAGAGGAGAATGGCAATTTGCAAATCTGGCTCCAATTTTAATAGTAAAGCTAATAAGTGGAAAGTGAGAGAACATTTCCTCCCCAGGACTGCTTGCCCATCATCTCTGATCTTGGCTGTTTTAGCTCTGACTGGAGGGCTGGTTTGTCTTAAATTTCATCATGAATGAAAATGGTCTATGATGATTAAAATATCAAGAGGAATTTAGACAAAGGCACAATGTGAAAGATGAGAGGTAAAAATGCAAGAAGCACCTTTATTCATGAGAGTTACGTGTCCTTGTTGGGAGATAACCTCATAGGTGATAGAGAAAGGAATGAGATACTAAGACAGCAAGATGTGAAAGCACAGGTCCAAGCTCAGGAAATTCTATGTCATGTTCTGAGATCATGAAAGGCCCGATAGAAATACAAGTATGTATTTTTTCTTCTCTTTGAAAATCTGGAAGTAGTTCTTTTTTCCCCTTTATGGAAACAGCAGTAGTGCCAAAAACTGGGTCTATTTAAGAAACAAATTGGACAGTTCCCTGGAAGGATGAGATCAACAGAGTTGAAAGATGTCCTTCATCCTTAGGATTACATCTCACATTTGTGTGTCAAACTCTGGCACCTGGAGTCATCAGGAATTGTTTTTGCAATTGAATGAACTTGATTTAGAATTAAATATAATCAATGATTGGGGAGAGTATTAAAGCATGCAGGGTATAATTTACTGAAGATGGTATTGTTGGGCTATGTCCAATAGTTCTTAGTTCAGATATCCCCAATGTTTCAGTGAGAGCAAGACAATGCCAGCGCCACCAAGGGTTAACACTGGAGTGTTTGTGTTCCAAGTGCTATAATGTTACACTGCAGCAGGAGAAACAAGTCAGGGTTCAAATTGGTGCAAAGTGAATTTAGGACTGAAGCCAAACATTCCTCACAGAATGATAAAGACTTGAAATAGAGGTTAACATCTTCGTTTACCGAACAAATAGATATTGTGTATGAAGAGTGAGAAGTTGGCTGGTGAACTAAAATACAGTTCATCCTTGATATGTCCTCTTATTGATTTACGGGCCCTCTGTGTTAAACATTATGTCAGAAAAGAGCACATGTACAGAGGAACCTCAATTATCCAGAGGACAAGGGCAGGGAGTATTTTGGTTTGTTGATCAAATTCCAGATAATTGAATACCGGGTAACATCGTTTAACCGAGCATTGTGACCTTGCAATCTTGTCGGATAATCCGAAATTCGGATAGTCGAATGCTGGATAGTCGAGGTACCTCTGTATTAACTGTGACCAAGTTACTTTCCATTATTTTTCAAATAGTTGCTCTTTGCTCCTGTCCACAAGTTGTTAAATCTTTGTTGAGTGTTCTATAATCATTAGTTGTACCTGGTGATTAATTCCAAGATGTTCAGTTGAGAGTCTGGACAATGTGCAGCTGGTATGGAGTGGAAAGCTTAGAAGTTTGCTAAGTGTGGGACTTTAATGAAGTACAGGAAGGAGGTGTCCCATTGCTTTTCCTAATGTACAGAAGTCTCTGTAAGTAATCTGCTTGACTGCAACTGATACAGAGAAGGTCTACATATAGAAAGCACTAAAATCATAATATAGATATCTGAAGGAGTTATGTGTTGACAAAAATTGGAGAAGTACAGAATTGTTACATTTCAGAAGGAGGTTGGATGTGTTTGGAGCACATAACGTTTAGTTGTAAGTGGTATCAGCATTTAGTAGATACAATAAAATTGTGCTTAAGAATAGCATGAATTTCATGTGACTGATTAAATTAATGAATTGCATTTAAGGAGTTAGTTTGCGAACAATGCTGGAACATTGTGTTGCATCTGTGAAATATGGGGGCCAGAGTGATTTGAGGACAAGCACGCCTGAAACAACTGTCTCAATATGCAGTAACTCTCACTCAGGATTGGTGTCTTAGAGGCTGAGTTGAAGACCTTATGTTATATTGAGGAGGGGGAGAGAAATCAGGATTCTTTATTCCAGAAGATAAACACACCTCCCTTCTAGAATGGGGCAATCCATTTCCATCTGTGATAAGGGACAAGGGGGTGAAACTATGAATGGGTTCTTGAGTTGGAGAATATATTTGTGCAAGAGAGTCAACCATGCAATTATTTGAAGTTCTCATCCCTGTAAACAAGCAATGTCAGTCGTAGAAGCGGATTAACCAGTACTCATTGATTTAGGATGCCTTTCAAATGGGGAGAGTACAAAAGAATGTGTTGGTATTAAGGGATTATGTCGTAAGGGAGGCAGGGTTGTGTAGCCAAGAGTATGAGCCCAAAAGGCTATGCTGCATGGGGCTAGGGTTGTAGACATCTGTTCAAGGCTGGACAGGAAGCTGAAGTGGGAGGGTTGGATCAAATTGTCATGTCCACATGGGTGCCAATGCCACAGGTGGAACTAGTGGGGGGAAAATCTGTACAGACAGTGTGAGGGTTCTGGCACCAAATTGAAGACAAGAACCTCGAAGGTTCTCTCAATTAATACCTGGGTCATGTGCCAATTGGCAGAAGGGTATATAATTGCAATGAAGATTGATCTGTGAGAAGTAGGTTCCATTTTGTAAGGCATTGACCTCAGTACTGGGGCAAGTGGAGACTATGTTGTTGAGTTGGCATGTACCAGAACTCTGTTGAGACCATTGTTTCAGAAATCTGTACAACGAAGAAAATAGAAAGCAGTTTAAGATAAACAATGGGGTGAGGCACCAAGGATAAATGTAGCAAGTCAAGGCAGGAGAGCAGAAGAGTAATATGGGAAATGAAGATCAGAGAATGGCTGAAAAGGGCACACAGAATGAACCAGAAAATGCCCCAACATTATTACTTGATATTACAAAGATATCGAAAAGATAAAACTAAATGTTGTATGTCTGAATGTGCATAACATTTATAACAAAACAAATTAAAACATACATTGAAGAAAATAAATATGATCTGAAAGGCTTTGCAGGGGTGACTGAGATTGGGTTCTGAATATTAAGGGATATATGACATTCAAGAAAAATAGATATTCAGTTTAAGAGTTGAGGGTTAGCACTGTGAATTAAGGAAGGCATAGATATAATAATTAGCGATGATCTTGGTTCAGGAGGTAAGGGTATAGAATCGGGTAAGTGGAGATGAACAACAGTAAGGAAATAAAGTCGCAGGAGTATAAAAATTGGCAGAACGTGACTGAAAGGTACTTCAGAAAGAAGAAATTGAGAAGAAAAAGACATGTACGCTATACTGTCTGTTTTCTGCGAGCCAGACAATCTTCTATCCTTACTGATATGGTAGCCCTGCACCATGAGATCCTACTTCACTCAAAAACCTTTTAATGGAACACTTTGTCAAATGCCTTCAGGAAATTGAAGTACAGTACAACTCAAGTTCCCCTTTAGCCACACCATGTATCACTCCTTCAAAGAAGTCCAATAAGTTAATTTATGATAATTGCATTGCAAACCAGCTGACTGGACCACTGAGCTAACTGACTCCCCTCCCCCTCCCCCATCATTCAAGAAGGTAAGGGCAGGTAAAAGGAAATTATAGGCTGGTTAATTTGATGTCTGTCATGTGAAAGTGTTAGAAAAAATCGTTCAGGAAGTCATAGCTGGATCGTGCCTAGGAGCAGGAAGCTTCACTGGACTTTGTTAAATTAATCCAAGGGTGTGGAGTTGAAATGTGCCACAGCCAATTCTTCAAATTCAGTTCATGCACCATACAGGGACATCCGTTCCCGGTCTGAGACAACTGAGCCATCGTGGTGCATCACTGTGTGTTATTTGTTTCTAAATATAAACATTAGTAGTGTGACCTGATAAATGGACCCCTGCTGAGAAACCAAATAGTTTTTACTGTAATAGTTGTAAAGAAACATTTTTGAAGCGTTGTCACGGCCCACATTTATTTTCACACCGCTCTGTTGAATGGCGTGTGGCAGGTATATATTGGTGCCAAACGGTGTCCAATGCCAACTCCGTTCCCATGGAGAGGAGCAAAGGTCAGAAGTCCTGCAAGGTCACCCAGAAGCTGATTGTTATTGTTGCTGCTCTTGCAGTATCACAGTAACCACTTGGGTAGAATAAGTTGGAGTCGTGAACGCATAACCATTTCCTTCTGTAAACTCTGATCCTGCAGAAAGGAAAGCTCAGTTTCCCTTGCTCCTGTTTTATCGCTGAAAAACAGTTGAACAACAAGCATTTTCAACTTAAATGGGTGGAAATGGACTTGTGTGAGCTTAAACATGCACTTAAAACAAAATTTATTGCAGCCAAAATTGAACACTCTTCACAAAATATACTTCAGAGACCTGATTAATGGACTTTGCACTGAAAGGTTATTTAAAAAAAGAATGAACGAATGGAAAAATATTATTTTTCTTTACTTTTCTACTTCCGTTGAAAGCCAGTAGCACACATCATGCACTTTGTAGCATGTTATTTTAACATGAATGTGAAGAGGAAGGATTTGGGTATAGACTAGTTAGTTAAATCAAATTTAAATTATAGCCCAATTGGAAATTAAATTTCACATTCCATAAAATAACAAAATATACAGTCATAACATTCATATTATACGGAAGCAGAGAGCGACTGAGCCGTGTTAACAAGGCAGGCTTGGAGGTGAACGAGCTGCAATTCAGTTCAGTTTTTCTGCAATATGGACGGAGTGGGAAGTTGGTCATTATTGCTCCTCCTGACCATTTCTTCAGTTTTCTGCCCATCCAACCCCACAGTCAGGAGACAGGTCTCAAATCCCAGGATGTCCGACACTCTTGTTCTTTTTTTTTTATTTTATTAAACAAATTACAAAACAGTTTACAAAAAACATTGACAGATGTACACAAAAGACAGCAGTTTTACAAGGGAGAGGAGCAGCAAAGCTAGGCCCCGAACAACACTCTTGTTCTTATCTGTCAGCCAGGGCTCTTTGATTGGACCAGGTTAACAGTGCCAATCAGAGAACTCTTATTCTGTGAGATCCACCAGGCTGACCTCATTATAATCATTACAGAAGGCAAATGCTGTGTTGGCATTCCTTTCAAGAGGGTTATAATAAAGAGTAGGGATGTAAGTCTAAGGCTCTGGTCAGACCACATTTGAAATTTCGTAAGCAATTTAGGGCCCCATATCTGTGCTGGCATTGGAGGGGGTCCAGAGAATGATCCTGTGGGTGAAGGGTTTGTTATATGAGGAGCAGTTGAGGGCTGTAGTCTGTAGTCAGATTTTAGAATAATGAATGGGATCTGATTGAAACTTACAAACACTGAGAGGCCCGGATAGTGTGGGCATGGTGGAGATGTTTTCACTCTTAGGGAAGACTAGGACCCAAGGGCACAGCCTCAGAGTGCAGGGATGACCCTTTGGAACTGAGATGAGGAGGAATTTCTTCAGTTTGAGTATGGTGAACCTGTGGAGGTCATTGTTGCAGCAGGCTGTGGAGGCCAAGTTGTTGAGTGTATTTAAGACAGAGATAGACAGGTTCTTGATTAGTAGTGGAATCAAAAGTAATGAGGGGAAGGCAAAAGAATGAGGTTGACAAACATAAGTCATGATCGAATGGTGGAGTGGACTCATTGGACTAATTCAGCTCCTATATCTTATGGGTCTTCTGATAATATATAAAATTATGAGAAGCATGTATTGGGTGAATGAGGGTTTCCCCCCCAGGGTGGAAATGTCAAATACTAGGGAACATAGGTTTAGGGTGAGAGAGGGAAAGTTTAAAGGAGATGTGCGAGGCTGTTTCTTTTTTACACCGAGTGGTAGGTGCATGGAATGCCTTTATGTAGCTCCCCATCTCCTCCAGCCCAAGAACTCTGCTTCGTTACAAGTCTGGTCTCTGGTGCATTTTCAATTTCCAAGACTGACCTGTTGTGCTTTTTCAGTTTCCGTTGCTCCACTATTGGCATCCATGCCTTCAGCCACCTTGGCCCTGAGCTCTGCAACATCTTCCTGCCCTAAATGTCTTTACCACTGTATGACTCTCTTCTCTGCAATGCTCCTTCAAAGCTACCTTTGGTCAAAGTTGCCAGCATCTGTCCTCATGACTGCTGCTTTGGCAGCTTCAAACATTCACACTCAAAATGTTCCCATTAAGTGCCTCAGGAAATTTTACTGAATTAAAAGGTACGAGATCAATACAAGCGATGGTTAAAATATCCACAAGTATTTCACATAATGAGTTGTTTTTGAACCACAGTGAAGGTTAGGTGAGCCAACACAACGAGACTGTGCATAGGCAATGTCTGCAAAATGGGTACAATACGATATTTTCATGTCAATCTGCTAAGTATCAGTTGTGTCTTACAATAGATAACTTCAGGCTTTTAATGAGAAACTTGAAATAGTGCTAACACAAAAGCCTGAGCTTCATGAGCAGGACTGTACACAGAGTGAGGCCTCTCTTTAGAATTAGATTAGATTCCCTACAGTGTGGAAACAAGCCATTTGGCCAAACAAGTCCACATCAATCCTCTGAAGAGTAACCCACCCAGACCCATTCCTCTGCCCTATATTTACTCCTGACTAATACACCTATCACTATGGGCAATTTAGCCTGGCTAATCCACCTGACCTGCACGTCTTTGGATTGTGGGAGGAAACCAGAGCACCCGGAGGAAACCCACACAGACATGGGGAGAATGTTCAAGTCCACACAGACAGTCACCCAAGGCTGGAATTAAACCCAGGTCCCTGGTACTGTGAGGCAGCAGTGCTAACCACTGAGCCACCGTGCCACCCATTAAGGGTGGGAAACACACAAAACTTAGGAGGGGCCTAACTATAGACGCTGCTTGTGAAGATATATTTCTCCACCTCCTGGCAACAATCTTGAGGCAAATTCCACCCCCCCCAACCCCATTCAACTTTGCCACTGCCATTCACTGAGAATGATTTCCAACAAGGGAGGACCTGGAGACAGAGGGAAAGTCAAATTACTGTCAACTGAGAGAGGTAGAAAAAGTGTCGTCTGTCTGTAGTCTGTTGCCGAATTAGTTGCTTTTTGTAATTCATAGTGAATTACCAAGTTCAGGATTTAAACTGTCCACCAGGTAGTGCAGAAGACTAGACACTGACCCTTTACCTCTGGAATTTTGAGTTCAAATCCAGAACGCATTGAAGGGCTGAAAATCTTTTGTCAACTACTTTATCAGACTTTCCTTACCAAGCAATAATGGTTCGCTGTGCGGTTGGGACAGAGTGTCATAGAAAAATAGAAAATAAGGAAAGGAGTAGACCATTCAGTAGACCTTTGAGTTTTCTCTGGATCAATGGTGCTGGAAGAGCACAGCAGTTCAGGCAGCATCGAGGAGCTTCAGCAAAATCGATGTTTTGGGCAAAAGCCCTTCATCAGGAACCTGTTTTTACCTTTTACCTTTGAGTTTTCTCTGCCATTCAGAATTAATCTTGGCTGATTATCCGGCTCAAGACCCGCTTCCCACTGTGATCCCTTTAACCTAGTCATAGAACAGCAACTATATGGGTTTGGAAAATGTGAGACTGCTGCATTGAGATAGCAGCCATTTAGCTCCTTGAAACCATTCCGCCATTTGATGAGAGGGAAGGCACTGGTGTAGTGGGAATGTCGCTGGATCAGTAGTCCAGAACTCCAGGCCAGTGTTTTAGGGACATTCATTCAATTCCTACCAGGATATATGATAAAATTTGAGTCCAATAAAAAGGTGCAATAAAAAAGGTGGCCTGATGGTGACTGTCAATTGTCATTTTTAAAAACACGTGGTTCACTGTTGCCATTTAGAGAGGGAAATGTGTCATCTTTAGATAGTCTGGCCTACGTGTAGCCCCAAACCTGCAGTTATGTGGTTGACTCTTAACTGCCATCTGGGCAATCCACATCCCATGAATGAAGTTTGAAAAAAATATCATGGATGATCTACAACCAAGCTCTTACATTCTAATTCTACCTTAAAGTATCAGAAATCCATCAATCTCAGGTTTAATATTAATGCTTGATCTGAAGTCCCAGTTTCAGCTTATGGCAGAGAAAGTCGCAAACTCTGTGGAGAGACATTTGATCATTTTGCTGGTGCTCATTTGGGGAAACATTGATAGTGAGGAGCGAAGGGATCTTTATCTGTCAAAGCACAGTCGTGCCCGACTTGCAGTATCACGAGCTGAAACAAAAACTTGTCATTTCCAAGAATTAACATACTTCAGCTCGACGAGTATTAGTGGCAAAATTATACACAAAGGAAGAAATACTCTGACCACAGATTTTTTGAGAATGCTCGATTTCACTTTAAAGCTGATCTGTAGAGCTTAAAAGGAACCATCTTTTACAACACAGTAGTTAAGATATGCTTTCATATGGAATTATAGTGATTTAGTACATATTATAGGATTCAGGCAGCTTCTATCCAGGATAGACTGCACAGTGTAATTAGCTTGGGATTTGCAAAATTGAGCGGTTTGGGTTGCTCTAAAATAACCTTTTGAAATTGGGAATTGGATGGACACTCAACTTTTCTGCTACCATTCACTGAGAATAATCAGTGCCATTGTTTCTTTAATTGCCTTGGGAAAAAGTCATAGAACCATAGAATCCCTCCATTGTGGAGCATGCCATTCGGCTCATCAAGCCTAAACTGACCCTTCAGAGAGCTTCCCACCCAGATCCATCCCCTTGCCCTATTCCTGCATTTCCCACGGCTAATGCACCTAGCCTGGACATCTGTGGACGCTACAGGTAATTGAGCACGGCCAATCCACCTAACCTGCACACTTTGGACTGAGGGGGGAAACCCACACAGACACAGGGAAAATGTGCAAACTCCATGTAGGCAGTCACCCGAGGGTGGAATCGAATCTGGGTCCCTGGAATTGTGAGGCATCAGTGCTAACCAATGAGACATCGTGCCACCCCAAGCTGTAATAAGAAATAAAGATTTGCATTTGTGTCATGCCTTCAGAACATCCCAAAGTGCTTTACAGCCAATGAAATAACTCTGAATTTGATTAGCTGTTGCCAATTACACACAGCAAGCTCCCACAATAGGGGATCTTTTCATTTTAGGTATTGGCTGAGAGATGAATGATAGTCTGAAGAGAGGTCTCTGGCTTTTTTTCTTCATGAGATCTTTCTCACCTCGCTAGGAGAGCAGAGGCAGCCTTGGTTTGACTATCTCATACAAAAAAAAAGCACCTCAGGCATTGAGGACAGCTTCAAGTTTGAAGTAAACTGTCAGATTGGAAATTTATGCTGTAGACTCTGGCATGACTTGACCACACAATAACTCGATTGAAACACGGACACAACTGACTCCATGACTTTATTTAGATAATATTCACTCTTACTCATGGAGAAGAACTGCCAGGAAGGTGTGCAGAAAACAAGAAGCCATTTTCTAACAAGGTGGGATGAAGGGAGTCAGCATTTTCATTTTGTTGGCAGTTTCTTTGTTTGGTCTTCAGGTTCACAACAGGGAGATGCCTGGATTTTATTTCGGAAGCGTAGTAATGCTTTCCTCACTAATCGCAGAACATGAAAACATGGCGGTTCCAGGTGGAAAACACCAAGAATTCTGATTCAAATATAAATACTTACTGTTCTCACTGAGATTATTAATTTACTTCCCAATTACAAGGTACAGCCTACAGTGGTGACACACGGGCTCTGAAATTGCACATTTCTTTGTTGTCTGATATACTCGACAAGATCCCCTTAATGATGAACCACTCGTGTTGCTACTGCATTGTCATAGAATCCCTCCAGTGTGAAAACAGGCATTTCAGCCCAACAAGTCCACGCTGACCCACTGATCAGTAACCCACCCAGACCCATTACCCTACATTTACCCCGAGTAATGTACCGAAACACTATGGGCAATTTAGCATGGTCAATTCATCTAACCAGCACATCTTTGGACTGTGGGTGGAAACCCACACAGACACGGTAGAACATGCACACTCTGCAGAGACAGTCACCCAAGGCTGGAATCGAACCCACGTCCCTGGCACTGTGAGTCAGCAGTGCTAACTGCTGAGCCACCTGCAGTGTTGAAACAGCTGGCTTCACTAGTTGAGTCTAACTTTTAAGGCACCTTATCCTGCCAGTGTAATCTCAGGTACGCTGGCCAGTTCTCTGAATTAGAGTGACTGCCTTGGAGTATTCCATGAGTATGCATGATCTATAGTGAGAAATGATCTGATCAGGGTAACCTTTATGTTGCAGGATGGCTTCAATGTGTAACTCTTCCAGCATCAACCTTGTGCAGAAAACATGTGATTTAGGCCCTATTTGCCAGGCTGCCGACGAGGGAAATTGGTATTATAATGCTTGGAACTGTGGGTATCCCAATGTGAAGTTAGACTTGTGGATTTTTGAACTAGAATATAGAGCATTTCATTGCCAGCATGATGCCAGGTATATAACCTACATATTCCAAAGACTGGCAGGTCGTCTTAAATGGTATATCCCTTTGCCTGCTCGCAGCAAGCAAGTTACTCCCCATCGTCGAAAAGTGTGGCACTGGAAAGGCCCAGCAGGTCAGGCAGCATCTGAGGAGCAGGAGAGTTGGGCATTAGCTTTTCATCAGACCCCTTCTCCCCTCCACATTCCTGATGAAGGGCTTGTGCCCGAAATGTCGACTCTCCTCCTCCTCCTCGGATGCTGCCTGACCTGCTGTGCTTTTCCAGCACCACATTTTTCGACTCTCACTCTCCAGCATCTGCAGTCCTCACTTTCTCTGAGGTACTCACCATATCTAACTAGCCCGTGCTTGCAAATCTCACTAAGCAGTGTCCAACTGGAGCTGTGATTCTGTAAGTAGACAGCTTGCAGTGCTGAATGTGAGAGGAATTATGCTGATAACCAATTTAGGAATGTCAATCGGGCTTACATATACTGGAGGCTACTTAAATTTATGCACAGAACCCTGTTTATTGCATGTAGAATGTGTTCATACATTCTGCCTGTTTCTACTCCACAAAATAGGTGGTAGCTATTCACTGATGCATCTCTTGGGGCAATGCTCTGACTAATCAAAGTCAACTTGCCTGGTTTAAAATGTAGACAAAGGTTGGCAGTCAGTCATTATTAACTAGTGCATTCTGCATGCCAACATCCTTCCCAATCAGTTTCCACTCTCCAAGCAATCCTCATTCTCCTCTCAGTCGGGATAAATGGTAGCTTTCTCCTTTATTGGTATTCTTGTGAATTGTCCTGATGAATGCAGGTTGGAAGATCTTGTCAAAATGTGTCTTGTTCAGGAGTGCGCTGCCAGAATTCCAACTGTTGGTGGGCCCCAGTCGTCAGCACGAGCAAGCAAGCAGTCTCATGAAGTTTGTACTTCATTCAATGCTGCTTTTTAAATTCAGTCACTTTAATGATATATAATTTTCCACATTAGATGCAGGATTTTGTTCTGCTTCTGCCACAGCAAGTATCACAAAATTAAAATTCAGAGCTCCTGCATTCGTAACTTAATGTCTGGTTCTTGTGTTCGAAATGGTGTGAAAAGGAAATTGAAAGGGGAACAATTGAAGGACCTAAATTCATTTTTACTCGTATTGGAAATGATCTGTGATTGACGAGAGGCCTGAGAGGACTGAAGTCAATTTGCTGTTAGGCTCCATCAGAATAAATAGGGTGTGCTGTGTAGGTACCAAATCCAGCACACCCTGAAAGCCTAGAGATAGTGTCTGGATATAAACGTGGGTCTGAGGGGGAATGGGACAGCACCGGCCCACGGTCACTTTCTTGACCTGGGTGAGCAATCTGACTCCACAAAAGAGAAATCTTTTCAAAGTTGTGGGCAACTTCCTTCAGGGACCTCAAACCTCAAATGGTCTGCTGGTTAGGTTGTTTGAGACCAAAAGCTCCCTGCTAAGGATCCAGATAGTTGACTCAGTTCATTCTGGAATAAGCACCCAACACAAAAGGTCGCAGTTGTCAAATCTCAGGTTGACAGGACAAACTTGAAGCCACAGATTAACCCTAAGATAAGTGAGCAAACTTTAATGGGGGCTACTTCTTACTGTGAGAAGGTGAGGACTGCAGATGCTGAAGAGCCGGAGTCGAAAGGTGTATCGCTGGAAAAGCACAGCCAGTCAGGCAACATCGAGGAGCAGGAGAGTCAATGTTTTGGGCTTCAGCCCTTCATCTACATGTGCTTGGACTTTCTATGTCCAGCAGTATTCTTTCAGTTTATTCTTCAACTTCTGCCCAGTACCTACTACTCAATATTCCTGACACAAGCCCCTTCAGCACAGTCTGAGTACCCATTCCTCAAACATGTAGCTTTTAGACCCAAACATTTGATTCACCAATGTTAGATTTAGATTCACAGTTGATGAATCCATGTTATTGGGTCTGAAAAAGTGGCCTGTAACTTCAGCATTGCAGCTTCCGTTTGACTATTGAAGATTTCTAAGGATGAGAAGGGAAACACAGCCCAGTTTGCGCGGATTACTTTGTGTTGTGTGTGGAGGATACCTGTGGTTATCATTTTAGATGTGGCCATTGTTTGCTGAATTCCATTTTCTACAGAATTAAGTTTCAACACCTCAATCAGTCTAATTAGCTTCCTACTGATTCAAGTGTGCTATCATCCAATTGCACTTAATCAGAACACAAATTTTAAATGGCACCTTCATTACCTTACAAAGTCTTTATTCAATAGTAACTGTGAGAGTTAACAAAGTATTAATGTTTAACTTCTTACTTGTGGTTCACTCAAAGAAATTTCTAGAGATCCTAAACTTTCAACATGAGAGGGTATGAAATGCTGCTGAACTTCTGCTTCTTGATGAGCGATCAGATAGAGGTTTCTGTTAACAGCATAAGGCTCACAAAGATCAGCTCAAATCATTCTTTGTGGACCATAACAAATTCCGATTTAATTTGATGCTAAAGCAATAATTAAATCATGGATGATTTGTGAAAGTGTAATTTGAGCTCTAAACAGTTCAGGCTGATGTTGGAGTGTGTTGTGTATCAATGCATTTGTGCTTATACTAAATGCCTGTTTGGCTTTGAGTGGCTCTGCATTTGCAAATTTGTTTGTCTCCATGTGTGTTTACCTGTGATTGTGTGTACTGGTGTGTATGTATGTGCGTGAATGAGTGTGTGTGTGTTTGCTTGTGCAGGGATGCAGAGGCAAAAGAAAACTGGTCTTTTTTTATGGAGTGAATCATTTACATAGCAGCAGCTGTCAGCACAGATCACTTTCAACCAATCTGGCCAAACTTCAGCCTGAACTTGGGAGCCCTCAGTTACCATGGTGAGCTGAATGGGAGGATAGAATTCATAAAACCTTTAAAGACACTTCAGAGATGTAGCAAAGGTTTCTACACTGTGAAGACAAAAACACCTACTGAAGAGATCACTCCTGGGATTAGTCTACATGGGCGTGGGTTTCTTTTGAAAGTTTTAAAAGAGCTGCAAGCAGAGCATTTAATCACAATAAGAACATGAGTGCATGAGAATATAATGGGGTGAGGTGTGCACTGCCTGTACTTCGAGATGAGATTAGAAATCTATTTGACTGAGAGTTGTCCCCTGTCTTGTACTCGTGACCCCTTGCTTGGTTTCACTTCCCTCTCTATTCTGGATGCAACAATGCTGCTTATTTATTGGTCTAGTCTCCAGGCCACTTCTCCCCATTTCCCTTCATGGTCAGTAGTGACTGACCACTCTCTGAAGCTTTCGGACTCCTGATTTCCCACTGTCCCTACATCCTGTCGCCTGCTTTCCTCTCGTGCGTCAGTGGCTTTATTGAGATGCACAGGAGTGACAATGTGTGTACCACTCTGCAGAACTGTGATAGCTCATGTTCATGAGTCCGGGGTTGCTGGGCAGTGTGGGTGCTGGTTCTGTGGAAGATTTTGCTTGTAAGACCATCAAAGCCTCTTGGCTGTGTGCAGTCAACGTGTACAACTATGCTCCAGCTATTTTAATTTCACCTTTTCTAAAAAATGGATCTTAAGCTGATCTTGTTTGCTCTCTGATTATGTTGATTCAGATTTCTGTGAAGGTCAGGTGTGTTATCACCTTTTAACGCATCTCGGGTAAATTTCTAAATACTCTATTTGTTGAAGAAATAAGAACCCATTTTGTGAACTGCTGTAGACAAGAAAGCCACCATCAGATGTCATAAATGGCATCTAATGTCACTCATACACAGGATCCAAAACCATAAAAAATAGAAAATAGGGAGCAGTCACATCCTACCAGCCAAATGGAGGTGGAGAATGGCATAACTTGTCTATTGGGAGTAGGGTTTTAGCAGTCAACGAGGGGAGCTTGAGTCAGGAAGCTTTCAACTTGCTAGGCCCACACTCGGTGAAGTGCCCCAGTACACAATATTTGCTTCAGGGAGGTAGAGCCAGGCCTACCAAGCCTAGCAGCAGAGCATTGACAGCCTCTGAGCTGGGCTAAGCTGGTATGAAGGTCTGTCTAGCTTCTCCACCCCTGCCTCCACCTACTCACCACTCCCTCCCCCCATGGCCTCTTATACTTCCAATGCCAGTTCAAAGCCCTTTCACCCAGCATATGTACATTGACAATGAGCCTTGGAATAGCAATGGAAAGTATGGAACAGTTGAGAGAGAGAAAAAAAAAACCCAACACCCATTCACAAATATTCCTTCTTAAATAAACCACGGATTTTACAATCCTCTGCAAGTGTCAATCAGACAGACCAACCGAGGTTTCAAGAACCCGAGACATCTTAATCTTGTCCAAATAAACATTGGGAGATTGACGAAAGAGATCACAGAAAGACAAATTTACTAGAACCACTTAAAGGTGTCAATCAAAGCAAAATCAACAATTTACTTCCGCTGTCAAAACAGAATCCCAAACTGAGCTAATGTTTTTATTGCAACTGGGGTCACAATGAGGCATCTGCTGCAAGGCTGGGAGTTGTTACAATTGGCCATAGGACTGGCACACTTAAGATCCACCCAATGAGTGCCCAGCAGCCTGGTCATCAATGCACAGTCCTGTTCATGGTTGATCCTGCCTTAGCACAGTGCTTGCTGTAAATTGCAGTGTTGTCTGTCTCCATGAGCAGTAGACAATAGACAATAGGTGCAGGAGTAGGCCATTCTGCCCTTCGACCCTGCACCACCATTCAATATGATCATGGCTGATCATCCTTAATCAGTATCCTGTTCCTGCCTTATCTCCTCTTCCTGTAGTGGCCTCAATGTTTACAGGATGGCAAAGGGACAAATGGATTTAAAAAAAAGTGATAAGTTCACACCAACCTGGGACCTGAAGATATAGCATTATTATTTCTGTTGCCTTTGAAGGAGGTAGATGGTTTTAAAGATTTGGATAGATTTGTTTTTGGAGAGAGAATTGGCCTGAGTTCTTCATTTCCAACGTTCAACTATTGTTGTAGCAAATACATATTTATGACAAAAAGGCAATCACGAACTGCTGAGATTTATATTCTATTGCAAAAATATCAAATGCTGTTGCACTCTGTTTATTAAGGAATGGCACTGCCAAAAGTTCTTGCCTGTAAACATGGCTGGTTTCTGGGAATCTCAGACTCCTGCAGACCAAGCTTGCGAGAGATGTCTATGCACATTAAAAATTGCACCCTTGAAATTGTTTAAAAATAGTGGTTGTCATTTTTGGCACAGACACATCGGCTTTGCTGAGAGAATCTCTATGATTCATATCCCTTCTTCATAAATCTTCAGAGAAGTCTGCAACTTCTCGATCAGCCATTTGTTGCAATGTCTTCCATTTCCTGGATTTAGGTAGACCCTTTCATAAAGGGCGGAAAACCATTTGACAGCCAGTTGGATGCTTTTGAAGTCACTGTTTTAATGTCATTTCCACACAGTGTTTTTGCAAATGGCATTGTGACAATGGCTCATTACTTTTCCGATACTAGTTGAGGGATAAGTACTGACTGGGAGGCTGGAAGGGTTCCCTTGGCACTCAGTGAAATAGTGCACTAGGATCTCCTACATTTCTCTGAGAGGTAAAAGACGCTGCTGTTTACCAGCTCATCTAAAGGTCAGCATCTCTGACAATGCAGCACACCATCAGGAATGCACTGGGGTGTAAGGCTTTTTTAAAAAATTCAAGTACATCAAGTGACCTTGAATGCACAGCCGCATTAGTCCTAACCCTCTGAGCTATGGCTAGCACAGCTTTCAACAGAGCCCAGTTGAAAACTTAAGTAACAAGTGGTACAAAATATTGTGTACTTCTGTTTCTCCACTTCATCATCCCTTCTTCTTTGTCTCTAGATCTTCGCTTTTATTCTCCACTGTTGCATCTCTAGTTTGCTGCTGCTTTGCACAGTTTAATGTCCATATTTGGAGAAAGAAGACAGTCATAAAAATTTCTGCCTCATTCGTTTCCATAATTGGCAATTAACATTGAACTGGTTCTCAGAGCTGGCAGGAGTTGTGTTGGTGAGGTGTGCCCTGGTTTCATTGTTAATGTGCCAACTGCTTCATGCGTTTCACAACAAGCTTTATGGAACAGAAAACGGAGTGCCAGACAATTAGTGGCCTCAAATAGCCGAGTTACTGGTGTGTGGTTAGGAGGCTGGAGTTAATTACTACAAGATAATTAACCCAAAACGTACATTGTTCACTGAGCATTTGAGTGGATATTAATCATCATACAAACATGATATTTATTCTTCTGGATCTGCTAGAACATATTAACATACAAAACAGGGGCAAATGTAGACCTTTTGGTCTCTCAAGCCTGTTTTGCCATTCCTAAAGATGATGGCTGATCTGTTTAAGTTCTGAATTTCACGTTACCATTTCCCCCGAGCCCCATCATTCCTCTGCCTAACAAGGACCTACTGCCTCAGTTTTAAGAGTATTCAGTATCTCAGCCTCCACATTTGGGGCAATGTTGTGCAATCCCCTGAGCAGAAAAAAAGTCTCCTCATCTCTGTCCTCATAGGGTGAGCCCAAGCTTTAAAATGTGCCCTTTACATTCTGGGCTGACCCATAACTTCAGGATCTTTCTTGAATCAAATCAACCCTCACCTTTGCTAAAGTTCAGAGGATGCTAGCCCAGTCCGTCGAACCTTTCCTCATAAGACAAACCTGCTCATTCAAGATATCCATCTCGTAACCTTCCTGTGAGCTGCCTCCTGTTCACTTCCATCCTTCCTTCAAAAAGGAGGGAAAAACTGGTACACACCCTTCCAGATGTAGGCTGGAATCTCATAGGGATCTGAGCAATGTGGGTGATGGTGAGATTAGTGGCAGAATCAGACCAGAAGCCCAGTAATGTATTTCATGATGTCAGGAGCAAATGGCTCCATCTTTTATGCTTTTTATCAGTCGTGTGGTGAGATTCCTACTCAGCAATGACATGTAGCCAATTATGAGGCGATTGTTGTTCGTTAAATGCCTTGGTACCTCATTAATACTCAATTTTCTATCTTCTCAAACACGCCAATAAGCTAGACATTGAGAACGCTTGACATGGAAACCAGAGAAGGTATCCGGAAGAATTCAGCTCACTGCTTGTTTCGAAGGTGGGCAGTGTATGACCACACCTGGCATGGTCACATTAGGTGCCGTGGCCTGGGAGGGTGGGTAGGGGGAGAAGATGGACAGGTGCAAGCTCAAATAGATTGGTTGGGTAGGAACCTGGAGAGTTATGAAACCTCTGGGGCTCTCTGGAAGGACTACCAGGAAAGGGGTCTCATTGCTTGTGGCCTCATCTACACATTGAGGCAGAGGCTGGAAAGCACTGCCCAAGAAGCACTCACTGTCACTTTGCTGCCGTCATGGAGGGAGAAGGGAAATTGCGACCTTGGAAGATCCAGCACATCCCCTCCACTTCCTGCACCATTATCCTTGAACCCCACCCCACCCCCCAACGCAGCAAGGACAGAACCCTTTCTGGCCCTTATCTTCCAATCCTCCAACCTCTGCATTGATCGCATCATGCTCTGCCATTTCTGCCACGTCCAAACAGACCCCACCAGCAAAGGTATATTTCCCTCCCTACCCCTATCAGCATTCCAGAGATACCATTCCCTCTGCGACTCCCTTGTCAGGTCCACACCACCCACCAGCCCACATCACTCCCCTCACCTCTGCCCAAGGCCCCAAAGGATCCTTCCACATCTGACAGAAATGTACCTGTACCTCCAATGTCATCTGCTGTATCCGTTGTACCCGATGTGGTCTCCTGTACATCGAGGAGACAGGACGCCTTCTTGCGGACCATTTCAGAGAACATCTCTGGGACACCCTCACCAACCAATCCCACTGCCCCGTGGCTGAACACCGCCAAACCCTTGCCATCCAACGCCTGGAGGAGGAACGCCTCATATTCCGCCTTGGGACCCTGCAACCACATGGGATCAATGTGGATGTCAATAATTTATTCATTCCCCCTCCCCCCACATTATCCCAGTCCCAAGCCTCCAACTCGGCACCGCCCTCCTGACCTGTCCATCACCTTTCCCATCTATCTGCTCCACCCTCCTCTTCAACCCAGCACCTTCTGAGCATAAAAGGTACAGTTAGTAAGTTTGCAGATGACACCAAAATTGGAGGTGTAGTGGACAGCAAAGAGGGTTACCTCAGATTACAACAGATCTGGACCAGATGGGCCAATGGACTGAGAAGTGGCAGATGGCGTTTAATTCAGATAAATGCGAGGTGCTGCATTTTGGGAAAGCAAATCTTAGTAGCACTTATACACTTAATGGTAAGGTCCTAGGGAGTATTGCTGAACAAAGAGACCTTGGAGTGCAAGTTAATAGCTCCTTGAACGTGGAGTCGCAAGTAGATAGGATAGTGAAAAAGACTTTTGGTATGCTTTCCTTTATTGGTCAGAGTATTGAGTACAGGAGTTAGGAGGTCATGTTGCGGCTGTGCAGGACATTGGTTAGGCCACTGTTGGAATATTGCGTGCAATTCTGGTTTCCCTCCTGTCGGAAAGATGTCGTGAAACTTGAAAGGGTTCAGAAAAGATTTACAAGGATGTTGCCAGGGTTGGAGGATTTGAGCTATAGGGAGAGGCTGAACAGGCTGGGACTGTTTTCCCTGGAGCGTTGGAGGCTGAGGGGTGACCTTATAGAGGTTTACAAAATTATGTGGGGCATGGATAGGGTAAATAGGCAAAGTCTTTTTCCTGGGGTGGGGGAGTCCAGAACTAGAGGGTATAGGTTTAGGGTGAGAGGGGAAAGATATAAAAGAGACCTACGAGGCAACGTTTTCACACAGAGGGTGGTACGTGTATGGAATGAGCTGCCAAAGGAAGTGGTGAAGACTGGTACAATTGCAACATTTAAGAGGCATTTGGATGGGTACATGAATAGGAAGGGTTTCGAGGGATATGGGCCGGGTGCTGACAGGTGGGACTAGATTGGGTTGGGATATCTGATCGGCATGGAGGGGTTGGACTGAAGGGTCTGTTTCCATGCTGTACATCTCTATGACTCTTTGACCTGCTCCCTCACCTTCATCTACCTATCGCATTCCCAGCTATCTTTCCCCCAACCTCACCCCTCTTCCCATTTATCTCTCAGGCCCCTCCCCCCCCCCCGGCCCATAAGCCTCATTCTTGATGAAGGGCTTATGCCCAAAACGTTGATTCTCCTGCTCCTCGGATGCTGCCTGACCTGCTGTGCTTTTCCAGCACCACACTCTCGACTCTGATCTCCAGCATCTGCACTCCTCACTTTCTCCTAGGGGGAGTATAGGAGTTGGGACTTTATGTTGGAATTTTAGAGGATGTTGGTGAGGTCTCTTCTGGTCGGTTCTGGTCGCCCTGTTATAGGAAGGATATTATTAAGCCGGAGAGGGTTCCAAAAAGATTGATCAGGATGTTGCCGGGAGTGGAGGGTTTGAGTTAGGGGAAGAGGTTAGATAGGCTGGGACTTTTTCGCTGAAGTGTAGGAGGTTGAGGGGCGACCTTATAAAGGTTT
This sequence comes from Chiloscyllium plagiosum, assembly GCF_004010195.1. Classification (NCBI taxonomy): domain Eukaryota; kingdom Metazoa; phylum Chordata; class Chondrichthyes; order Orectolobiformes; family Hemiscylliidae; genus Chiloscyllium; species Chiloscyllium plagiosum. The sequence continues at coordinate 8,431,854 of NC_057728.1, forward strand.
ATAAAATCATGAAAGGTATAGATAAGGTGCGTAGCAAGTGTCTTTCCCTAGGGCGGGGGATTTCAAGACTAGAGGGGCATATTTTTAAAGTGAGGGGAGAAAGATTTCAAAAAGGAATGAGGGCAAGTATTTTTTACACAGGCTGTTCATGTGTGGCATGAATTTCCAGAGGAAGTGATTGATGCAGGTGCAGTTACAACGATAAAAGACATTTGGATGAGTTCCTGCTGAAGGAATGTTTGGAGGGATATGGGCCAAGCGCAGGCAGGTGGGAGTAGTATGGTTTTTGGATTGTGGTTGGCATGGACCAGTTGGACCAAGGGGTCTGTGTCTGTTCTGTTTGACTCTACTGTTGTAGTAATTGTGCCAAATCTAACTTGATATAGTCTTCTCTGCTTTCTCACACATTTATGAACATGGTGAAACTTCCCAATCCTCCTGCATTGAGTAGAGGTCGAGCAGAATGGGTGATTTGTTTCCTGAGAATTGCTGGCCCTGGAGAAATAGGTCATTTCTGAGTAATTTGTGTACGTGCAGCATCCGACTTGTTGTGGCTTGCAAAGTGTCAGAGTCCAATTGGAATATTTCCTGACATCACTGGTGGTGAGCTTGATGGGGACAATGAAAATAACCAAGGAAACTTTGCCCTGGCACATGGACTTAACAGGGAAGGGAGAGAGAGAGAAATAGGCAAAGTGGGGTCGGGAAAGAAACATAAACTGGGGAAGAGACAATAGGAAGCACAAAATAATGGGGAGGAGGGGACAACTCCAATTGGAGGTGATGAGATAAACATGAACTGGAAAGGGAGGGTGAGAGAGAGAAATGCAAATTGGAAAATACAAGATGGAAACTGAAATGTGGAAGAGTTTATTATCAGCCTGCCATGTGTAGTATTGCAGTCTGAGAGTTTTCTAGCAGCTTTGTTTCTTTATTCTGAGTGTGGAGCCTCACCGCTCTGTGTGGAGTCAAAATTGGATTTAGTGTGAATTTCGCTTGTTGTTTTAGTGCTGTTTTAATGCTGCCTGTTGTTACTATGTCCATAGAGACTGGTTACTTTTGCATTCCTGTTGCGGTACTCAAAAAATCATGTGACAAGATTTCCGGTTTTTCAGACTTCCAACGTAACCAACAAACATAAAATTGATTAAACATTTCTGAGGGTAGGCATTACAACACTAAACTCTCTGAACAGGTAGCCTCCTCTTAATTTCCAAACATGACAGAAAGGTCCACGTCATGTCCCAAACTCTCCACACAATCGTAGTCTTTATAGAAACTACAGAGGAACTTTGATTATCCAAATATTGGATTGTCTGGTAAGATTGTGAAGTCCCGATGCCTGGCTAAACTATGTTATCTGGCATTCGATTATCCGGAATTTGATTTACCGAACGAAATACCCCGCTCCAGTGTCCTTCGGATGACCGAGGTTCCTCTGTAGTTGAAAGTTCGTTCCACCTTCCAGTAGGCTTGCTTCTCCCTGTTCCCCTTAGTGGTAATGTATAGAGCCCATTGAAAACGGTTTCCTCCAGTCTTCTGTGAATTCCCAAAGTGCCTTCTAGTAGCAATTCCCATTCCAACGATTTCTTCTCCCAGTCAGGCCAGACCTTACTTTACATGCCTTTAAATCTCAATATGTCCCACCTCTTCAACCAGAGAGCAAGCTCCCACCAGTATTCTTGTCAGGCCACTGCCTCTGGACCTGTCCATCACATCCCCCTCTGACCTATCACCTTCTGCCTCACCTTTGTCCACCTATCGCTTTCTCAGCTACCTTCCCCTCAACACCATCCCATTCCATTTATCTCTCAGCCCTGGCCTACAAGCCTCATCCCTGATGAAGGGCTTTTGCCCGAAATTTCGATTCTCCTGCTCCTCGGATAGTGCCTGACTTGCTGTGCTTTCCCAGCAACACCCGACTCCCACCAGCATTCTGCCTGGTGTCTGACAAAACAGTATTTTTCTTTGTATGACCACTGCTGTTTACCTCTTTCTGTCTGTCTGTCTCTCTCTCTCTCTCTCTCTCTCTCTCTCTATCTATCTATCTATCTATTTATTTATCTCTCTCTGTCTGTCTCTCTGTTTTTCTCTCTCTCTGTACTCTCGTTCTCTCTCTCTCGTCCAGACGTACGCACTCTCTAGAACAAAGCTGCTTGAAAGCTCTCAGAAGACAATAACACTCATGGCAGGCTGAAAACAACCTCTTCCTTACTCCATTTGTGTTAATTTTGCTTTCTCTTTGCCTTTCCAGTTTGTGTATCTTTCCCTTCCCAACTCTGTATGTTTCTCTCCTCCTTTTCCCAGTTAGTCACTCTCTCCCAGGATGAAGTTTCCAGGTTGCTGCCATTGTCCCTAATCCATTGGGCTCAACGCCAGCGATGTCAGGATATATTCAAGTAGGACTCTGACACTGTGGTTTGGTCTCTCGAGTCAGTAAGTCTGAGAGTCTGTAAATCCCTGCTAAGCAAAACCATCTGCTCCTTTCTTTGAGTCCAGGTGTGAAAGCTAATACATGAATTTCGACAGGATTTGACTTGAGCCTCTGGCTCCCACAGCAACCAGGTCTCACAGACATACCAGGCAGAACTCATGGGAGTCCTATCCATCACCCCATTTTATCTTGTTGAAAGACATTCTGAAATTGAACCAACTTATAAAACTTCATATTTGCAACAATATTGTAGATAGTCATAAATGGTACAAAAAACTTAACATTTGATGTGCTTTTTTGAATCAGTATTAATTTCTTGGTGTCAACGTGGTTAATATTATAGAGACAACATAGCTGTATTCTCAGTTAAATATTTCCTCTCCTTAACTGTTTCTATTTTTCTGTTTTTGGGTAAAAGTTTGATTATTTATAAATAAACTTGGCTAAAAAGAGACATGAAGTCGGGGCATTTTGTGCTGACCTCATTGTGATTGAAACATAAGGAAAAAACAACTTCAGAATGAAGCAATAGTGATTTCAAATAAAGAATGACAGTTATTTATAAACTGTGCTATTCACCTCATTACAAACCAAAAGTCAAACTGGGGGCTTAGTGATGCGAAGAAACTGGGTGACTTTAAAATTAACGATGTCAGAATTCGGTGGGCATGTGATCAGACAGGAGGTTTGGCATGTGAGTGCCATGTATTCAGATGTCAAAGTTCACAAGACCAGGAAACCAACAAACCAAAGTTGGAAACCCTGTGCGGTAGATGAGTTGGGCACTATGTGTCACATCTTCTGCTCCGGGTGAACCAAATTTATCAGACTTTGTGAGAACAGTATAATATTAATTTAACGTTGTATTTGATAGATATATTGTAAATGAGCCTTCAATACAAAAGGACCTACAGAATTTGTATATGCATTGACTTCCATGCAGGGCTGAAATGTAATAAATTCAGATGTTTTGTTCCTTCCCTCCAAGCTTTAGCCTCCTGTGCTCATAGTTAACCACTTAATAGATGCATAATCACTTATTATCCTTAATCGGGCGTTTTTTTTAAAGTTTGCAAGTCTTTGCTGGTGCACTAATTTGGATATTTCTTTCAATGAGCCCGCCTGGTCATGCTGGGCCAAAGAGCCACCTCTTGTGCTGTGAGATTCTATAATCGTTTTTCCAGTGCACAGCATTGTTGCCTTTTGTCTGATCGTGCTTGCACTATCTCTCCCAATGAGCGTCCTGCCGTTCTCCTATTCCTTTTCCTGTATCCCTGCACGGTATTTATATTTAAGTAATCACCAAACACTCTCTGAATACCTTGGTGGAACCTGCCTCCACTCCACAAGCTGGCTTTGTTGGTGCCCAAGATTTGTCACATGACTGAATAATTACAAAATGCGTTGCAAGGGGAGGCCTTTCTGCCCATCCTGTATGCCTCAGAACGAGGATGATGACTCTGTGCCATTTTCCTGGCCTAACCCTGAATATAAGCATCTTGAATGCCTCAACTGAACCTGCCTCCATTGCACTTCCACTCGGTACTGAACCCTAACCACTTGCTGTGCGGAACGGGGGAGAATCTCGCATCACGTTACTACTTCCTTTCTGTGCCCCCTCATTTTTGAATCATTTAGAAGATGGAACAGTTTCTACCAATGTACTGTGTCCAGCCTCCCTCACGATTTTGACAACTGCTTTCATGTGTGCTGTTAGCTTTCTCCTCTCCCAGGAGAACACTTCCAACTTCTTCAATCTAACCTTCCAACTGAAGTTTCTCATTAGAACAAAGAACAGTGCAGTACAGGAACAGGCCCTTTCGCCCTCCAAGCCTGCTGCAACACATTTTCATACTAAAACTGTCTTCACTTACAGGATCCATATCCCTCTATTCCCTACCTATTTGTCCACGTGTTTCTTGAAAGCTGCAGTTGTGTCTGTTCCCCCCTGCCCCCCCCCCCGGCAATGCATACCACCACCCTTTGTGTGAAAAACTTAACCTCGCACATCTCTTTTAAACTCCCCCCCTCCCCCCACCTTGCACCTTGAACCCATGTTCCTTAGTAATTGAACTGGAATTACTGGCATTTTTTTTCCGAAACTCTTCAGCACTGTCTCCAATATGTGGAACATTCCTCCTAAAGTGTGACAGTCGGAACTGTATGCAGTATTCTAACTGAAGTCAGTCAAGTAACTTGCATGAGTTCAGCATCACCTCTTTGCTCCTTTAGCGTGTGGCCCTATTAATAAAGCCCAGGATAATGTATGCTTTATTGGCTGCTCCCTCTACACTTTAAGAACCTTAAATGGAAGCACTGAGGTGGGGAATCAAAGATCGTGGTTAAATTCAGACAGAATTATGAAACTGAATGTTGATGAAGTGTATTTATTTTTGAAATGAGGACAGCTTGCACATATGAGACGAACTTTAGGATGTTTTGAGAAGCGTGCAATTATCTCTATGCTGATGTTTCCGCAGCACATTACTTTCAAAGCTCAGCTTTGTACAGGTGCTGTGTATTTGTATTGGTTGGAGAGTAGCAAGAAAATAGCAAGGTCAGAAGTACCAGTCTGACCAGGGAGGAAAGGAGGAGTTCACAAAGCAATATTCTGCTGCATATCTGAAGCGACGTTAATGCAAGACGTCAAAACAAAAGCAAACAGTATTTTTTTCAAATTTGTGAATATTGGCAAAAAGCTTCATAAATAAAAGAAATGCAAAACAGTTGAAACACTCAAAAGGTCTTCCAGTATCTGGGAGCAGAAAGTAGAAAACCCTTAGGGCTGAGATTTTCAAGTGGGATCGGGAACCCGACATTTGGATTAATTCCAGGTCCTGACCCTGTGCCTTGACTGTGTAACTCTGGCAACATTAGTTTTGAATGCAGATTGAACTCTGTGCTCACCCCAACCCCATACCATCAGGTAATCCAGCTGTAGCTCTTTTTTTCCCCAAGAGGTTGCTGATTTCCAGCACTGCAGGGATACAGGAAAGGACTTCAGCTGAGCTTGCACTGCTGTTCTGCTGGACCAGGGCCCATCTGTACCTCAATTGCATTGAGCTGCCTGGGCCCATATCCTTTAATACCATTGCAAAACACAAATCTAGCAATCACAGTCCCCCAGGATCCTACTGGGACAGTGAGTTCCAGGTTTCTGCTAAACTGTTGGTAAAGACGTGCTCCCTGACACTGTAGGGCAATGAGACGTCAGCAGAATGTATAATGGTAATGTGTATAATAATATTTTTCTTTATTCCTCTCTGGGAGGGGGACATTGCTGGTCAGGCTAGCATTTGTTGCACACCCTAATTGCCCTTGAATTGAATGACTTGCTGGGTCTTTTCAGAGGGCATTGAATAGTCAGTCCCATTGCTATGGGTGTGGAGTCACATATCAGCCAGAGCTGGACAGTAGTTTCCTTCCCTATAGTACACCAGTGAACGAGATGCACTTTTACCACGGTTGATGATCGCTGTCATGATTGCCGTTACTGAGGCTAGCTTCATATTTCAGATTTATGAATTAAATTTTACTTCTACCGGATGCCACGGTTGGATTTGAATCCACATCCAAGGACATGAGCCTGGATCTCAATGACATGACCTCCATCTCTGCCACATCATATGTAATAATGATATCAACAGCACGAGAGGGTGAAGTTGGACCAGAGTTGTTATAAAATGTATGGACAGGGTGACCCCCGTATCCGTGGATCCTGTTACCGCAGTTTGTTACCCATGGTTTACCGTAGCCCAAATATATTACAGGGAACATTCCGGAACTAGGGAGCTGCCGGGAAGGTGAATTTCCCATTTAAATAAATGGATTTGCACCTTTCAGTGGTTTCAGGCATCGGCGGTAGGTCTTGGAACATGTCCCCCGCAGGTAAGGGGGACTACTGTACCTACAATTTTGTGAATGTAGAGTTTTAAGAAAAGAATCTTTGATTCGAGCAACAGCACTTGGAAGATTAAACCTAGTTTGAACCTAATAGGACCGGATCAAATCTCCTCAAAATATATTAAGATGATAGCCTAGACCCTAACTTTTTCTTATTTTAAACAGCATGGTGGCTCAGTGGTTAGCACTGCTGCCTCACAGTGCCAAGGTCCCAGGTTCGATTCCAGCCTCGGGCGACTGTCTGTATGGAGTTTGCACATTCTCCCTGTGCCTGCGTGGGTTTCCTCCGGGTGCTCCGGTTTCCTCCCACAGTCCAAAGATGTGCAGGTCAGGTGAATTGGCCATACTATATTGCCCATCGTGATAGGTGTATTAGTCAGAGGGAAGTGGGTCTGGGTGGGTTACTCTTCAGAGTGTCGGTGTGGACTGGTTGGGCCGAAGGGCCGGTTTCCACACTAGGGAATCTAATCTAATCTAATTAAAGGCAATCCAAGGCATTGCATTTTGTATGCAATTTAATTTGTCAAACCACCAGTCTGGATGTAAAACACACTATTCATACACTCTAGTTAAAATACACCAAAAGAAAGAAGGAATTGGAATAACTTAGCTGTATTGAAAAACTTAACAGAAAAATAGATGGTTTAACTACTAAACAGTAACTGATCCAATATCATAACATTGTACAAACGCATCCTTGACAAAGGCATGTTTAGCAAAATAGATTATGTCACATCCAATACTAGTAAAAGGACGAGAGTCCCCAGGTTTTAGCTGTAACAGAGGTAGGAAAAGCAGCTTCCACATCCGGCTTCAAGATCCTAGCAACTGCTACTGAGAAACTAAAACTAAAAATTCTGGTTCTGTGGGAGCCTGACTCCACCCACACGTCAGGCTGCATGTATTATTCCAACATTAAAACAAAACTCGGCCCTACAAGCTGTTTATTGGCTTGAGCAGACTGATCAACACCTCAGTCTCAACCTTTCTTCACTAACAAAAAAAATCGGGACAAAATACACCTCTTAAAGCCATCGTATTGTCACAACACAATAAAACTGAGATCACACCTAAATGAATTAGCTTTACTTTGAAAGTTTTGTCCCCTTGTTTTGTAGTTTTCTACTGGAGAAAACCATTTCTTTCCATCCTAAAAACTCCCTTAGTAATCTTAATTATATCACCACTTTATCTTCCATATTTAATACACGATAAGGCTAGGCTACTCAACCTGGTTAAACCATAATCTCTCCTGTTTTTTCTCAGTCTTGATATCGTTATTTGGAATCCCACAGTGACCCTTTTAAGACTCCTGCATCTTTTGTGGTGCCCAGAGCTGAAAGCCATATTCCAACATCTTCAATGGGCATCATTCTTTCTTGATGCCATCTCAGCTGCTGTTGCTCAGGAAAGAGAGAGAGGGGAAAGAGGACAGGCAATGGGAATTTAAATCTCAGCTGAAGCCCACATCTGGTCACTATAAGAGTGGTTCTGAGACCCTGCACTCCCGTCAGAGAGCTGCATGTAATTAGCTGAAAATTCTAACAGCCGATCTGTTTCCTCTGTAGAAATGCAGTGGGATTGTTGCACCACAGCAGCTAATTCCTTATATTAGCCCAAGCCGCCCAGCAGCCAGTGCAACATATTCTCAGGCTAGGTGCGGAATGGGTGACCAACTTGAACCTGTTCCACTTTACCAGGCAGCTTGGCATAAAACTGCAGCTGAACTCTGAGTAGGATTAGCTTTTGCTGTGTTTGGCAGATGCTCCAGCACAGCCTCTAACCAAATTCTCCATTCGGAAGCAGTTCCTCAAGGTTATAATTGTTGCATTTTGATACTGGTAGCCTGTTTCCCTTCCTTGCATGCATCAGGTTTCCAGATATCTTCCCAGCTGTGGCCAAGCTTGCTGCACCAGTTAACCATCGAGAATGAAGAGCTGGAGCAATTACTTCGCAGCAATGGCGCAGAAAGGTTCATCTATTTTACTTCTCCATAGAAAACTGTTCCTTACACATTACGTCCTGAATGAACAAAGTGTTATTACATTGGGCTCCTCTTGTTAATCTGTATGTTTTTTTGTAAGAGGCACTCCCAGGTTCTCTGACGTTATTGGGAAGTTGGGGTTGGGGTAGGCTGGGGGAGAGGGTAGGTTTGATGCATGACTTCATCTCCCTTGACCTGAGGGAAGCTGAGATAGCTCTGACAACAAAAGCACCTGGGAGTGACCAGACATCTGGCTGCAAAAATCTGAGAAGGGGAACTGGCCGTTTTTTGAGAATGTCAGACTGATCAGTTCCAATAGTGCTTGAAAGCTCTGGGTCAATATCTTTCTACAGTTAAAGAGATCAAAAATACTGCTGCTGTGATCTGATCTGCCTAAAATTGTAACACACTGTCATTACTCTTAAATTCCAACCTCAGCACAATAAAGGCTGACATTCCATTTGCCACCTTATGTTTAAATGTACTAGGATTCCCACATTCCTCTGAATGCCAACATGTACTGGCCTCCCCATTTAAAACATATTCTTCTTGTCCATTCACCTTCCCAAAGTGGATGATTTTGCAGATTGCATGAATATAATCCATCTGTAACCTTTGTACCGAATTACTTAACAGGTCTCAAATTTGTTTACAGTCTCTTTACATCCAACTCTCAGCTAATGTTCCCGCCTAGCTTTGTGGCTTCAGTAAAACTTACAGCACACCGTTTGTTACTTCTTGTCATGGGCAGACAGAAGGAGTTAGGTTAATTTGGTGTCACAGTTAAGAACATGGAACAGTAGAGCACAGTACAGGCCCTTCGGCCATCGACATTGTGCCGACCTTTTATCATACTCTAAGGTCAGACTAACCTACGTACATTCCAGGATCCATGTGGATTTCAACAGTTTCCTCATTTCCCCTCCCCCCACATTACTATCCATCACTTTTCTAGCTACCTCCACCTTTTTAAAAAAAACGAAAAAAACCGAAAACTGTAAATCAGAAACAAAAAAAAAGAAGTTGCTGGAAAAGCTCACCTGGGCTGGAAGCATCTACGAAGAGAAATCAGAGTTAACATCTCTTTAGAAGGGTCACCGGAACCCCACACACTTCCCATTTATCTCTCAGCCCCCCCCGACCCACAAGCCTCATTCCTGATGAAAGGCTTATGCCCGAAATGTCGATTCTCTGATAACCAAATTGTGGTCACTATCGCCAAAGTGCTCATCTGCCTCCAAACAGCTGTTCGGGTTTATTACTCAGTACCACATCCAATGTGTTCTTGCTCCTTGTTGGCCTGTCTGCATGCTGTGTCAGGAAGTCCTCCTGCACTTGTTGGACAAAAACTGACCCGTCTAAAGTCTTTTCAAACAAACTCCTTTCAAACAACAAACCTACCCCCCCCCCCTCCCCCCAAATGATCCAGCTCCAGCTCCAGTTCCCTTACACAGTTTTCAAGGAACTGGAGTTGTGGACACTTCTCACAGATGCAGTCAACAGGGACACTAGTGGTGACCCTACCTCCCACATTCTGCATGAGGAACATTCAACTGCTGTAACTTCCATTCCAACTATTCTAAATTCCCCAAAGAGACTGTAGAAAAATAAAGAATAATAAAAAAGAACAAGTTACCTTACCCAACTGGCACACACAACCTTTTTTTTGGTTAGAGGAGGAGAATGGGTGGGAGATATTGCCTGAGTAATGTTTCAGGTAAAGCAACCGCCCAAATATATGACTTGACTTACCCAGCAGTCCCGTGTCTGCTCCTGCTCAGCATGCGCTCCGCCTATTCACGAGGTAAGTTTTTCAATTAGTGATTCACCTTCCTGTCGACACTCCTGTTCTTCCTGCTGCTGAAACAAAAATAGAAAGCATTGTTGATGTTTTGGGTCCAGTGGCCCTTCTCAAAGCAGACGCCTGTGATTCTGGGTGGGTTTGAAACACAAAGGATGAAACTTCAGTCGGAATCCCGTGTGGAGTCAGTCTGGGTCAGAGGGCAGTCACTGGGGAATGAGATGTGACTGCGGAAGCGAGTTTTGGCAAATACCTTGTCAAACTCTAGTAGTGACACATATGCTGCTGGACTTGCTGATGTTTCTCCAGCAATTTCTGTTATTGTTTCAGATTTCCAGAATCTGTAGTCCATGTTTTTTTAACGGTTGATGACTTTTTGTAAGAATTGGGAAAGGTTAAGCATGTAACAAGTTCAGCTTGGTTACAGGATGAGGATGGGCATTGGGCTCAGTTGCAAGGGAAGGTATGTCATAGGCTAGGACAAAAATGATGTTTCATGGTGAAATGATATGATAGGCAGGGAATGATGAGCCAAAAGGTCTATTCTTGCAAATCTGTGGTTCTGCAAAGGGGAAAAAGGAGGAGCTATGAGTGATCGGGTGATCGGGTTCAGGTGTTTCGGTCTTCTATTCCTATAACCTTTCCAGCATTTTTTTCTGCACGAGTATTCATTGTTTTCAGTTCCTGACTCCTTTGAAACTTTGGATCCCTAGAATTTCAATTCTTTTCTTCAGTTGGCCAATGTGACACCACAAAGTATTTATTTCACATCTCTGCCATTTCCTTATCCACTGTTATAATTTCTCCTCGAGTCTACTTCTGCCAATCTCTTCCTTTTAACATTCTTGTAGAACCTCTTTGGGTTTTGGATGGCACAGTTGGCTAAATGCCTGGTTTGCAATGCAGAGTGATGCCAATGGTGTGGGTTCAATCCCTACACGGGCTGAGGTTACCATGAAGGCATCTCCTTCTCAATCTCTCCCCTTGTTTGAGGCCTGGTGACCCTCCAATTAAACCATCACCAGTCACCTCTCTCGAATGACAGAGCAGAGCTATGATCCGGTAAGACATTGGCGATTTTACCTTGAGAAGGTCTTAGAAATCTGCTTTTATCTGACTTGCTAGTTCACTCACGTATTCTAATTTCTCGCCTTGGAAATGAAGTTGAAAGCTAACTTGCTTAATTGTGAGGACCGAAGGACTTGGGGTAGGTGGGGTTAATGGAAATGGAAACCAAATGAAGCCCTCTCAGGCTACTCCTGAAACTGACCAGAGATAACCCCAGACTGTTAGAGAGCAATAATTCAGAAGGCAAGATCGCCATCTTCTCTTAGCTCCCAGCTGTTGTCTGTTTCATTTTATAACACATGAAGCTTAAAAACTGTATCCTGGAAATTCCAGCCCGTGATGTGTACATGTTAAACACGGATTTGCTTTCTGTTATTTTAACAGGGGTGTTACCAGTTAATGTTGCACCAGTCAGAAAAAAAGTCCCAATTTTATGTACATTTTTTAGAAAAAGAAACAGGAAACTGATGTGGAACGAAAACAAGTCCTTGTTGAAAGGACCTTTTGATTTGAAGGCATCTTTTGATTTCCACTCATGGTTCTATGTCAGTCACTTGTTGCTTGGACCAGCTTTCTCACTATAAAGGACCCAGGTCAGTGTGAGCACAGAACGGGGATCACTGAAACCCCATTCCTCCCTACCACGATGTCCCTCCACTAAGTGTGGGCCTCAATGAGTTGGGCAGATGTAGTTTAATGTTGCTCGACATTTATGAAATATTTATGGGAAGGAAGGGAAGATGCAACGGTGATTGAAAGCATTTTGAGAAGCCTTGCAACGAGGTCTTGCCCAGTGCAACCACAGTCTCCCTACCTCCTTTTCTCTGCCGGACTCCCATTTGCATTGGAGAAACTCAGTTCATATTTGCGGAAGATTTTCAGATCATCAATAATGGAACACACGACACAGCAATGTTTGAATTGTCACCCATGTTCAATTATATTTAACACAGCATTTCCCCCCTTCCACTCACACCACACTGTGAACTTCTCCCACTCCTCACAGCGAGAACCTTGTCAAAGCCACTGTCTCAAAACTGCTCAATATCACAGTGCCACCCGAAATGAGAACATTCCTGTCAGACAGAAACATTTAAAGAGCAGATTTGATGCTGTTCACGTACAATATGGTTATTCGATATAAGATTGGTTGCAAACAAAAGATGCTGGAAATCATAGCGGGTCAGATAGCATTCATGGAGAGAGAGCAAGCTAGCGTTTCACATCTAGATGACTCTTCATCAGAGCTGATGTGAAGTGTGGAGGGGGCAGCATTTATGCAATAGTAGGGTGGGGCATAGTGATTTGGGCAGAAAGAGTGCTGATAGTACAGATTAAGTGATCGGAATGTGAGGCTGGCAGAACAATGGTGTATCTAACGGCCAGAATTGAACTGAATTGAATTGAATTTATTGTCACGGTTACCGAGGCACAATGAAAAGCTTTGTCTTGTGAGCAATACAGGCAGATCACATAGTTAAGTAGCATAGATAAGTAAATAATAGGGGCGGCACGGTGGCTCAGTGGTTAGCACTGCTGCCTCACAGCGCCAGAGACCTGGGTTCAATTCCAGCCTTGTGCGACTGTCTGTGTGGAGTTTGCACATTCTCCCCATGTCTGTGCGGGTTTCCTCCGGGTGCTCCGGTTTCCTCCCACAGTTGAAAGATGTGCAAGTCAGGTGAATTGGCCATAGTGTTAGGTGCATTAGACAGAAGGGAGATGGGTCTGGGTGGGTTACTCTTTGGAGGGTCGGGTGGACTGGTTGGGCCGAAGGGCCTGTTAGCCACACTGTAGGGAATCTAATCTAAGCAGCGACAAAAACAAAAACACAGGTACAGGCTAATGTTAAGAGTTTGTGAGTCCATTCAGTATTCTAACAACAGTAGGGTAGAAACTGTTACCAAACCAGCTTGTGTGCATGTGTTCAGGCTTCAGTACCTTCTCCCCGATGGTAGAGGTTGTAAAAAAACATTGCCAGGGTGGGATAGATCTTTGAGAATGCTGGCGGTCTTTCCTCGACAGCGGGCCTGGTAGATGGGTTCTATAGATGGGAGGTTGGCCTTTGTGATTGACCAGGCTGAGTTCACCACTCTCTGTAACCGTCTCCAAAAAGACCCACTGGGGTGGGGGAGGGAAAAGAGGACGTGGTGATGGAGGATGTAACAAGTAAAGCTAAAAGAAATGGAAGAAATGGGGGTGAGTCCATAATGTGAAGGTGTTGAACTCAATAAGTCCAGAAGGCCATAAAGTGCCTAATCTGAAGATGAGATGTTGTTTCTCCAGTTTGCTCTGTGATTCACTGTAACACTGCACCATGCCGAGGACAGACAGTGGGCAGGTGAGCAGGACACTGTGTTAAAACGACTGGCTATGGGGAGATCGGGGTAATGCTTGCATGCGGACCGCAGGTGTTCTGCAAAGCGGTCACCCAGTCTGGTTGAGCTAGATTTTCAGAAGACTCGGAGCCTGGGGAGCATGGAGCTTAGCTCAGGATCCCAGCACCTCTGGGGGCTAGTTCCTATTTTCAAGGGATCAGTGGAAGAGATGGAAGTGGGAACCGTGGTCACTACAAATGAACAGTCTTTTGAGCTTATTCAGGCACTGACTACAGGGCCTGACAGGTATTGTAATTTTGAATCTTCCATTCAGTAAACCTGAGGCATCTGTTCGATGCAAGTGCCACAGTTCTTATCTTCACAGTAGGGGTTATCAGCAACTTTCTCGGTATTAATTTCTAACTGACCTTTCCTGGGCATCCTGGAAACTGGTTGCAGTGCTGCTGTGCAACCTCAGCCACCTCATGCCATCTCCAAGGATACTCGAGGGTGCTGCCCACTCTCATCAATGAGGGAGTACCAACATGGCTGCTGCCCACCTTTACTGCTATTGGCAGTAGCTTCTGCCTCCAGGAGGCATTTGGCACCAACAGTTGGGCGTGCGCCTGCTTCCTGGCCAATTAATATATCGTCAAGGAATCTCCTTGACCAATGTCCCTGACAAATGGAATTTGACTTGGCATCATGAGGGCTGTGTAGTCCCGGGTACAGTTGCAATTCGAAATTCATCTAGTCCAGCGTTCAACCATGCAATGAAAGTCTGGCTCGTTATTTTCAAAGTTAGTTATAGAGTTGTACACCATGGAATTAGACCCTTCGCTCCAAAGTGTTCAAGCTGACCAGATATCCTAAATTAATCTAGTCCCATTTGCCAGCATTTGGCCCATATCCCTCCAAACTCTTCCCTATTCATATGCCCATCCAGATGCATTTAAATGTTGTAATTGTGCCCGTCTCTTCCACTTCGCCTGGCAGCTCATTCCATACACGCACCACCCTTTGCATGAAAAAGTTGCCCCTTAGGTGCCTTTTAAATCTTTTCCCTCTCACTTTTAGGGTGTCATGGTGGCTCAGTGGTTAGCACTGCAGCCTCACAGCACCAGGGACCTGGGTTCAGTTCCCACATTGCGTGACTGTCTGTGTGGAGTTTGCACATTCTCATTGTGTCTGTGTGGGTTTGCTCCAGTTTTCTCCCACAATCCAAAGATCTGCAGGTTTGGTGAATTGGCCATGCTAAATTGTCCATAGTGTTTGGAACGTTAGTCAGGGGTAAAATGTAGGGGAATGGGTCTAGGTGGGTTACTCTTTGGAGGGTCACTGTGGACTTGTTGGGTCAAAGGGCCTGTTTAAAATAGGGAATCTATTTTAATCTAATCTAAACCTACGCCCTCTATAGTTCTGGATTCTCCCAACCCAGTATTTTCAAAGTTAGTTATAGAATTGTACACCATGGAATTAGACCCTTCGCTCCAATGTGTCCAAGCTGACCAGATATCCTAAATTAATCTAGTCCCATTTACCAGCATTTGGCCCATATCCCTCCAAACTCTTCCCTATTCATATACCCATCCAGATGCATTTAAATGTTGTAATTGTGTCCGTCTCTTCCACTTCGCCTGGCAGCTCATTCCATACACGCACCACCCTTTGCATGAAAAATTTGCCCCTTAGGTGCCTTTTAAATCTTTTCCCTCTCACTTTTAGGGTGGCATGGTGGCTCAGTGGTTAGCACTGCAGCCTCACAGCACCAGGGATCTGGGTTCAGTTCCCACATTGCGTAACTTTCTGTGTGGAGTTTGCACATTCTCATTGTGTCTGTGTGGGTTTGCTCCAGTTTTCTCCCACAATCCAAAGATCTGCAGGTTTGGTGAATTGGCCATGCTAAATTGTCCATAGTGTTTGGAACATTAGTCAGGGGTAAAATGTAGGGGAATGGGTCTAGGTGGATTACTCTTTGGAGGGTCACTGTGGACTTGTTGGGCCAAAGGGCCTGTTTCATACTATAGGGAATCTATTTTAATCTAATCTAAACCTACGCCCTCTATAGTTCTGGATTCTCCCAACCCAGGGAAAATACCTTGTCTGTTTACCCTATCCATGCCCCTCATGATTTTGTATACCTCTACAAGGTCACCCCTCAGCCTCCAACACTCCAGGGAACAGCCCCAGCCTATTCAGCCTCTCCCTATAGCTCAAACCCCCCAACTCAGGCAACATCCTTGTAAATCTTTTCTGAACCCGTTCAAGATTTCACAACATTTTTAGTGGTTGTGATCTTTCAAAAGTCACTGGAATCAGGGAAAGTCCCAGATGATTGGAAAATCGCTGTTGTAACCCCTTTGTTCAAGAAAGGATCAAGACAAGAGCTGGAAAATTATAGGCCAATTAGTCTAACCTCGGTTGTAGATAAAATTCTAGAGTCCATCGTTAAGGATGAGATTTTTGAATTCTTGGAATTGCAGGGTCAGATTAGAACAAGTCAGCATGGATTAAGTAAGGGGAGGTCATGCCTGAGAAAACTGTTAGAATTCTTTGAAGAGGTAACAAGTAGGTTAGACCAGGGAAACCCAGTGGATGTTATCTATCCAGACTTCCATAAACCTTTGATAAGGTGCCTCACGGGAGGCTGCTGAGTAAGGTGAGGGCCCATGATGATCAAGGTGAGCTACTGGCATGGATTGAGGATTGGCTGTCTGACAGAAGGCAGAGAGTTGGGATGAAAGGTTTTTTTTCGGAATGGCAGCTAATGACAAGTGGTGTCCCGCAGAGTTCAGTGTTGTGGCCACAGGTGTTCACTCTCTATATAAATGATCTGGATGAAGGTACTGGGGGTATTCTGGTGAAGTTTGTCAATGATACGAAGTTAGGTGGATAGGCAGGTAGCACTGAGGAGGTGGGGAGGCTGCAGAAAGATTTAGACAGTTTAGGAGAGTGGTCCAAGAAATAGCTGATGAAATTCAATGTGAGCAAATGTGAGGTCTTGCACTTTGGAAAAAAGAATGCAGGCATTGACTATTTTCTAACTAGTGAGAAAATTCATAAAGCCAAAGTACAAAGGGATCTGGGAGTACTAGACCAGGATTCTGTAAAGGTTAACTTGCAGGTTGAGTCTGTGATTAAGAAAGCGAATGTAATGTTGTCATTTATCTTAAGACGGTTGGAATATAAAGACAGTGATGTGCTTCTGAGACTTTATAAAGCTCTAGTTAGGGCCCATTTAGCATACTGTGGCCAATTGTGGGCCCCACACCTCAGGAAGGACATACTGGCCCTGGAACATGCCCAGCAGAGATTCACTCAGATGATCCCTGGAATGGAAAGCCTAACATACAATAAATGGCTGAGTATCCTGGGATTGTATTCATTAGAGTTTAGAAGGTTGAAGGGAGATCTTATAGAAACTTACAAGATAATGCATGGCTTTGAAAGGGTGGACGCTGGGAATTTGTTTCTGTCAGGCGGGGAGACTAGCACCCGTGGGCGCAGCCTTAGAATTAGAGGTGGTCAATTTAGAATGGAAATGTGGAGACATTTCTTCCGCCAGAGAGTGGTGGGCCTGTGGAATTCATTGCCATGGAGTGTAGTGGAGGCCGGGACGTTACATGTCTTCAAGACAGAGATTGATAAATTCTTGATCTCGCAAGGAATTAAGGGCTACGAGAGAGTGCGGGTAAGTGGAGTTGAAATGCCCATCAGCCATAGTTAAATGGCGAGTGGACTCAATGGGCCGAGTGGCCTTACTTCCACTCCTATGTCTCAAGGTCTTACTTGTCCTATAGGAGGGAAATCAGAATTGCATTCAATATTCCAGAAATGGCCTAACCAATGTCCTGCACAGCCGCAACATGGCCTCCCAATTCCTGTACTCAATACTCTGACCAATAAAGGAAAGCATAGCCAAACGTCGTCTTCACTATCCTATCTACCCGAGACTCCACTTTGCATATTTTGACTTAAGCGAAATAACTGTAGAATTTACGCACTCGCTGCTTCCCATTTAATTGTATGAACACTTGGCCAATCAATAGCTTCAAATATTTAGTTGCCTCATTCACACTGAGATGTACTCAACACCACTGCCTGCTTTCTCCAAGCAGAAAGCACAAACGTATGCTACATTTCCAGTAACTTATGAGAATTTGCTGGAAACAAATGGACTAGTTATCCTTGGAGCGCTGCAGTAGCATTTTTGATGTGAATCCAGGTTTAGAGTTTCCAGATGGTTCTTTGGCATGTATAGTAAGTCCACACTCTACAGGGATCAGTTGCCATATGCAAAATGGAGCTCAGTTCTTTTTTTTAATACTGCTTGCAGTACTATTTTAAAAAATGAAAGACTGAAGAGGCACAGAAGTTCAGATGCATAATTATCTGAATGAATAAAAACATTGTTATAAAAGTCCCACAGCAATTCAGCTGTTCGATATCATGGATGAGTAAGGGAATAATGACAAATTTTAGCAAAACAACAGTAAGACCACAGTTGAAATATGTAGGGGCAGGAGCAGCCATTCAGCCTTTTGACCATGTTCCTATCTCAGCTGATCTATACCTCAAATTCATTCACATACCTTGTTGATTGACTAGGCTTATGTCACAAATGAGTAACTGTAGCTAAAAAATACAATTTGAGATCCTGGGACTATTTCCATTGGTGAAAACCAAAAGGAGATTTAATAACTGCTTTTGAAATTATGAAGGGGTTTAAGTAATTATGATCAGCTGTATTTAGTGCTTTTGGAGTAAGGGGTGCCAGAATCATCAACACAATTGTTACTGAAGATGGGGAGAATGGTGGGGTAAACTTAATTTTGCAATTTTCTGTTGGAACATAGCATGTAACGATCATCTCCAACAAGAGAGAATTTAACGCTATCCTTTTGATGTTGAAAATCACTACATTTCTGAATCCCAACTGTCTACATCCCATGAGGAACGGTAGTGAGTTAACCAGGAACTTGTCCAATCAAATAAATTCTCCAGTTACAAGAGCAGGTCAGTGTCATATAATTCAGAGTCCCAATGCCTGTTCGCCATCTACAAGACACAAGTCAGGAGTACGATGGAATGCTGTCCACTTACCTGGATGAGTGCAACTCCAATAACACCAAAAAGCTCAGAGTCATTCAGGATAAATCATCAGATTTGGTTGGCAGTCCAACCACCACCTTAAACGTTCACTGGTATGGCAGTCTGCACTATGTATAAACGCACTAGTAACTCGCTAAGCCTCCTTTGACAGCACTTTGTAAAACCATCAGCTGCAACAACAGAAGAGAAAGGGCAGGAGACAAAAGGGCACTTATCACCCACGAGTTCACATGCTCTCCTGACTCAGAATTATATTGCAGTTCCTTCACTGCTGCTGAGCTAGAATCCTAGGACTTCCTCATTAACAGCGCTGTGAATGTAACTACAGCCACACTACTTGCCCAACGTAGACTGCAACAATTCAAACAGGACAATTAATGGCCAACTTTAAATGTTGGCTTTGTCAGCAATACTCACACCCCAGGCATGAATCGTCAAAAAACAAACACATTGGGGAAATCACTGGAAAGCGAGCTCCTCTGACCTTGGGTGAACAAGCTGGTAAAATGTGAGGTATAATTGTAAATTTCCTGAGCATCATACCACAGGGTTCTGCCTACACAGCACTGGGAACACAGTAAACTGTTAGTACCCAAGTTGATGAAAGTGGTTCCAATATACCACTTACCCTGGTCAAAAGAAAAATTGAAATAAAGCCGAAAATTATTGAAATTGAGATCAAGTCTTTCAACAGTAAGGAAAAGAAAAGTCTCTGGAGTGTCTAGGGTGAGGACCATTCATTTGTTTAGCCACTGATCAAGTAGATACTGAGAGTAATGAATGTACTGTGATACTGAGATACTGTCGGTCAATCAGATTAAAGCATCATTAATAAGCAGCATAAAGTTTGAAAGTTCAATCTTAATTATATTGTCACATTGGAAAGATAAAAGGCAAAAGAAAAATAAAGTTCAAAGGGGCCATACGTAAAATGGGGAGAATTATTCAATCATCCAATCAGACAATGAAGGATCTATACAATTTCCGATTGGAATGGGAAGTTGCGGTTGTGTCAGGTGAGCAATGGCGAGCCACCTGGACACAGGAAGTTAGTGATGAAATGGCAAACCAACCACTCACTACAAATATTTTTCTAAGTCTTCTGCACAAAGGTGCATGGCCGTTAATAGCCAAGACGTCAAAAATGGGGAAGGAGAAGAAATACTCTGAAATGTCAAAGCAAACCTCTTTACACAAAAGAAAAAAAAAATCAATGAACCAAGACAAAAAGTTTTTTAGTCAAACTGAATACTGTTGGAATTGTCATCACCAGTTTGGGAGCTTTAATAGGTACATATTCGTGTATGTTCATACAGTCTTTAAGGTATTTGCAGGCTGTTTTATTCAGTTGCACAAGGGTAATATTTTTCAGTCTCTAAATCTTAGCTTCTGATCCAGACTCCGTTGTGGCTGCTGCGCTGTGGCCTGAACATTCAGCTACCAGCCTTTCAATCAGACAGATTAATACTTCTTGGATCCCGAGGCATCATTTAGCAATGTTCAGAATAATTTACTCAAATTGTAACTGCCGTCACGATGTCGAGAACTATTTTCATTTTTGGAATTGAGACAAATTGCTCGTGCCAAAATGAAGGTTCATAAAGATTGTTGCAAAATCTCGAAAGTTCTTGCTCTGCTCAAGTAATGGCTCCGTTGTGCTTGGAAAATGTAGTTGCATTTTTGTTTGAGATATTAGTGCCAGATGGTACTGCAAGTTGTTACTGCATCCTTTCAGTTGTGGCATCTGTGACCAGGCATAATGAAGGTCTCCTTTCTGTGCCTTCAATTGGCAAATGAAAAGCACAGATTTTCAAAAAGTTACGTCACTGTAATTAGCCTTTAAAGAGGACAAATGAGCTTCTGGACTTTATATTTACCATAAAATATTGAACAGGAAAAGTAAGATGAAATGATGAATGTGTAAAGAAAGAAAAATAAAGAATCGGAGTTGGCCATCTGGCCCCTCCATCATTCACTTAAATCATGCTTGATCTTCACCTCAGTGCCATTTTACACCCTTGGTCCACACCCTGGTCACTTTGTGATGATACGTGGCTTTAAGAGGTGTACTTTGTCCTGGTTTCTATTAGAGAGAATTTGGGTGACAGGTGGTGAGCTGACCAGTGAGAAAGTCCGTAAACAGCTTGTGAGGCCTTGAGTTTTTTTTTAAATGTTGGAATAGTAGAAGCAGCCTGAAGGGGTGGGGTCAAACTCCAGCCGAACCAGGATCTTTAGTTTTCAGCAGTTGCTATTGGGGTCTTGAAGAAATGGAAGCTAATTTGTTTCCCTCTCTTGGTTACAGCCAAAAGCTGGAGGTTCTCCTCCTGCTACAGGAGTTGTATGTGAGATAATCTGTGTTGTGAATTTGCCTTTTGCCAATGTTATGTTTATGGGATGTTGCTGTATTGGAACAGTTAATTAGGGTGATAGTCACTGTGTCTATTGATCTGTAAAGTTTTCCAGTAGAGTTGTTATTCCAAATCTTTCTTTCTTTTGTTATATTTTCACAGAAGTGGATAAATAAAATGTGTTTTACTTTAAATCCAGTAGTTTGACCAATCAAATTGCATTTGGAATGCAACTTTTGCAATTATCTTTAAAAAAAGACAATGTTAAGGCCTACACTATCTGGTTTGATCTAGTCCATAACATGATCTAGTAGAAATTTTCTTTTTTAGATAACATTACAGTGTGGAAACAGGCCCTTCGGCCCAACAAGTCCACACCGACCCACCGAAGCGTAACCCACCCATACCCCTACATTTACCCCTTACCTAACACTACGGGCAATTTAGCATGGCCAATTCACTTGGCCTGCACATCTTTGGACTGTGGGAGGAAACCGGAGCACCCGGAGGAAACCCACGCAGACACGGAGAGAATGTGCAAACTCCACACAGTCAGTCGCCTGAGGCGGGAATTGAACCCGGTTCTCTGCCGCTGTGAGGCAGCAGTGCTAACCACTGTGCCATCGTGCCGCCCTTAAATCTTCAATCTTGAACTGTTCAATTGACTCAGCATGCTATGTTTTGGGGGAGAGTACTCCATCTCATGTACAAAAAGGGAGTTTTCAGATTTCCTTCTTGAATAGCCAAACTTGAATACTGTGTGGTTAGATTTTAGTAGAGGTATGATGTGTTATCCAGCAAGAAAGAGTATTGGAACACTGGAGTATTGTCAGGGATATGCTTTACTTTGAGAGGTTGTGTTCACAAAACCAGAAATGTTTAAGGAGAATTGAAGTGAATTGTTCCAAATATTAAAAATGTTTCAGGTAGGAAATCATGAAAAATTGTACTCCTTGGTTATGATTAGATTCCCTACAGTGTGGAAACAGGCCCTTAAGCACAAACCGACCCTCCGAAGAGTAATCCACCCAGACCCATTTCCCCAGACCCAATACACCTAACACTATGGGCAATTTAGCATGGCCAATTCACCTGACCTGCACATCTTTGGATTGTGGGAGGAAACCCATGCAGACACAGGGCAAATGTGCAAACTTCACAGTCGCCTGAGGCTGGAATCGAACCTAGGACCCTGGTGCTGTGAGGCAGCAGTGATAACCACTGAGCCACTGTGCATCCCCATGAAAATGTATGAAAGGGGCTTAAGTGGAGGGTTATTATGAGAACCACAAAGGAAAGTTTTGAAGACTATTTTCAAAATAATGCATTATTAGAATTTTGTGTCCAAGGATCTTAGGTGCCGATGCATTTAACCCAATCCCTGCCTTCTAATAATAGTACCCAGGCAGTAGGGGAGGTATTGGGAGCCTAATAACAATTGTTAGTGACAAAATACAGCAAACATTGTTTTAAGTGACACCTTACGAACTGGCACTCTTGATAAACTGGCAAGTTACTGTATGATTACAATCTCCAAGTACTCAGTTGAGGGTGCGAGTGAGAAGGCTGTCTACCGCTAAGTTTTATTTAAAGCAAAGTTGCAATGTTATTTGTGATTTATGCTGTAAGTAAACAGTGACGTGTATACCCCTGCATTATGGTTCTATTACTTAGTGTGTGCTTTTACATTGATTATGTGGACCTGTTGATTAACCAGCACATTTCTGGTCCCATAGACCCTGGTTAATAAAAGGTTTGTTGTATTAGCGCAGAAGAACATAAGAATCAGTTGACAGTTGCACAGTTTCATTGAGAAATCATCTACACTACAGGGACAAGAGACCATTTGAGCTCAATAATTGAGTTTAGGCTTTGTGTCGTACTTTGGAACTCTTCTTCCATTGTTTCACTACATACCACATCCCCACAGCTTCTCAGCATCTCCACCTCCCACACCCACTTTCCTACTATACCAGATGTCGACTGTTGCTGGCAATTGTAATGTCTTCACCGGAAATGACTGCACTTCTGAGTGTGATGATAGTGGTTATGCTCAAAGTTTGTGAGGAGATTTATAGCTTGGGTGCTCGTTGTTGTGGTTCTGTTCGCCGAGCTGGGAATTTGTGTTGCAGACGTTTTGTCCCTGGTCTCGGTGACATCCTCAGTGCTTGGGAGCCTCCTGTGGAGCGCTTCTGTGATCTTTCCTCCGGCATTTGTAGTGGTTTGAATCTGCCGCTTCTGGTTGTCAGTTCCAGCTGTCCGTTGCAGTGGACGGTATATTGGGTCCAGGTCGATGTGCTTATTGATTGAATCTGTGGATGAGTGCCATGCCTCTAGGAATTCCCTGGCTGTTCTCTGTTTGGCTTGCCCTATAATAGTAGTGTTGTCCCAGTCGAATTCATGTTGCTTGTCATCTGCGTGTGTGGCTACTAAGGATAGCTGGTCGTGTCGTTTCGTGGCTAGTTGATGTTCATGGATGCGGATCGTTAGCTGTCTTCCTGTTTGTCCTATGTAGTGTTTTGTGCAGTCCTTGCATGGGAATTTGTACACAACATTGGTTTTGCTCATGCTGGGTATTGGGTCCTTCGTTCTGGTGAGTTGTTGTCTGAGAGTGGCTGTTGGTTTGTGTGCTGTTATGAGTCCTAGTGGTCGCAGTAGTCTGGCTGTCCGTTCGGAAATGCTCTTGATGTATGGTAGTGTGGCTAGTCCTTTGGGTTGCGGCATATACTGCGGCAGTGGTCAGTATATTGGGTCCATATCGACCTGGACCCAATATACTGACCACTGCTGCGGACATCTGGAACTGACAACCGGAAGCGGCAGATTCAAATCACTACAAATGCCGGAGGAAAGATCACAGAAGCGCTTCACAGGAGGCTCCCAAGCACTAAGGATGTCACCTAGACAGGGGACAAAACGTCTGCAACACAAATTCCCAGCTCGGCGAACAGAACCACAACAATAGTGGTTATGAGCAGATTGGATAAACTTAACAGCCTTGATAGCTGAGCCCAAATTTGTATATGTGGAGCTACACAGGATTGCAGCAGTAAACAGGAACTACAACGCATGGACATAAGGCAATGTTTTCTATCAGACAATATTACCATGTTCTGATCACGTACTCTTTAACATCTCAAAATCCATTTTAAATGCTGAAAAGTTGTGAATCATTGGACTGTAAGTCACAGCCTAATATGCTGTGATATTTTTAATTAAAAGGGATGATTGTTTGCCACTTGCACAGCAGAAAATTCAACTTTGTTTTTTCAGATCAGCAAGTACATTTCGGGATTAAATTTAAGCCACTACATAGCTCAGACAAGTCGTTCACATTCTCTGTAAGATGGAAACTCCCAGAGGACCTGAGAGGGAAATGTTTAGTCTATGTAGATGTTTCACGATGGAGCTTTCTAATGGGCTCATTCAGTGTTGATTGGACTCAATTTAGTGACTATTTGTGTAACTGTCCCTTATGCTGCTGCATGAACATAGCTCAGTACTGCACAGGAGCAGGTCCATTGGTCCACCATGTCTGTGTTGACCCGGGATGCCATTCTCAACTAGACCCATCTGCCTGCAATTGGTGTATATCCCTCTTTCATTGCCCGTTTTTGTTTGTCTCTTTGCCTCTTTTTTTTTTATAGATATTTTTATTAGAAATTTAACATTTTTACAAGTTTACAAAAATAAACAA
Source organism: Chiloscyllium plagiosum (assembly GCF_004010195.1). Classification (NCBI taxonomy): domain Eukaryota; kingdom Metazoa; phylum Chordata; class Chondrichthyes; order Orectolobiformes; family Hemiscylliidae; genus Chiloscyllium; species Chiloscyllium plagiosum. Next base: position 8,456,516 of record NC_057728.1, read on the forward strand.
ATATACAATAGCCAAAATTTGACAACAAAAAAAAACAAAACAAAACAACAAAAAAAAAACCCGAAAAAAAAACAACAAAAAAAAACAGACAAAACTCAACTATCTACTAATCTAACCTACAACTAACCAGGGTGTATATTTAAGTCTCTTACATGCTCGGGATGTGTTAACATCAGATATGATAAAACCCGTATTCGTGCGGGATTCCTCCCCCGAGGGGCCGCGGACCAGCCAGGTTCGTAGTCTCAATTAAATAAAAGCCCTTGTTAGGATAGCCGAAATATCTGTATTTATGTAATTCAAAAAGGGCTGCCATATTTTATAAAATAATTCGGTCTTTCGGTGCACCATATTTGTAAGGAAGTCAAGGGGAATACATTCCATAATTAGTCTGTGCCAATTTGAAAACCCAGGGGGGCCCTCAGCCGCCCAGTTCACCAAAATATTTTTCCTTGCACAGAAAGAAAGAATAGAAAATAGTCTCTTCCCGTACGTGTCCAGGGAGGGAAAGTTCGAAAAGCCCAAGAGGAGAGATACGGGGTCCACTTTAATTTCCGTTCCTAAAATTTCTATCAGGGTACTTGCTACTTTAGTCGAACATAGCTCAGTACTGCACAGGAGCAGGTCCATTGGCCCACCATGTCTGTGTTGACCCGGGATGCCATTCTCAACTAGACCCATCTGCCTGCAATTGGTGTATATCCCTCTTTCATTGCCCGTTTTTGTTTGTCTCTTTGCCTCTTAAACATTGCTATCATACCTGCTTCTACCAAATTCACTGGCAGCACGTTCCAGGCACGCACTACCTTCTGTGTAAACAAAACTTAGCTTGCACATCTCTTTGAAACTTCTCCTCATTCACCTTGAACCTATGCCCCCTAATACTTGATATTTAAAAATAAAGGAAACAGACTCTGATTATCTACCCTAGCTTTGCCTTTCATAATTTTAGGTACTTACATCAAGTCGCCACTCAGCCTCTGATGCTCTCACAAAAACAATCCAACTTTGTCCAACCTCTCCTGTGAGCTAATACCCTCCAATCCAGGCAACATCCTGGTAAATCTCTTCTGCATCCTCTTAAAAGCCTTACATCTTTCCTATAGAGCGGCAATCAGAACTGCACACAATACTCCAGATGTGACCTTACTAAAGTTTTATGCAGCTGCAACATTGCTTTTGCCAACCTTTATACTCAATGCCATGGCTGATGATGGCAAGCATGCCATATGCCTTCATTACCATCTTATCCCGTTGTGTTGCTGCTTTCAGGGAGCTGTACCTGCACCCCAAGATCTCTCTGCATATCAACGCTTCTAAGGGTCCTGCCATTTACTCTATACTTTCCTTTTGAAATTCACCTCCTAAGATGCATCACTTCACACTTGTCCAGTTGAAATTCCATCTGCTAATTTTCTGCCCAACTTTCCAACTCATCTACATCCTGCTGTATCTTTTGATAACTATCCACAACACCGATTTTTGTGTCATCTGCAAACTTACTAATCAGACCAACAATATTTCCATCCAGATCACTTATACATATTACAAGCAACAGAAGTCCCAGCACTGATTCTTGTCGAACACCGCTGGTCACAGGCCTCCATGCAGTGAAACACCTCTCCACAACTATCCTCTGTCTTCCAATACCAAGCCAATTTTGTGTCCAACTTACCAACTCACCATGGATCACCTGTGACTTAATCTTCTGGACCAGCCTTTCCTGAGGAACCTTGTCAAATGTGAAGTCTATATGGACAATATCCACTGCCCTACATTTATCAGTCATGTTTTTCTTCTTCTCAAAAAGCTCAATCAAATTTGTGACACATGATCTCCCCCACAGAAAGCCATGTGCCCATCCCTGATAAAACAGTATTTCTCCAAATGGGAGGAAATCCTGTCCCTAAGAACCTTCTCCAATAATTTCCCTTCTATTGATAAAAGGCTCTCTGGCCTGTAATTTCTTGGATTGTCCCTGTTGCCTGTCTTAAACAAAGGAACAACTTTGGCTATTTTCCAGTCTTCTGGAACCTCACCTATGACTAAAGCGGATATAAAGATTTCTAGTGTGTCCCCAGCAATCACCTCCCGTGCTTCCCTCAGTATCCAGGGATTGACCTCATCAGGTCCTGGGGTATTATCTACCTTCATGCTTTTCAAAACTCCCAAACACTCTGCCTTTTATATACTGTCATGCCCTAGAATATCAACATACCCTTCCCGAATCTTACCATCATCCATGTCCTTCTTAGTGAGTACTTATGCAAAGTACTCATTAAGGACCTCATCACCCGGCTTCATGTGTAACATCCTTCTTTTAACCTGAAGTGTACCTAGCCTTTGTCTAGCTATCCTCTTGCTGACATACATATACAATGCCTTGGGACTTTCCTTAATCCTACTTGCCAAGGATATTTCATGGCCCCTTTTAGCCCTCCTAAATCTTTCCTGCTGTTCTTATATTCCTGAAGGGCCTGTCTGATTACAGTTTCCTAACCCTTACATATGCTTTCTTTTCCGTTTTGACTAAATTTTGAATATCCCTTGTCATCCATGGTTCCGGAATCTTGCCATACCCCTTGTCTTCCATCCTCACAGAAACATGTAGGTCCTGCATTCTAATCAACTTGCCTTTAAAAGACCCATGTGTGCCTGATGTGAATTTATCCCCAATCTATATTCTCCAGTTCCTGTCTAATACTGTTGTCGTTAGCCTTTCCACAAATTAGCACTTACACACAAGAACCAGTCTTACTGTTATCCATAACTATCTTAAAACTTACAGAATTAGAATTATGATCACTGTTCCCAAAGTGCTTCCCCACTGAAACTTGAATCTGGGCTCATTCCCCAGTACAAGCTCCTACTTGGAATGCCTGCATATTATTTCAAGAAACCTTTTGGATATACCAATAAATTCTGCTCCATTGAAGCCCCTGGCCTTAAGGGAGTCCCAGTCAATACAGGGGAAATGAAAATGATACCTTATAACAACTTTTTTAAAAAATATCTTTGCATGATCTGCTTATATATGTGTTTCTCTATCTCGCAATGGTTATTGGGAAGTCTAAGTATAACCCCATCATAGTGATTGCATCTTTCTTATTTCTGAATTCTATGACCTCACTTTCCACAATTTAGCACTTACACACGAGAACCAGTCTTACTGTTATCCATAACTACCTTAAAACTTACAGAATTAGAATTATGATCACTGTTCCCAAAGTGCTCCCCCACTGAAACTTGAATCGCCTGACCAGGCTCATTCCCCATTACAAGTTCCTACTTGGAATGCCTGCATATTATTTCAAGAAACCTTCTGGATATACCAATAAATTCTGCTCCATTGAAGCCCCTGGCCTTAAGGGAGTCCCAGTCAATACAGGGGAAATGAAAATGATACCTTATAACAACTTTTTTAAAAAATATCTTTGCATGATCTGCTTATATATGTGTTTCTCTATCTCGCAATGGTTATTGGGAAGTCTAAGTATAACCCCATCATAGTGATTGCATCTTTCTTATTTCTGAATTCTATGACCTCACTAGATGAGCCTTCCATGATGTCGTCTTATACTATATGTGTGACATTCTCCTTAATCAGTAATGCAACTCCTCCACCCCTTCTTATCCTTCTCTATCACCCCTGAAAAGTCTAAATTCCGGAATGTTGACCTGCCGGTCCTGCCCTTCTCTCAACCAAGTTTCTTGGATGGCTGCAGCATTGTAGTTCCATGTACTCATCCAGGCTGTAAGCCCATCTGCCTTACCTGTTATACTCCTTGCATTAAAATCAGTACACTTCAGTCTGCCAGTCCTACTGTCTTCATTAACCTGGTCCTGCCTATTCTTTCGACTAGACTTATTGACTTAACCTGTAACTTCTCCTCAATTACTCTACATGCTAACCTTCTGCCACACTAGTATAAACCCTCCTGAGTGGCATTAGCAAACTTACCTGCCAGAATATTAGGGTTCCTCCAGTTTAGATGCAACCCATCCTCCTTATACAGGTCCCTCCTGCCTTGGAAGAGATCCCAGTGATCAAGATATCTGAAGCCCTCCCTTCTCCACCAGTTCTTAGTGGGTTACGTTCATCACTTCTAAGTGCTAACTACAAATCGATTGCTGCGGTCAAAAATTCAGAGAACACGAGTATTGCTAACAGATTGCTGTAGCTATCTTACCTGGTGAATTTGACAGCAATTGTGTGTTAGAATTCTTTACAGAGACACAATTATCTAATCAGGTGTCATTGGCAAGAAATGAGGATGATGGTTGGGGCACAAGAGCATGAAGATCCTTACTTGCCTATTTGGTTCCACTCAATCTCTAGTCCAATACCCTGGCCTTCATCAAGATAGCTTGGTCACGGAATGAGCCCTTATTGACACTGATACTTGGTGGGTTATCTGACTACCCAGGGCATGTGCTCAGATGTAGGTTTAGAGATTTTAGCATTTGTTCACCTTGACGCAGTTGAAGGATCTTTCATCACTCTATGTTGCTAAGCAAGGCTTCAATTCTCCCTTCAGGTCATGATAAATGGTAGTCTCGCACAGAAGAATTAGTGCATCCTTTTTGGAGCAGTACGTGGCCTGCTAATAAAGTACAAAGTTATTTAAAGGCGTTCATTTACAGACTGACTTGTGAAGAGGATTTATCAACAAGTTGCAGTTTCCAACATCTACAAATGTCTCTAAATTCCCCCTTCAGCCTTGACCTCCCTGGCCATTTTGGCAATGATTCGCCTCCCCCCGCCCCCCGCTCCTACAGATCCCCAATGCATGCTCCTTAACGATCAATGGACAAACCCCCAGGATTATTATTTGCTCCAGACCTCCGACTGACTTTGGCAAGCAGACCTTAGACATGACTGACCGGACTCCTGGACTTTGCTGTGTTTGCAGCTCCTTAACCAAGGATATGCCATTCCCCTGACTGCATAAGCTGGCTGTACACAACAGATTGTTGGAAGCGCCCCGGCCTGCAGTCAGACAGATGCCCTAACCATCAGTGTCCCTAGTGGTGAATGAACCCTGGTCTGTGTGCAAGTTGTGTCTGTGATTGACAGTATCAGGACCCCCTGATAGACAGCCACTATCCCTTGACTGGATGGAGGACTAATCAGCACCCGTTTTCCAACATGGCCATTTGGTTGAATGGAGGTGTCATATGTTTGTCACACATTCAGCTGTCACATGATGTAGAGTCTTCCATTGCTGTGACGGTGTGCTGTACAGCAAGACGTGATGACAAGAATGACAAGCCTGACTGTGCGACTGTGCAGTAGGCCGTGGCTGAAGTGCCAACACGCGAACACATATGGCAAGGCACGGGAACTGTGAGCGCACAGGTAGTTGCTGAGTGAGAAAGCAAGCAAGCAGTCCTAAGATGCAGTCTAATCCAATCCATGAGCCTGTCCTGCAAGCACAGTACCCCTGCTACAGCCTTTGAGTGCTAGTTACGAGTGCAGTACATGTATGTACTTGCAGAATGCCCTGCCAGTGTATCAGAGAGAGGTGCCCGGGTGTTCCTATGGGTTTGGCACAAATCTTGCCATAGACCACGTAATTTAAGCCCCTTAAGGTTCCACCCTTAGGAACCTTCCCAAATGCAGTTGAAAATCAAGAAGTGAATTGGAAAGAGGAATATAATGCAGTTGCTGTGACCAGGGAAAAGATGTTGGGAATTTTTTTTTAAAAAAGGGCTGACAAGTCCCCATGAGCCAAGTGGCCTGTCTCCTCTGGTTGTAAAGAAGTGGTTGCAGAGAGGCAGTGGTTCTAATAATCCCAAGTACTTCAAATTCTGGAAGATAGCCAATGTAATATCTTCATATAAGAAAGGAGAGAGACGGCAGACCAGTTAATCTACCGTCTATCATAGGCAAATTGCTAGAGACTGTCATAAAGCAAGTAATAACAGAATACTTATGGAAATCATAATTGGATCAGACACAGACAACATTACTTTAGCAAAGAGAAATTGCATTTGTTGGAATGTTTGAGGAAGCAACAAGCAAGGTAGATTGGTGTTCTTGGATTTCCAATAAATATTTGGTAAGGTCTCATTGTAAAAGTTAATAATCATAGAACGTAGAATGTAGCTCGTGATGTTGGGACAACATATTAGGCTGGATGAAAGATTGCTTAGCTAAGGGATGGTGGATAAGAAGGTCTTTTCAAGTTCAGAGAGGTGGAGTGCCACCAGACACCAGTGCTGGAATGTCAACTATGTACAATATAGATCAATTACTTAGATGAAAGGACTGAATATACAGAGCTACATTTACTGATTGCACCTAGATAAGCCAGAATTCATGATGTCGACAGGAGGTAGCTTTTTGGAGAAGATTTGTAGCTCAGGTTAAGGTTCTGGATGTAGGTTTGCTTGCTGAGCTGGAAGGTTCATTTCTAGATGTTTCGTCACCCTACCAGGTAACATCTTCAAGTGGGCATCCGAGCGAAGCACTGCTGATGTTTATATGTTTGGGTTTCTTTGGGTTGGCGATGTCATTTCTTGTGATGATGTAATTTCCTGTTCTTTTTCTCAGGGGGTAGTAGATGGGGTCTAACTCGATGTGTTTGTTGATAGAGTTACGGTTGGAATGCCATGCCTCTAGGAATTCTCGTGCGTGTCTCTGTTTGGCTTGTCCTAGGATGGATGCGTTGTCCCAGTTGAAGTGGTGACCTTCCTTATCTGTATGTAAGGATACTAGTGACCCCATCTACCACCCCCTGAGAAAAAGAGCAGGAAATAACATCACCGCAGGACATGACATCGCCAACCCAAAGAAACCCAAACATATAAACAGAAATCAGGAATTATCAGCAGTGATTCACCTGGAGGCCCACTGAAGATGTTACCTAGTAGGGTGATAAAATGTCTGGAAATGAACCTTCCAGTTCAGCGAGCAAACCTACATCCAGGAGGTAGCTGCAAAGGGATACAGACAGATTTAGAAAGAGGGCAAAAATTTGGAAAATGGAGTATGATATGGGTGAATATGAACTTGTCCACTTTGGCAAGAAGAATATGCAAGTATGGAGAGAACTTCTTGGTACAGAGGGATATGGGTCTCTTGACAGTTGAATTGCAGAGTGTTAGTATGCAGCTAGAGCAAGTGATCAGGATGGTAAATGAAATTTTGGTAGTTATTGCAAGGTGAATGGAATACAGAGGTAAAGAGGTTTTACTGCAGCTGTCCAGGGTCTTGGTAAGACCACATCTGGAGTACTATGCCCGGTTTTGGTCTCCTTATTTCAAGAAAGATATAATTGTGTTAAAAACAATTCAATACAAACTCCTGCAACTCATTCCTTGGATGAAGGATATACCTGATGAAGGAGATTGAACAGCTTGCACCTTCACTCATTGAAGTTTAAAAGGTTGAGAGGTGAACTTATTGAAATGGAAGACCCTGAGGAGAATTAATAAGATGGATATCAGAAGAATGTTCCTCATGGGGAAATCTAGAACTAAAGGAAACCATCTAAGAATGAGATCCAGGCGAAAGTGGTACTGCAGATGCTGGAGATTAGAGGCAAGATTAGAGTGATGCTGGAAAAGCACAGCAAGTCAGGCAGCATCCGAGGAGCAGGAGCTCAGCATCATCCTCAGGACCTGTCTCATCTGTCAATCTTCCTTCCCATCTCTCCGCTCCACCACCCTCTCCGACTTATCACCTTCACCCCCACCTCCATCCACCTGTTGCACTCTCAGCTACTTTCTCCTCAGCCCCACCACCTACCATTAATCTCTCCGTCACTGAGGCTCCTAGCCTCATTCCTGATTCGTTTTGCCCGAAATGTTGATTTTCCTGCTCCTCGTATGCTGCCTGACCTGCTGTGCATTTCCAGCACCACTCTAATCTTGACTGAGAATGAGATCTGCCTTTTAAGACAGAGGTGAGACTTTTATTCTCTCGAAAGGGCATTGGTCTGTGGAACTCTCTTCCCCACATTCTGGGGAAGAGAATACTTTTATATTGCTTTCTCCTTGCATTCACTGCCAGTGGTGGAGGCTACGTCATTGCATACATTCATGGCAGAGTCAATAGATTTTTGATGGAAAGGGCATCAGGGATATGTGAGGTAAATGTGAAAACAGAGTTGAGATCGCAACAAGATCACCATGATCTAATTGAATTGTGGAGCAGGTTCAAAGGGCTGACTGGTTTACTCCAGGCTGCCATAGCATCCCCTGCTGGCCCTGGGGTTAGAGCAAGTCCTGCCTGTGTCCCATCCTGTCTCGAAGACCAGTAGCAGTGCCGGTGAATTCTGGGATATCTGCTGAGTGATGAGTTGCTCTAGGAATGGCACATGGTGAGACGGGGCTAAAATTGGACATAAGAGGTGCCATAACAATGAAGTTAATGAGGCGGGAGTGATAAAGTACATGGAGAGATCTCGCTAGGCCTCGTAGCGGAAACCTCTCCAAAAGGTTACAGTGCAACTCAAACTTAGCCAAAAATATGCAAGATTCAGCCGTGGTTACAACAGCAAGTCAGAGATGTGTCATGTTCTTGTCCACAATGTATAAGTCACACATGTGATAGAAAACTTTCCACTTGGACTTTCCACTTGCCTGGAACTGCACTGGAGAAGCTCAACACTAGCTGAGAAAAAAGACGCTGACTTGATCAGCACCCTACGCCTTCAACATTCACTCCTCCTGTATACAGAGGAACCTTTTATACACGGGCAGCTCGTATTTCGTTCAGTTAATCGAATTCCGGATAATCGAATGCCAGATAACATGGTTTAGCCGAGCATCGCACCTTGCAGTCTTGCCGGATAATCTGACATTCGGATAATTGAATGCTGACAGCGGTACACCATCTAAAGGATGCACTTTGGAACTCACCATGCCTCCTTTAATAATACCTTTCCAAGTTCTGCTATCTGGAGGAACAAAGGCAACAGATATATTGAGATGCCATGACCTGCAAATTCTCCCCTGGAGTGCATCACCCTGACTTGGAGCTATATCAACGTTAGTTTATTGTCAGGGGAACAAAGTCCTGGGACTCCCTTTGTAACAGCGCAGCGGGTGCCCTCACAGCCTAAAGACAGTGGTATCTCACGAAACTAGCCCAACACCACCATCTCAGGGGCACTTAGGGATCAGCAACCTAGCCAGTGATGCTCAAATCTCCAAAAAGGAAAGAAAAACAACGCATGAAAAATAAATTTGATTGTATGCTTGAACTTGCTGTGAAGTCTTTGAGTCAAATCAAGAATGGTGAACGTTCATTTGAGCTATTGATGTTGCTTCTTCTAATATGCCCGCTCAGTGAGTCAAAGGGCCTGGCACAGCTTCAACTTACCCTCAATCCAATGCCATCGTTATAAGGTTGTTTCAATGTTTCATCTCAAAAATTCTTTTAAAACATCTGCTTAAAATGTATTTTCAAGATGTTATCTGTTCCACATACTTGGCTGAATAGAATGTAATGTGCTAGATTGACTTTTCTGTAGCGTTAACAGTGTTGTGATGTGTATCTCAGCCAAGACCCCCTTGACTTAGCTGCCTTCTGTGTAGACTGTAGTGCTTAAGTTTCTCGCATCGCAATCTAAAAAGAACACAGATTCCATTCTTCTCTGTTTCCTGCCTGAATAAATTAAATCATGCCACCATAATGGTGTTCTTTCAATCTAACATGAGAACCAGATCTCTTCCAACCATTTCATTGGGTAATATTTTTGTTCAACCGAACTCTGGTACAGGATAACCCTTTGACCTTGGCACTGAGCTCGAAATGAGTTATTTATTGTTTCTCAATGAGCTTTCACAAAAACTGTATTGAGGAAGGAAAAACACTTTTCGCATAGTGCAATGTTGGAGACAGCACCTTACATTCATGCAGCTTGAAGTAATTCAGAGAGGGAAACCAACACAGACAAGTATTGGGAGCAGAGTTACAACATAGTCCATGAGACAGGCTTTGATGAGGAAGAGGGGAAAATTGTTCGAGAGAGGTCTGAAGTGAGACAGCGAAGACTTGATTAATTGTTGTCACATGTACCTAGGTAAAGTAAAATATTTAATTTGCATGCAATACAGGTAGATCATAACCATACCGATTGCATAAGGACAATAGGACAGAGCAAGGAATATGACGTTATGGCTGCAGAGAAGGTGCACAAAGAGCAAACATTAAATTTGAAATTTGACAGCTCCATTCAGATGTCATGTTGAGGTTGTACAGAACATTGGTGAGGCCTCTTCTGGAGGACTATGTCCAGTTCTGGTCACACAGTTATAGGAAGGATGATATTAATCTGGAGAGAGTTCAGAAGAGATTTACGAGGATGTTGCTGGCTATGGAAGGTTTGAGTTGGGCTGGATAGGCTGGTACCTGTTTCAATGGAGCATGGGAGGTTGAGACCTGACCTTAAAGAAGTTTATAAAATCATGAGGACTTCAGATAGGGTAAATGGTAGGTGTCTTTTCCCTAGGAAATTTCAACACTAGGAGGCACATATTTCAGGTGAGAGAAGAGAAACTTAAAGATGTGAAGGGCAATTTTTTTACAAAGAGGGTAGTTCGTGTGTGGAATGAACATCCAGAGGAAGTGGCAGATATGGGCACAATTACAACATTTAACAGACATTTGGATAAGGACACGAATAGGAAAGGTTTGGAGGGATATGGATGAGGAGCAGGCAGATGGGGCTAGTTTAGTTCAGCATGGACTAGTTGAACCAAAGGGTCTGTTTCCGTGCTGTACGACTCTTTAACAGCGGTGAAGAAGCTGTTCTTGAACCTGTTGGGCCACGTGTTTAGATTTTTGTATTTTCCGCCTGATGGAAGAGGTTGGAAGAGACAATAACCTGGGTGGGAGGGGCCTTTGATTATGGTAGTTGTCTTTCCGAGACAGCGGCAAGTATAGATGAAGTCAGCGGATGGAAGGTTGGCTTGAGTGATGGACTGGGCTGTGTTCACAACTCTCTGTGGTTTCTTATGGTCCTGGGCAGAGCAGCTGTTGTACCAAGCCGTGATGCATCTCGATTGTTGAGTAAAGGGAGAAATGTCTGCACATGACCCAAATGGGTGAAAAGCTCAGATGTCGATGAGACATTAATCCATGCCCCATCTACTTTTTTAGGCATGGCAATATGTTGGAAAAAAGTGTAGAAAAGTGAAGTTATCTTTTGTGTTCTGATCATTATTTCTCAAGATGATTCAACCGTGATGATTGAAATTTTAAAAAGTCAGATTATCTGATGATTGTTTGTGGCATTCTTCTGTGCCACTAGCTGCCATACTTCCTGCATTATTACAACAGCAATTTCAAAAGCACTTTGGAATGTCATCAAAAAGCAAGCACATTCTTTCACAGGATTGGGGGGAAATTGTAGAGTTAGGGTTGATTGAGAAAGTACAGATTCATGAACAAGTGATGAATGAAGTAAAGGCAGAGATGAGTTGTTGCAGAAATGCAATAAAAATGGACTTGATATATTCAGCCAAATTTACTGCAGTGCAAATACATGGAAGTAATAGCATGTAGGCTTTAATACATTTGCCACTCATTAAATATGCATATATTTCCTGGATAGTCCTTACAAGGGGAGCTGCCGTGGAGTGTAGAGTAACTTATTTTTTCTGAATTAAGTTGGTAATGAGGCAAGCACCATGCTTCTCAAATACATTTTACTTGTGAAGATTATCTCAGGGTGGTGCTGGTGTTACAATATGCACGGTTTGAGTTCATTTGAAGTCCCAATTGTGCATGCTCTTCACTGCCTGGAATCAGAGCCTGAAGATTTTTCATCGCCTGTTTGCAATAATCCGCAATAAAAGTGCAGTGAAGAGCCCATGCTGTTTCATTAAAGAGCCTTGACTTCCATTGTGCTGAACAGCAACATTTTTAGGCCTGGTTAAAGGCCTGGAAGCAATCTTTTGAAGTGCAACACTTCTATTATCAAAACGCTAAGCACCATGACCATGCTGGCCACTGAAGTCAGGCAAAAAGTGAGGTATCATTTCCCTTGGGAACCTGTCCACAGCTTAGGTTACAAATGTGTACGTTTTGTGTTGCATTCAGAGTCACTGTTCCCAGTGCTGTATTCTTATTGGACGTGGAACATAGACAGCATTGCTTTTATTTGGTAGTGTGAATGAATAGGATGATACAGCCTGTCTGCAGTTTGCAGAAAGGGGTTCAGTTTAGATGTGAGGAGGTGGGGAATTCTCCCGATTAGGCAGCGTCCGAGGAGCAGGCGAATCAATGTTTTGGGCAAAAGCCCTTCATCAGGAAGGAGGCTTGTGAACCAAGGGAATGGAGAGATTTATCTGATGAAGGGCTTTTGCCCAAAACGTTGCTTCTCCTGCTCCTCGGATGCTGCCTGACCTGCTGTGCTTTTCCAAAACCACACTCTCGACTCTGATCTCAACCATCTGCAGTCCTGACTTTCTCCTAGATCTTCTAGGAGAAAGTGAGGACTGCAGATGCTGGAGATCAGAGCAGTTTCTCCTAGATCTCCTGATCAGACCATTTGGGTGGCAGAGGGCCTGTCCCTTGAAATGAACCTGTCAGAATTCATTGATGGGGAGTTCTGGAAGAGCCCAAACAGGAACTTCCTTGTCTGTAAGTGTGTTTATGATCAGAGAAAAGTGGCATCCTTACTTTTGTGTGTGAACAAACATGCCAAGCAAGATTCAGTGGGTTATCAATGGCTTAATGATCCTGAGTGTTAGGTAAGGTTTGGTGACATATGACATAGTGCAGAGGCTCTCAGGAAAAAGCTCAAACATTTAAGATTGACATAAGACATTTCTTCACTTGGTTGTCTTAATTTTTGGAATTCTCTGCCCCAGAGGGCCGTGGCTGGCCAGTTTTTAAGTATATTCAATACTGGGATTGAAATATTTTGAGATACTAAGGGAATCAGTGGAAAAGTGGAGTTCATGCGCAAGTTCAGTCATGATCTTAGTGAATGAGCTAGCAGGTATGAGAAGGCTCAATAGCCGACACCTGCACCTGTCTCTCATCTTTTGTTAGATTTGACCCAAAGAGGTTGTGAAGCTGAAAGCTGTGAATTTGAAATGCTGGAGCAAGTAGCTTTTTTTTAATTTCAAAAATATACTTTATTCATAAAAAATATTTTGATGATCTGTACAATTGGTCATGCCATACATACTTCAACATCTTTGCATACAGAGATCGAGTAATCATTCATATATACAGGTCTGAATGTTTACCATTCATATATTTAGCTGAGGCATCAGCAGAGCCCACTTACAGCATGGGCTCCCTGTTCTTTGACAGGCAGACGATACATGGTGGTCTTTCCCCACCGCACCTTGGCGGCAGCTGCTCCAAGCTTCAGCACGTCCCTTAACAAGAAGGCCTGGACATTGGAATGTGCCAGTCCACAACACTCAGTCAGGGTCAGCTCCTTCAGCTGGAAGATCAACAGGTTTCGGACAGACCAAAGAGCATCTTTCACCGAGTTGATGATCCTCCAGACATAGTTGATGTTCGTCTCAGTGTGCGTCCCAGGGAACAGACTGTAGAGCACGGAGTCCCGCGTCACAGAGCTGCTCGGGATGAACCTCGACAAACACCACTGCCTTCGGCTCCAGACTTCAGCAAGTAGCTATGTCGTGAAGGTTCATCTCATAGTATTTGACAAGAATGACCACAGTTCAACAAGAACCAGGAAAAAGGATCCCCGTTTGCTCTTATGGTGAGATGGATCATTGATATGACGAGTGTACAACCTCTCTGTTCACCCTTTGTGTTTCATGGCAACACAATTTATTTGAGAGCAGAGTGTAAGGAGATCCTTATGTCAGAACAGTCAAGCTGCAAATTAATCATAAAACCACTAGGCATTTAAATTAGAGATAATCCAGTGGCATTATGCTTTCCTGATTAATTTTCCACTTACGAACCTAGACCTACTTGAAGAGTTATCACTGAATTCCTTTCGCTTCATGTGCCAAAATTTGTGTGGATACAAACAGTAATTACAATTTAAGAGGCAAAGACTTCCCTTTTATCTCCCTCTATTCTGGAATTCAGGACGAGATCAGCTTTTACAAAGTAATTCAACCTCAACCCATCCTTTGTTAAGCCTCAGTGTATCAGTGTTAGATCCAGCCATTAATATTCTTTCAGGCCACATTTCTGGGCAGGGCAGTGCCCTCACCTTATAATGCAGAACCTGTGAGAAAAGATGGAATTGAAATCCATCACTTTTTGTTAGTAAAGCTGTTTGTCTTCATTAGGCTGTAGTTTGAAATTTCAGATTATTCAAATTGCTAAAACAAAATCAAATATGAGCTGTGGTAGGACAATAGACCCCTTTTCTGACCCATAATCATCAACATAATTGACAAGGTATAGTTTTCTGTTCAAGTTTATCACTTCTATTTGACCAATGGATTTTCAGCAAAGTTGAAGCAGTATTCTAAAGATAAAACTGGCTCAGGGCCACCCCTCAGCTCATGTATTGCCTACTGAATCCCCTCACAACTTTCCTTCCAAACTCAATATCTAATTAGAGTTTTTGTTTCCCCCGTTTACTCAATTGCAAATCCTAGTAAGAATCTTTTTGAGGTGGTGGCCAGCCTTTTGTTAGGTGCGTAACTTATATATGTATCTGTGTGTCCATATAAGTTCCTTTAGAGTTTAGATCTTGAATTAGTGGCATATGTGCTTTGGTCTGTGTGCATGAGGATATGAAAGAATTAACTTATCAATCTTTCTGGAGCCATGACTTTTAAACCAGTATGTGTGAGAGAACACCTCTGAGTGATAATGTGAATTTGTTTCCTCTATAACAGTTTTATGATCGAAGAGAGTAAACATTAAAAGTGTAGAGAATTAGGAATTCATTATTTTTACTGAAAGGAAAAACACAAAGACTGGAAAGCTTTAGGTTTCACTTTGTAGATGTTATAATAGAGACGAGATGTTCGAACAGTTTCACCTGAAGAAAGGCAGCAGTTCAGAACAGTTAGGAAATAGGTTAACTCAGTGTAAGGGTTTTAGTTTTAAAATTCCAGACAAGAATTATTTCATTAGAACCCTGAAAGGATTATTTAAAACTAAGAAAATTTGAGCTCAGTTGTTTGATTATTCAAGGAAAAGCTATCAAACTGTCAAAATCAGGAATTGAAAGAACCAGTTAATTCAAATCTAGAGATATGATTGAGAAGGGAACCCTGTCAGGTATTCCAATACTGTAGAATAATGATGGTGGGATTAGATGGGTTTTTATTTTCCTTTGTGTCTTTAATTTTTGAAATTGTGATAAATATAAATAGCTGAAAATGTGTTGCTGGAAAAGCACAGCAGGTCAGGCAGCACCCAAGGAGCAGGAGAATCGACCTTTCGGGCATGAGCCCTTCTTCAGGAATGAGCCCTTCCTGAAGAAGGGCTTATGCCCAAAATGTCGATTCTCCTGCTCCTTGGATGCTGCCTGACCTGCTGCGCTTTTCCAGCAACACATTTTCAGCTCTGATCTCCAGCATCTGCAGTCCCCACTTTCTCCCATAAATATAAATAGTTTGGTTTGTTTTTAAAATTTCTTTTGCATAATAAACATGTGTTTAATTTTTAAAATACAATCTTCCACATTGCATGCTTATGTTTCAGTGAAAGACCATATCATTAAGTTTTTTTAAAAAAAGGTAAAATATGATCTGTTCAACTGGATTTCACTCTGGGATCTGACTTGTCCAGTAACACTATCAGCTGGGATCATTAACACAACCAATCCGATATTATTGGATCCACCAGCGGGCCTTTGCCTGGAATTAGGACCCTGGAGGCAAACGTTCTTAACAGGCAAAAGGCCAATCAGGGACTGGCATTTCCTGTGCTTCACAGTGCCATGGAGAAGGCAGTGCTGTCTAAACAGAAACCCCAGAGTCCACACATCACTGGTGTATCTGATGTGACAAGGTTGTCAATTCCAGAAATGAGGACCATGGGGAGAGGGGTCAGACAAAAGGCATGGCATGATCTGCAGTTCCTCAATTGCCATTAATTGGAAAGAGATGCCTCCAACAGGCTTTCCTCAGGGCAGCAGCGATTGAGGGCGCCACATGGCAATTGGTCCTCTTGTGGCTGGGTTAATCCCAGCCCCGACAGGGCTGAGGCCCTTCGTTAGTCCTTAAATAGCTGCTTTATGGCCTCAGTTGAATATTGTGTGGAACGGTCAACCCCTGCCCTGAAATTCATTCTGTTGGAGGGGGTAGAAGACAGCAGGGATTTTTGTGTACCCCACAGCCTACATCACAAGCAAGCAGAAGACTTAATGCCCTTTCATCAGAACTGCTGATATTGACATGAAATGTCAACAACCTGATATTACAAAGGCCCTGACAACATTCTGGTAATAGTATTCAAGAACTTTGCTCCAGAGTCAGCAGTGCCCCTAGCCAAGCTTTTCCAGTATAGCTACAACATTGGGATTTAGCCAGCAATGTGGAAAACTGTCCAGGACAGACTCAGCACATGACCAACTATTACCCCATCAGTCTGTTCTTGATGATTGGAAAAGCGAAGGGAGGGTCATTGACAGTGCTATTAAACTGCACTTACTCAGCAATAACTGGCTCACTGATACTTTAAGTTCCAAAAACCAAAGCAAAGACCTGAACCTGAGAGGTGAGGTGAGAGTGAATGCCCTTGGCATTGAGACAGTGCCAAGGAGACTGAGCAAATCTGCAGTCAGTGGGAATTGAGGCAATGTTCTCTCCTCATTGGAGCCATATGTAGCACACTTCATGGTGTTGAAGGTCAGTGATCTCAGCCTAAGGACACCAATGGAAGAGTTCTTCAGGTTGGTATTCCAGGCCCAATCATCATCTGCTGCTTCTCCCATGACCTAACATCTATCATATCACCAGTGGTACAGCTGATCTCAGCCGCTTAAAGGCAGTCACTGAGGAAGTGGAGCAACATCTGGACACTCTCCAAGTTTGGGCTAATAGTGGCAAGCAACCTTCATTACTAGCCAGTGGCCATCTCCAGCAAGAGCGAATTCAGCCATCTGTCCTTCACGTTCACCGGCATTACCATTGCTGAATTCCCACACTGTTAGCATCCTAGGGCCTAGCATTGAGCAGAACCTGAACTGGAGTAGTCTCCAAGAGCAAGGCAGAGAGTGGGAGTTCTCTGGTGAGTAACACAACTCCTGATTCCCCAAAGCATGTCAACCACCTACAGCGCACAAGTCAGATGTCTGATGGAATGCTTCTTACTTGCCTGGGTGGGTGTAGCTTCACCAATACTCAGAAAAGCTCAACAACACAAAGGATCAAGCAGCCTGCTTGATTGGCATCCCATTCATCATCTGAAACATTCGCTTTTTTTGTTCCTGATACAGTAGTGTGTCCCATCGACAAGCTGCATTGCAGCAACTCATCAAAGCTCTTCGAAACACCATCTTGCACAGTTACAACATGCAGATGTTAAGGGTCAAAGATGTATGGGAACATCACCACCTATAAATTCCCCTCCAAAACATACCTTCCTGATTGGAATTAGATCACTGTTGCTTGGTCAGGATCCTGGACCTCCTTCCTCAATGGCATTGTGTGTCTGCCTCCAACATGTGGACTGCAGCAGTTCAAGAAGGCAGCTCATCCCCACCTTCTCATACCTATTATGCTTGACCAATAATTGCTGGCCTTGCCAGCAATGCTCACACCTCAGGAACAAGTTAATTCTTGCTAATCTCCTCAAAGAACCTGCATACCCTGTTAAGTTTTTGTGACCTTCATTTCACATTTTTAGTATCTGCAGTATTTTGATTTTGTCAAATGTTGCTTTTCTCCTCATCTGCAGAAATAGCTTCTAACAAAGGAAAGCAGGGTATCGGAAAAACATCAGGCCATTGATGTTTGTTCTGCCATCCAACTAGATCATGGCTGCGTTGTATCTTAACTCCATTTCCTCTCTTAATGCCGTGGGATCTCTTGTTTCTGCTTGACAGGGAAAACGGAATCTTAATTTCGCATCTTACCTGAAAAATTGTGCTTCTGACAGTGCATCACCTCAGTACTGCTTCGGACCGATAGCCTCTGGTACAGCACCATGCTCACATTTCAGGTGAGCATGGTGCTGTACCAGAGCGGACACTGTGCAAATAAGTGGCATCCTTATCTTTTGCAGAGTCAGAAATCAGTCCTCTCTGTCTGAGTCATTGTTATCTTGCTTTACCCCAGTACCAAAATCGATGTCTTTGGTGAAGGAGAGGCTTTATACATTGTGAGTGCTGTATGAGGTGTCACCATGGTTCTGATGTTGTAGCAAGCCACACACGGGTCATCGTGTTATGGCAAAGTGTGAAATTAAATTATATACTGTCAAAGCTGTTAAAAAAGCCAAGGTAATCATAAAGTCTGCTCTGCATTGTTGTAAAGGCATAACTTGCTCTGCTGTAGGAATCACTTTGTGCCACTTAAACTCAAGTAATTTCTGAAGCCGGCCAGAAATCTGCAGTGTGCTGCAAGATTGCATCCTTAGCAATGAACCCCTCATTCTCAAGGACAAGCACCATCCTTTGTTGTGCAAAACTGTTGTGAGAAGGATAGTTATACACTGAACTCTTCTATCAGCAGACCTTTGAATTTTGCATCTTGATGTAAAGAAAGAATATGCAACATATATATTTCAAATGCAACTTGAGCTTTGTCAGGGACTGACAGCTGTTCACGTTTGAATTATTTTTCACAAGTGCACTTTTTTATGTCGGAATCACTATTTTGCAAAAAACAAGGTGTTGGTTTCAGTCAAGTGCTCGGAATGGGCAAGGTCTTCGGTGTGAAAAGCTTGTATTTTAAAATAAAGGCAGAAAGACCTTGCAGACCCTGGGCTGTTCAGTCCTCGTCCTGGTTTACTTATTGGTGACTTGCATTAGCATCGCTGTTTGTTCTGTGTTCCAATTGGGAGACCTCAGGCTAATGAAAGTACTTTGTTGAACTTCTTGGTTAATTAACTCCCTTACTCCGAGGTAAAACATGCGGGAACCTTAATTATAACCATATTAATGAAAGCTGCAGGCCTTCTGCGTGTTTAGCTATTTGTAAGCTATTTTTGGAAGCCGAGTGGCTGTTAGTTTCTAAAGGAGTGACTTTTTAATCAGATGATAACTCAGAAAGGTCTGCTAAGCAGACTGCCCATTTCTGTGCACCAGAGCAGTAAAGCATGGGCACAAGTCTGGATTCTGTCAGTGTTTTTTCTTCTTTTTCAGTCGAGTCTAGCTGACACAGGAGATGTCATTGTATGTTGTTTATGGCTGGGTGTGGTTTGCAGTGCTGTTCCAGGTCACAAGGGGTTACTTAAAGACCAGCTTCCATTTGTCACTGGTAACTTGGTTTCCAATCGCACACATTGTTTGCTGCTTTGCAAAGTTCCTGGCGGAATATGATATCTGTTGTTGAAAGTGCACTTTTTAAGGAAAAGATTTGGGGTTTTGCTGTGGCTTGTGACTGATTTGTTCTGAAATGCGACGGCTTTTCTTCCCATATTTTTCTTGCAATATTTGCCCATACCCTCCACCTTTCACTGCCATTCTTCAAGGGTCTTGTCCACAGGTTTTGGATGATGCTGGATGCTCCCACCTCCATTTCCTAAACCCTTGCATCACCCTCACCCCATGTGTGATGTTAATGAGTGATCACTGTCTCACACTTGCTTTTGGAACCCAATTCCTGTCATTGGGAGGTCTCAACTTCTCACAAGCAACTAGGAAAGCAAACAGAGGCAGTTGGAATGAGCCTTGACTGTCAGAAGACAGCTATTTCCATATTTTATCAAATCATCGAGGAAGACAGGCCCTTCAGCCCATCGGGTCTACACTGCTGAAAATATGCTGCTACCTACACCAGCCCCACTTCCCAACACTAGGCCCGTAGCCTTGAATGTTATGACGTATCAAGTGCTCATCCAGGTACCTTTTTAAAGGTTGTGAGGTTTTCTGCCTCAGCTACACTGGGGGAAAGTGAGGACTGCAGTTGCTGGAGAGCAGAGTCGAGAGTGTGGCACTGGAAACACGCAGCAGGTCAGGCAGCATCCAAGGAGCAGGAGAGTCAATGTTTCGGGAATAAGCTCTTCATCAGGAATATCCCAGGCAGTGCATTCCAAATCCCGACTACCCTCTGGGTCAAAAAGATATTCATCAAATCCCTCTAAACTCCTGCTTTTCACATTTAAATTATGACCCCCTTGTTTTTGACCCTTCAGTGAAGGGGAATAGCTCCTTTCTATTTACCATGTATGCTGCTCATAATCACAGACCCCTCTCAACCCAGACTTATCCAACCACTGTTCATAGCTGAAATGCTCCATCCTAGACAACATCCTGGTGAGTCTACTCTGCACCCTCTCCAGTTTAGTCACATCCTTCATACAGTGCGGCAATCACAACTGCACACAGTGCTCCAGCTGTGGCCTCACCAAAACCCTGGACAGATCCAACATGACCTCCCTGCACCTGTAATCTATGCCACAACTGATAAAGGCAAGCGTCCTGTATCCATTCCTAACTCCCCTATAAGCCTGTCCTGTATGTGTTCCTAACTCCCCTATAGGCCTGTCCCATATGTGTTTCTAACTCCCCTATAAGCCTGTCCCACATTTGTTTCCAACTCCAATATCTAGGAGGTTAGTTGTTGAAGACTACATGACACTCCTTGAGAGATGGGCATTGCTGGGTAATAACCGAAGAACCTGACTGACTGATCTCTCACTCCCAGCTCATTCCTTGAAAATAATCCTCTTCTTAATATTGATTTTCCAGATTGCTCTTTATGGGCACATTTGAAGGCGTATGAATGTTAGGGAGTGGTTCATTTATTGTAGCAATGAAATTCAATCACAGTGATGTCTGTCTGGGAAGGGGGCAGTGATTTGTGCTATACCCATCCCTGATTGCATTGTGGCAGGAGACTGGTCTGTGTGCTTCATCTGCACGACCTCCGCGCTGTTAGCTGCATCTGCAGCAAGTCTCTCATCCTCTCAAGATTATCTACAACCTCTGAAACAGCAACAGTGTTTTTTTCAAATCACATGGTGCAGCTTGCCTTTATCTAAACGTAGGCGAAAGTGAGGACTGCAGATGCTGGAGATCAGAGTCAAGGTTAGAGTGGTGCTGGAAAAGCACAGCAGGTCAGGCAGCATCCGAGGAGTAGGAAAATCGACGTTTCGGACAAAAGCCCTTCTTCAGGAATGGATTTTCCTGCTCCGTGGATGCTGCCTGACCTGCTGTGCTTTTTCAGCACCACTCTAATCTTTATCTAAACGTAGACTGGTCCTCATGGGATAGTGGGAATATTATTGAAATTCTTGCCATCTGAATACCGGGACCACCGTTCACTGAGCGTCGCCGTCTGTGTGTGGGTGCATGTGTGTGTTGCGTAGCCTTGCAAGCCTGAGGGCCTCCATTACATAGAATATGCGGATTCTGACCTTTAATGCATGAATGAAGCATCATGTGACATGTCCGACTCACCAGTCTGCCAGCCCGCTGTGTTGCTTAAGCACACCAGCAATTCTGACAGTCAAGGCCAGTGATGCCTTTGGGGCTCTGGTGGCACAATGACAGTGTCCCTTCCTCAGAGCCAGGAGGCCTGACTTCAAGTCCCACCTGCTCCAGAGGTGTGTGTAATTACATCTCTGAGCAGGTTGATGAGAAAATATTTAAAAAGAAACACGGATAGAGCCTTTCATTGTTTCCATCTATGTGTCGAATAAATCATGCGATGTGTCAATATCAAGTGTGCATTTGCACCATCAATACAAACAAAAACTAAATCCTATGTGCAATATATGTCTTTTATATACATATATATGATATATATATCAAACTTTACCAGAGGAATGGAGGAAGAATGATTATCATCCGTGTCCATTGGAAAAGCAACTTGTTCCTCCACAATTACCAGATTCACAGAATTGAAATGAAATTTACCAGGTGGCATTTGACCTGATAACCTCGCAGTTTTATGCTCGTTACAATAACCTCTCCACAGGCATTCGTGAATGTGGCTTTTGTTAGGTTTTACGGTGTAGCATGTATTTCAGCCATTTAACAAATGGAAAGTCAAATTGGTAGTAGTGTCTCAAGACAAGAGGTAAGGCTCTTAGTTTCCATTTGACAAGCTCAAACTAAAAAGCGCCGTGGAAACTTGCCTTTTTAATTGGTAGAAAATGTGGGAAAGGTAACTTGGATTATTTCAACTTGTGAAGTGTCTACTTAAAGCTGCATTCCATGGTGAGGGATGTCGTGTGAACTGGAGGGTAAAAATCAAACAGACACTGTCCCTGTAGGTTGGAATATCGCAAGTGCTGGGAGGTGAGAAAGCACTTGATCTGTGAACTGGGGAAGACAGAGCAGGGGTGAGGAGAAAATAGAATGCTAGGAGAGAGAATAATTTCACATTTCTTTGGGGGGGGGGGGGCGCAGTGAATCCGTAGTATTTATGTTCTTTGAGATTAAAAATCTATAAATTGAATATTAAACCACTTCAACATTTTCCAAGTAAGTTGTCTCTCACAATGCATGCAACAGTGAATGGGAAGAGTTGCTATTTAGAACTGTGCATCGTTCAAGAGTTGGAGATGCCGGTGTTGGACGAGGGTGTACAAAATTAAAAATCACACAGCACCAGGTTATAGTCCAACAGGTTTAATTGGAAGAACTAGCTTTCGGAGCGCCGCTCCTTCATCAGGTGATCATCTGCTAAGGAACAGCGCTCTGAAAGCTAGTGCTTCCAATAACCTGGTATTGTGTGATTTTTAACTTTGTGCACCATTCAAAATATCGTGATTTAACCTAACAAGAATCTTAGCACGATTATTAGGAGACTTGAGACTGGAATCTGAAACTTTTCACAAACTCTGAAGAAGCACTTTTATGTTTTTAATGTATTGAATGACTTTGGAATTGATCTTTTAATAATTTTACAAAACCAACTGCTGCAGAAAGAGTAGGACAACTGTCCCAAACATTTTGCTTACTAACTCTTAATCGCGTCTTAACCCCTACAACATATCTCCTGCCACTCCCAGTCAGGTGTTATTCTCCCTGGCCGTCTTGCTCCTAAACCTCCCAGTTCCCACCTGTCTCCTGCTTGCTGTCTCACTCTCCTCACTGTGAGCTAGGGCTCAGGAGAGGGACAGAAAGAGGGAGGAAGAGAGCAACAGGTGCTTTGAGTGGGAGGGTCAGGCAGGGAAGCTGTGAGTGAAGAAGAAGTGGCAAGCAGGAGGGAAGTAGCAAGCAGCAAGGCTCAGTTAGGAAATAGCAAGAGGGAGAGTTGAGGGAGGGAAGCAGCAAGCAGGAAAGTCTGATCGGGAAAGAGTGTGGGGAAGCATAAGTAAGAGAAGCATTTAGCAGGAGCATCTGGAAGTATAATAGCAGCTACTGGGCCACTAAAAAGCCACGTACTGACTTAACTTTGCGCTCCAGAAACAAATGCAGGTGAATGTTTGCAGTTACTTCCCACTGATAAATTGTGTCAGGGAGATTTTGTGCGGCAGTGGATTACATATGAGCAGGGAGGCAACATCAGTAATAATCTCCAGTGTGGCACTTGATGGCTTGTTGCACAGGGAGAAGGTGGGTACTGCAAATGCTGGAGATTAGAGTCAAGATTAGAGTGCTACTGGGAAAACACAGCAGGTCAGGCAGCATCCGAGGAGCAGGAAAATCGATGTTTCGGGCAAAAGCCCTTCATCAGGAACCCTTTCCTAATGAAGGGCTCTGGCCCGAAACGTCAATTCTCCTGCTTCTCGGATGCTGCCTGACCCGCTCTGCTTTTCCAGCAATACACTCCCAACTCTGATCTCCAGCATCTGCAGACCTCACTTTCTCTAATCTTGGCCTGTTGCACAGGTCCACAGCAGAGATAGAACAGTGGGCAGGATGTCATTTACAGATTCGTACCACCTTCACTCACCCACCAATGCTGCCAGTCTCATGCCAGCCTCAACATAAACTATCATTTGGTAGCACAAATCCTGATTATTGCTGCAAAGATAGAACTGCTGATGAGGCTTGTTAGCATGCAGTCATCAAGGCACAATGCAAGAATGCCAAATTCCAAACAATCGGTGATTGCCCATTTTAAGTAGGTCCATAAATTTTATTTACCTGCACTCAGGGTGATTAAATAACTACTTCTGCTCCTCTCATGTCACTGTCTGCTTATTCTTTGGGAGATGACTGGACCTTTGTTGCTCACTTTTAGTTTCCACGTGTCACCTCAGCTGTTCAGACAGAGTAATAGGATGGCGCTATTCCCACGTTTTCAGGTGCTCACAGGGAGTATTTCTGTCTGTGCTTGTATCAGTGAGGAATACTGCATGGGCCATGGTGATGGGCAATTTCAGAATGAATTTTACGGCCAATATTAAATATGATTTTCTAAACGAATGGCAATTCATAATTTGAATCAGATGACAAGTGCTTTTCCTATCTTGCCACATGAACTAGAAATTACTTAACTGTCCCATAACACTGCTTGAGTTATAGTTTTACTGTTGTACTTTGAGTGCCATCATACACTGTGTGCCAGTTTTAATTGTATTGAAAGTTCTTAAATAAAACTGGGACAACAGTTGACTATTTATAGATCCTTCAATTATGATTCGGAGTATAGACTAATTAAGCATGGACATTAGTACTTGAGAAATGATACGTCACCTCAATGTGTGAAATGTAACTTCTGTTCTCTTTGGTATGTGCTGAATATGTAACACATCAGATTAAAACTATCTGTCCGGATCAATTGGCAAAATACTGTTGCAGCAACTAATTAAATGGCAGATAAAATGTGACAGGCTGTTAGTCACGGAAAATGGATCAGAGTGCAAAACAGCCTCGTGAATTACTGCTTCTGTTATCACGGCGTGGACCGCTGTTTCCTGTAACATGATCAGAAGATCCAAAATAAATAGGGTTAACTAAGTTGAAACGAAAGAGTGTGAGAAAAGCTGCCTCTGACTTTCACAAGCCAGGTTAATTAAGAGGATGGAAAATGTGGAATGAAACTTCCCATGGAAAGTCTCATTTGTATTTAAAGTGGAGTGTCAGGCTGGCTTGGGTTCTACCTTCTGCTCAGTATTTGCACTGTCTTGTTCACTCCTGTGTTGTTAGATTTGCATGGAGATTGATGAGTGATTAACCTCAGGCCAGTCTGCTGCTGATAAAACGAGCACTATCGAGTGCTGCTTCCTCCTGCCTCTTTTTGAATAGGAACTCCACCCTTCATGAAGATTTGTAGGGAAGATATTTGTGAAGGAAGTGCCGGCTGTTCGGAAATCCAATACGGTTCGGTCCTTGCTGAGAGATCCGAAACAAAATTCCACTTTCTTCCAATTTCAGCCCTTCCTCATCCCACCCCTTCTTCAAAGTGCTCCCACTGATGTGTGTTACAGGAATCCTTGAGCACTCTGTTACTCTCCACGTGCTCATTGTTGATGAGAGACTATGTATGGAGAATGGGAAAGTTAATGCCACTCTGTGTGAGCGAATTTCCAGTCAGCTGTGCGTTACCCTTCTCAGATCATGCTCAGAAAGTTGTGGGTATCTAATCCCACTGTGGGACTTCAGCACAATAGTCAAGGCTAATTCCCCAATGCAGTACTGAAGAGGTTGTGCCCTGTCTGAAACCCTGTCTTTTTCATTAAACTTGCAAACCCATAACCCATCTCCTCGCTTAAAGGAGTGTAAAAAACATCTCATGGCACTGTTATGAGGAAAGGCCAGGAGAATTATCTCTAATAGCCTGGCCAGCATTTATCCTTGACCTAACAGCATCAAAAACACTTTATCTGTTCATTGTGGTGTTGCTGTTTGATTTAATTGGGAGCCGAGTGGTTGCTGCATTTAGTGATTGCTCTTCCAAGGTCATAGGAACATATAAAATCCTGATGGGACTGGACAAGCTAGATGTGGGAAGAATGTTCCCAGATTTGGGGAAGTCCAGAACTGGGGGGGGTCACAGCCTAAGAATAAGGGATAAGTTATTCAGACTGAGATGAGGAAGAATTTCTTCATTCAGAGAGTTGTGAGCCGGTGGAATTCTCTCCCACAGGAAACTGTTGGGGCAACTTTGTTAGATTCCTTCAAGAGGGAGCTGGCTGTAGCCCTGTAGCTAAAGGGATCAAGGAGTATGGGGAGAAAGTGAGAGTGAGATACTGAGATTGCATGATCAGCCAAGAATATATTGAATTGTGCTGCAGGCTGAACTGCCAACTCCTGCATCTGTTTTCTACGTTTCTATCTCATTGACAATGAAGTATTTTGGAACATTGTGTAAGCATGAAAGGCTGTATAAATGACATTAAATATGTTTGTTGGTTGCTGCTTCCCTTCACGAGATACAGGACACTGAGGCCAGTTGTAGACCCCATTGCTCCTTGGACCAAGAACAGCCGAAAAGGGAACATGTATAGGATTGTAATTATAGTTTACACAGATGATGTTCTACCATTGTTTATCATCAGTAATTACAAACCTCTCTGTGCAATATCTGACAATGTCATCACTCTGGTTACTTAGATGTTTGGCAACAGCTGATTTGAAGAGGCAAAAACATATTCTTCGGAGGCATAAAGCTATCCTTAGGTAGTTTTTGTAACTCTTATTTATCAATTAAGTGCCCATGAGAATCTGTTTCCTGTCTTATTTATTTTCAGGCTTGTTTCTCCCCAGAAATCTGTGCATCCCTCGGAGAGTCTACTTGTGGGTTTGGTTTATTCTGTGCGTTATAACACATTGGTAGAATTTTGCCATCACTGAGATTGAATACTCACCTCTGGTGACCCTGATTTGGTGGCTGTGGGCTTTTTGAATTCTACATCTTTTGAAATGCGACATAATTGAAGTTTCAGATTATAGCTGAGTGTCAGACATGTTGTTGTGGGATTAGAGTCACATATAGGCTAGACCAGGCAAGGACAGTCTGCCAAGTGAACCTGTTGGATTTAGAGAACAATCCAACAGTTTCTCTACTACCTTTAGCAATACTGATCTTTTGTTTCCATATTTTTTAAAAAACACAATTCCAATTTTAAGGCCATCATGGTTAGGATTGAACATTCTGGATTGCTAATTCAATAACGAAATGATTACACTGCAGTGTTAGAACTCACCTCTCCTGGTTAGCCTGTGCGATGATTTGTATTTCATTCCCATCACTTCTGACCTTACTTAATCACCTTTCAGCAGCCCCTTTCTCATATCCTCACTCATTCTTGGTGCTGATGCTCTTATGGTCCACCCACCTTCTTATCTCCATTCTTACCTTTCCCACATTTTGCTTTTTCAAATTCTTCTCATCTTTCATCGCAGTCAGCCAGTGAAATGGGTAGAATACTCCAGGCTGGGTATTGTCGCTCAATTAAGTCAGAACCACTTAATAAGCAGAGTATCATCAGGCTCGGATTGATGGAGCGATGGTTAACTGTTTGGTGGAATTGTGAGCTATTTGGTGAACCCCATCTTGATGTCAAGATGATCGTGTAAGCTTTCTCAAGTGGCATGCTGAGATTCTGGCCAGGCACTGGCGAGCTCCATTTTGATATTTTTTTCCTCTATCTATTCATGGGATGAGGGCGTCACGGGCTAGGCCAGCATTTATTGCCCATTCCTAATTGTCCAGAAGGGGCAGGTAACATTGATGTGGGTCTGGAGTCACATGTAGGCCAGAGCAGGTAAGGATGGCAGTTTCCTTCCCTAAAGGACATGAGTGAACCAGACGGGTTTTCCCGACAATCAGCAATGGATTCACGGTCATTATTAGACTCTTAATTCCAGATATTTATTGAATTCAAATTGCACCATTTGTCAAGGCGGGATTCGAGCCCAGGTCCCCAAGACATTACCTGGATCTCTGGATTAACTGTCTCGCAATAATACCACTAGGCCATCGCCTCCCCACGATTGCTTGTTCAACGACTTGCTCCCAGCCCAACTCACTATCGGTGGCGATCTTATCAAACTCATCACACAGACTACCCATCAGGAAAACCCTTAGCAGACACGCACACAAACCCACCCACATTGACATTCACAGACACACACGCTGCCTCTATGAAACCTCATGGCCCATCTCTACTTACAGAATGTCTCTTCTCTTCAGTCCTGCCACTGGGACTCCTGTTGTGACTCAGAGTGCAAGAACATTGTGCTCAGGGAGGCACACCCAGCTCACCGATTGGACCAGCCTACATCTTGGGCTGTTTGCTTGCTCTCATAGTGTTCACCCAGTGTGAGCTCCCTGGGTGCTAATGATGTCGTTGCCTTGCACGCTACCTTTCTGCACACTGCCTACTCAGCCTGAGATACCAGGCTGATATTACTCCTGTCTTTCCGTGTTATTTTGCTCAGAAGCTTGCCACGGTTGTCTGCTGTCCCCGGCCAAGTCGAGACGGATGGCCTTCACTTGGGGATCCCAGCAAAGCAAGTCACTTGCAGCATCCAATACCACTTCGGGTTATCAGAGTCAGGATCCACTCCTCGTAAGGGGTAAGGAGCTGAATGACGGGCAGAACACCACTCGTATTGACTCTTTCTGCCCTTTTGTAAACTGTTCTGCTCCTGGAAAATGAGAGCGAGGCAGGTGTTGAGGAAGGTGACAGTGGGTGGCACTGCAGTTAGTGTTGGTCCTGATAGGGAGGTGTCCCCAGTGACTGAGGAGGCAGCACAGAGAGCATGCAGGGTTAGTGGTGTGGGGGTTCTTGGTCATTGAGGGCATATGGGCAAGATGTTGCAGGCAATAGTGAGTTGGGAGAACATGAGCCTCAGTGGGAGGTGGGTGCTGTAGCAGAGATAGAGCGAGGTAGTGAAGGTAAAGTGGTGGCATTTACATTGACAGAGTGATGAAGGATATTGTCGTTAGTTCAACAGCACTGGGCATTTCTTCAGAGGGTTGAGCCTGGGTGGCATCCTCAAAGCAGGCTGACCTTTGTAACTGCTACTGCAGGAACAGGAATTCTTAACGGCATACCACCCTGACCAACAGGAGCTCCTGGACCCTGCCTGTACTGATTTCCTCCTGTCTGTCCTAACTGGGGCAAACAACAGGAACTGTGCAGGGCAGCTCTCGACTGGCAGAGTGTGTTCGGCTGCAGGATGGTCTTTTACTGATGTCAGGGAAGGCCATCAATTCTGGGGTCTGTGCTGAGTAGTGAGTTACTCTGGGAATGACGTGTGGTTAGATGGGGTGGGAACTGGATGCAATAATCAATTGTGAATGCTGAAATGCCAATTCTTGCAGCAAGTTTGGTAAGATATGGAGAGAGAACCCGCTCAGCCTGACTGTGAGAATCAATGCACCAAACCTGACGCAGCTCCCACTTTACCCAAAGACATAATTTAATGTTGGTCGGTATTGTTGGTCTTCCTGCAAAGTGCTGCTGTTTGTGGCTATTCAAAAGATAGCCTTTTATAGTCCTTCTCAAAGTGTGACTTGGGTAACAATCAGGCTTCTGAGCTAGGAGGCTATAGGTCAAAGTTCCACTCCAGAGCTTCCTGCACAGGTCAGGGCTGATACTTAGGGCCACCTCTGAGGGAGTGTTGCACTGGCAATGTGTTTTCAACAGGGTGCTTGTGCAGCACTTTTCACATTGTCAGAACGTCCCAAGGTGTTTTATAGCTGAAAGAAACTTCAGAGGAAAAAACAGCATTGAACCTGACAGGAAAACAGCAGCCAGCTGTGCAGAGGAAGAGCCCACTAATGTCAAGACACCTGACCAAACTGTCTGTTTTGGTTGAGCTATAAATATTGGTGAGAACCAGGAGGAATCATAGATTTTCTACAGTTGGAAACAGGCCATTCGGGCCAATAAGTCCACACGGACCCTCTGAAAAGTATCCCCCCCCAGACCCATTCCCCTACCCTATCAGTTTATGTCTCCCCCTGACTAATGCATCTAACCTACACATCGCTGAACACTATGGGCAACTTAGTACGGCCAATCCACCTAACCTGCACATCTTTGGAATGTGGCAGGAATCCGGAGCACCCAGAGGAAACCCACGCAGACACGGGGAGAATGTGCAAACTCCACACAGACAGTCACCCGAGGCTGGAATCAAACCCGGGTCCCTGGCTCTGTGAGGCAGCAGTGCTAACCATTGAACCACCGTGCTGCACCGACTCAGCACTTGACAAAGCACTGCCATTGTACATTTTCAACGCGTATTTCTGAGTTGCATTCGGAACAGTTTGAACAACAGTCTTCTGGGAACTCTCTTTACATGATCTGTGTGTTGAGATGCCAAAAAGGTGAATGAAATTTGAAGTCTAATTAAGTTATCACACGTAATGGGAAGCATATGGAGCATTTAGGGATGGGCAACAAATACAGGCCTTACCAAAGATGCTCACATCCCATGAAAGAGAAAAAGCAATTTTAAATTAAGTTTCACATAAACAAGCAAAATGCTTCACCAATGGGCTGAGGACTGGCAGATGGAGTTTAATTTAGGTAAATGTGAGGTTTGGTAAGACAAATCAGGGCAGGATCTGTACAGTAAGTGGTAGGATCCTGGGAAGCATTGCCGAATAAAGAGACCTAGGAGTGCAGTTCATGTGCATAGATCCCTGAAAGTTGCCATCCAGATTGATAGTGTTGTTAAGAAGGCATATGTTGTGTTAGCTTTTATTAGTAGATGGATTGAGTTTCGGAGCCATGAGGTCATGCTGCAGCTGTACAAAACTGGTGCGGCCGCACTTGGAGTATTGCATACAGTTTTGGTCACCACATTATACGAAGGATGTGGAAGCTATGGAAAGGGTGCAGAGGATATTTACTAGGATGTTGCCTGGTATGGAGGGGAGGTCTTACAAGGAAAGGCTGAGGGACTTGAGGCTGTTTTCATTGGAGAGAAGAAGGTTGAGAGGTGACTTAATTGAAACATACAAGATGATCAGAGGGTTAGATAGAGTGGACAGTGAGAGCCTTTTTACTCAGATAGTGATGGTATAATGAGGAGGCATAGCTTTAAATTGAGGGATCATAGGTATACGACAGATGTCAGAGGTAGTTTCTTTACTCAGAGTCTAGTAGGGGTGTGGAACAACCTGCCTGCAACATTTGTCAACTTTAAGGGCATTTAGACATCCAGATGAAAATGGGCGAAACTGAGGACTGCAGATGCTGGAGATCAGAGTCAAGATTAGAGTGGTGCTGGAAAAGTACAGCAGGTCAGGCAGCAACCAAGGAGCAGGAAAATCGACATTTTGGGAAAAGCCTGGAATGCTGCCTGACCTGCTGTGCTTTTCCAGCACCACTCTAATCTTGACTCTGATCTCCAGCATCTGCAGTCCTCAGTTTCGCCCATTTTCATCTGGATCTTGATCAGGATGAAAATGGAATACTGTAGGTTAGATGGGCTTCAGATTGGTTTCACAGGTTGGCGCAACATTGAGGGCCGAAGGGCCTGTACTGCGCTGCAATGTTCTTTGTTCTAGTTGCATAGTTCTCTGGAAGTGGAGTTGCAGGTAGTCAAGGTGGGGAAGAAGGTGTTTGGCACGCTTGCCTTCACTGGTCAGAATATTCAGGAAAGCAGATGTGATCTCATGTTGTGGTTGTACAGGATATTAGCGAGGCCACTTTTAGAATACTGCGTACAACTCTGATTGCCCTTTTATAGGAGGCATGCTATTAAACTTGAAAGGAGAGATTTCCAAGGATTTTGTCAGGGTTTGGAGGGTTTAATAGGGAGAGGCTGAATAGACTGGGGCTTGGACTGTCAGAGGCTGAGGGGTAACCTTAGAGAGGTTTATAAAATCATGATGTGTGTAGATGTGGTGAATAGCCAAGGTCTTTTTCCTAGGGATGGGGAGTCCAAAGCTAGAGGGCATGGATTTAAGGTGAGAAGGGAAAGATTTAAAAAGGATCTGAGGGATAACTTTTTCATGTGGAGGGTGGTGCGTGCATGGAATGAGCTGCTAGGGGAGGTGGTGGAGGCTGGTACAATTACAACATTAAAAGGTGGCTGGATAGTTACATGAAAAGGATGGGTTTAAAAGGGATTTGGGCTAAATGCTGACAAATGGGACTAAGTCAGATTGGGGTGTCTGGTCGGCGTGGACAAATTGGACCGAAGGGTCTGTTTCCGTGCTGTATGACTAAGTTCTCAGTAGCTGCAGAAAGCATTTACAAAGCATAAGCAAGTTCCCAGTTTATTCATTGCAGCTCAGGCCGGTTCTTAAGGCAGCAGCTATCTCTGTACATCAAAGGATTGCTGTGGTGAAAAGCCGTCAGCACCTTTGAGCAGCATTTGACAGAAACTGCAGGCTGGTTGCCAGATGAGATAACAAACTGTGACCATGTGTGACCACTGCTCCACTTCCCACAGTCTTCTGCCACTTTTAGCTTGTAACTTCATCCAGAGGTCAGTCCTCCTCATTAACCTCTGAGCACGGCAAAGGACAAGCATGAAGCACAAAGTAAACTTGTGGGTCGGTGACGCGAGTCTTGGTGGGAGCTTTCAAGGAAGGCGGTGTGATGCTGCCCAGAGTAAGACACAGGCATCAAAGCTCAGAATAGAGGAGCCTTCCTGTTAGTGAAATGTGTCTTTCAGTCAGGCAGCCTTTTCACAGACCTGAAAGAATCAGCGTGGAGTCCATTAAATGCTTCCCTGAAGTCTTCCTCAAGCAACTGTTGACAGACAAGTGTAAAATAGAGTCCAAAAATACTGTGAGCTGAAAAAAGCAAAGCTTCAGGGGGAGGCTATTTCCCGATAACCTTTCCATCTCGAAACAAACATGTGCACTGACCCACAACCAGACTGAATACCTAAAGTGAGAGCAAGACTGGTGGTTCGGGAAATCGATAACTAAATCTCAGCAAAATGACACTTTGTATTGTATAAATCAGGACTGAATCACTACACAACAGAAGTGGGACAATCCAGGTAGCTTACAGCCTAATTTTACATCAGGATATGTTATCTGTCTTGGGTAGTTTCTTGCCTCAAGCAAGAGATGGGAGATATAGTGCAAGGAGTAATTTCTGAGGAGGATTAAGGTGCCTGTCTTTATTGAGGTGTTCATTCTTCTAACTTGGTCCCTTGTATCACTTTCCCAGGTGGTTAATGTATGGCCAACTCTAGCTGTGTATACTGCTGTGGGTTCAAACTAGAGCTCCATGTTCGCCACTCCCTTTCTCCACGTTATTCCTCTGCCCCACACGTCTCCCCCAACTGCCCTACCCCTTCCCACGCTGCTTCCCATTCCTATAGGCTGTGATATAGTTGGCATTATCAAGTGCTGCATTGAGTTGATGACATTTCAGATGCCAGCTCAAGCATTTGGAAGTTAGACGGAAGTAGAGAAGGCAGTCCATACTTCAGAAGCCAGGGTGGCCCTTCTTTGCAAACAATTGAAATTAATCAAATGAGCTTTTGTGAGGGAGAGTAGGGTTTGAACATAATGGCGAGGAAGCGATTGAACAGTGTTGTTTCATCAGGAAGAGATGGCGACGTTGGTACCATGGCTAGTCCTAGTGATTTTCACCAAGTATGAAGGAAGAGCATCACTTCCTAACCCCACATCTTTCAGATTTTCTCTTTAATGAAGCTCTTTAGTTAGTTTTATTGGTGTTTCATTCTTTCATTAAAGTCTTTTCCTCTCTTGTGGTCTGCAGTTTGCATGCCAACACATGCCTTTCATTGAGGATTATGTAAGAAAATTTGAGTTTCAGAATGCTTAAATATAAACTGGCAACCTCACTAATATAGACCACATTTCATTGGGTTGAACTCATTATAACACTGCTAAATCTTAAATAAGTACTGTCCCGCATTTTAAAAGCTTAGCTACAATAATAGTGACTTAATGAAATGGTCCACACGGAAGTGTAGGTGCCAGACTTGGTAGCGTGTAATGGGAAGATAGTATGTGGGTAACTGCCTGCATTAAAGGATTTGGTTCTTGTGTGATCCTTATGGTTTATAGCCTGGGATATCCTGTCCCTGTGAGAGAGGAGATCCTATGATACATACTGGGGTATTCTGTGCTTGTAAAATGGCAATGTTATGACATGTGTTTAATTTAGAAAGGAAGCTGAAGAATAATAAATGTTTTAGTTACAATATAATAAGGGGTGTGCAAAACATTTGTGACTAAATGTCTACACATACTGTGTACATAGATAAGTGACATCTATTGACCATTTTTCTAAGTCCTTGTATTCAAGCTCATTAAACTGTTTTTTTTTCAACAGAAATGACAATAGGGCTAACAGCAGTCACTGTTATTTAGGTAGATTGTTTATAGCAAGTGCAATCAATCTGCAGATTACAGTCAAATGCAGAATCCTGTGTTTCCTTGGTCCTCCAGAAGCAATGTGCGAATGATATCTCTCAGTGTAGCTCTTTTCTCTCAAGTGCATTGAACAGTTATCGGATAGACCTGGACTGTAGGCAATGTAAATCCTAGGCCTAGTGAACTAGTCATTATAACACTCGATTCCTGATGAAGGGCTATTGCCCGAAACGTCGATTCTCCTGCTCCTCGGATTCTGCCTTACCTGCTGTGCTTTTCCAGCACCACACTCTTTGACTCTGATCTCCAGCATCTGCAGTCCTCGCTTTCTTCTAGTCATAATTACTGTTAAGTAACAACTCTGGCACTGAAAATCAACTTGTGCAAGTGTGTGCCACAAACCTTCAGCTTTTAATTATGTTGCGCATACAGTATTGAAGCAATTAAAAGATTGCTATTTACTTTCCCTTGCTGCATCTTTAACTCTCTCTGTTAATCCAACCATTATTTCTTGATGTATTATTGCTGTATTTCTTGCTTACTTTCTTGCTGTACGAGATTTAGCATGAAATGAATTCTTGCAATTAATACTTACTGGTTTAGATTTTGAGTGCCAGGAAGGAGTTCTTCAGTTTGACTGTGGAATTTGATTGGTTCAAGGGGTATGCAGTTTCTTGCCCTGCTCTCACTGGTCCCAGATGCCCTTCAGAGATTGCTGAGCTGTTTGGATGGTTCAGTGACAGGAACTTTGAGTGGAAAGGCAGAAGCCTCAGGAGTCCCATTCAAAATACTTGAAAAGTGAACCAAACCAAAAGATATCAAAGTGTATCGCTAATAACTGCAAAACTGGCCACTAATGGTCATTCATAATTTTCAAAATGTAGGACACATACAGCTGTTAATCATATACATACTTTAAGACATTGGTATTTTAATGAAACTATTTAGCACAATCAAAGCATTGCCCATCAGATAGCCGCTGGTTTAATGCTATAATCAACAACATGGTGTGGACTAGGCCTTCATCTGGAAAGTTCCCATGCAGGCTCAATCCATGCCCATGCAAGCAGTCTGCCTCTGCGCTGAATTTTAGATTAGATTCCCTACAGTGTGGAAATAGGCCATTCAACCCAATAAGTCCACACTGACTCTCTGAAGAGTAACCCACCCACACCCATTTCCCTCTGACGGAATGCATGTAACACTCTGGGCAATTTACCATGGCCAGATCACCTAACTGGGCAATTTAGCATGGCCAGTAAACCAGAGCACCCGGAGGAAACCCACGCAGACACACGGAGAATGTGCAAACTCCACACAGACAGTCGCCCGAGGCTGGAATTGAACCCGGGTTCCCGGCACTGTGAGGCAGTAGTGCTAACCACTGAGCCACCATTCCGCCCCTTGTCTTTCATCAAGCCACAAAGGTTTACGGCACAGAGGGGAGCCATTAAACCCATCATGTCTCTACCCAATCTTCTTGTAGCTCATTTCTTCCTCTACATTTCAAGTATTTTGCAGTTCTTACTGGGAAAACTGCTTCAGTGACCTGCACAACAGTTCCTAATAGTAAAATAATCTTTGTTCCATCAAATGTCTGTTCGGACATGTCTCCTGACCATCCCCCACATTTTAGTTAGATCGATCTCCCCAATTGCAGGATATTCACCGTTTTCCATACGTGAACCTGGAAAAACGGGTAAAGTCATGCATGCAGCTTACAAACCGAAATGCTGTCCTTATTTCAAATGTGTTAACCCTGCAGTTCTGGAAGATAATGAGGCAGTTACCTGTCATTTAACTGGACCCCCTTGGGAACTCACTCACCAAATGTGAAGTTTGAGATGTAATGAGAGGAAACAAATGGTGAAGTGGAACAAAATGTATTTTTGGCATGAACGTCATGTGTCTCATTTCAGGGTTGTTACAGTTGTGAAAATGCACACTGGTGCATCAATTTGTGTTACATCTTGCCAGTAACGCACTGGCAGCAAGTGGAATTTTCCATTTTATGTTGTGTGGTCATTCAGAATTCCCGTCCCTGCACCTACTGGGTAATTGGAAAACTACTGCTGCAGTCACCATTTATGTACAAAATGGCACATGGCTAATGACAGGTTGCAAGGAGATGGCGCATATGTTCTGAGTCAAGGAACATCTGTTTTCCAAATTTAGTGCCTTCACCACTTGAAAGCACTGGAATATAAAGAGACTCACTTAAAATGGACTCCCAGTGCTTTCCGTAGTGACAGGACTGTGGGAAGAACATCACATGACCTGAAATTCTGCTCTGGTGTACTGAGTTTTGCAATTTGAATTGTTAACAGAGCTAATTTATACCAATAACATGCTGCCCAGGCTATTGTCTGGTTGGTGGGCCAGAGAAGGCACCACGTATTTTTTTAAAACAGGTTTTAAACGGGTGGGAAGGAAGTTGTCCCTGATATGTGAAGGTCAACCTAACAAGGTGGCACCACTCCCCTCCTGCGCACCTGGTCACCAAAATTGCTGCCTTCTACCCCTGACATGACCATCCCTCAGCTGAACAAATCCCTTCCTGTCCAAAACCCTCAGATTATGTCATCCTGCAGACTCATCGAGCCAACTCAGGGCTAGTTGCCATGCCAGCAGTGTCCACTAGTGAGCTTCCAGCTCTGCAGCAGCTGCCAGACCAACAGAAATGCCAGCAGCTCCAAAGAGTGAGACTGCAGGGTGGAAATCCCACTCTGATCCATTTCACCCTGACCATCCAGGTTCCTTTCAGATGGTGTGGATGCACAAGCAGTCTGCATTCCCCTTAAAATTCTGCCTGATGTTTTTGCCATTCAATCTTGGTTTTGAAGTGCCTCTACTGTGACCAAAGAAATTGAGATGCTCCTCATCTAGGCTGTTACTTAAAACGTTTCTAACGTTATCCAGACTGCCTGAGTACATAGTTGAAAATTACCCCAAACGCTTTCACATTGATATTGAATTGACTTCCTTTTGATGCTAAATATGCTCATTACAACAGAAGAATCCATAGCACTGAATAAACCGATGGTACATGTCTTCGATTGAAATACTTTCAAGTACATTGTTAGACCAAAGTCAAAAACCTATAGTGTCCACCGGGATAGTAAATGAAATACTCTGTGAATGATCATAGAATTGCTACAGGATAGAAGGTGACAGTTTGGCCCGTCATGTCTCATAGATTCAAAGTCATAGAGCCATATGGACATATGGAAACGGACCCTTCGGTCCAACAATTCAAGCCAAACATAATCCCAAACTAAACTAGTCCCACCT
The DNA here is from genome assembly GCF_004010195.1 of Chiloscyllium plagiosum. Taxonomy (NCBI): domain Eukaryota; kingdom Metazoa; phylum Chordata; class Chondrichthyes; order Orectolobiformes; family Hemiscylliidae; genus Chiloscyllium; species Chiloscyllium plagiosum. The sequence goes on from NC_057728.1 coordinate 8,494,058, forward strand.
GCCAGCTCCCATCCCATATCCCAAACTTTTCCTATTCACGTACTCAATCAAATGTCCTTTAAATGTTGTAATTGTACCAATATACACCACTTCCTGAGGAAATTCATTCCACATGCGAACCATTCTCTCTGTAAAAAAAATTTACACCTCATGCCTTTATTATATCTAACTCCTCTCTCCTTAAAAATGTATCCCCTAGTCTTGAAATCCCCCATCCTAGGGGAAAGACCCCTACCATTAACCCCTACCTATATCTCTCATTATTTTATAAACTTCTATAAGGTCACCCCCCAACCTCCAACACTGCAGTGAAAAAAATGTCCCAGCCTATCCAGCCTTTCTTTATAACTCAAACCTTTCACTCCCGGCAACATCCTGGTAACTCTCTTCTAAAATCTCTTCAGCGTAATAATATCCTTCCTCTAACTCTCTGAATGTTCTCGCCCCTCTGGCCGGTGCATTGTTCCTTTGCATATAGCAGTGGTAAATTTAAAAACTCAAGATTTCATTTATCTTCAAAGCTTTAAGTCATGGTTGAAGAACATTTCAATCCGAATGGCAGTGTATGAATTTTGGTATTCAGGATCCAATATACTGGGAGTGAACCTATGACACAGGTTTTGAAAGTTGCTTTAACGTCTATAACTCCTCTCATTGCTACCAGGCATTCCAAATCACGTTTCTACCCAGTGAAGTACTTTTTAAAGTGTAGTTACTGTTATAATATAGGAAACATGGTCAGCTATACAGGTCATTTTGCTATAACGTATCTTACATTCACTGTAATGCAATGACAAATTGAGGACACAGTTTCTAAAGCATGAACCTTTAATACAGGTGTTGGCTGTGATGCAAATACATCGCCAACAGTTTAATTGCTGTTTCTAAAGCACAATTCTTCTGTACTGCGGGGTTACACAAGAGCATAAACATTGGCTTATAGAAGAACTACCCGTATTTATGCAGGAAACTCCCATGAAAAGCAACGTGATAATGACAAGAGAACTTGTTCTATGTTGCTAATTGAACGATCAGGATTGGCAGCACTCTGGGGATAACTCCCATGCTCCTCGTCAGAATACTGCCTTTGGAACTTTTACTTTCACCTGAGCAGACAGAGCCCTGCTTTAACACCTCAGTTGAAAGGCAGCCCGTTGAATAGTGCAGTGTTCACAAACCACCTTGAAGTGTTAGCCTTGTGTGTAGCACTCAAGTCCTGCTCCAGGAAACCCTGACTATCAATAATTCAGAGGCAAATGTGCCATCAGCTGAGCCACAGTGAACCTTTAGTTGAACCCTTCCAGTAATTTCATTGATTGCTAGAGCTGTTTTGTTCCAGTCTGATCTTTTTGGAACTCTCACTAAGCCAGGACTGTGGCACAATATTGACTGAAGCAGGGGTAGAATATTTGGGCTGTCATTCAGTGAAGAATGGGGTTGAAGATAAAACATGACATTGCAAGATGGACCATTTACTCTGCTTTATTTTCTTAATGAGCATAAACCAGGGCATTTTCAGGTTGGCACATGGTGAATATTGGATTGTCATAAGTGTTGGTACTGGGCTGTCAGCTATTTCCAATCAACATTAATGAGTTAGCTGAAGATTCAGAGAGTAATGTATCTGTTTTTGCTAATGATACAAGTCTAGGTGGGAAGTTAAGCTGTGGGGACGACAAAGACACCCTACAAAGAGATATTGGCAGGTTAAGTGAATGGGCAACAAAATGGCAGATGGAGCATGAAACCTGATGTCCAAAGTATTTGGACGCAAGATATGCATGTAGATAGAGCAAGCATGTAGGAAGGTAGCATGTAGATAGACCAGACATTTAGGCAGGGAAATGGCATTTTGGCCTTTTTTGCAAGTGTATTGACGATGCAGGATAAAAGTTAGTTTTTTCACAAATGCACAAGATTTGGGTGAGACAGTATCTGGAGTACTGTGCACAGTATAGCAAAAGATTACATTCCTGATGAAGGGCTCTTGGCCGAAACGTCGATTCTCCTGCTCCTCTGATGCTGCCTGACCTGCTGTGTTTTTCCTGCACCACACTCTCGACTCTGATCTCCAGCATCTGCAGTCCTCAATTTCTCCTTGCAAAAGATCACCTTGGGATGAGGCGATGACCCTGTGAAGAGAGGCTCAGCAAAGTGAGCTAAGTTCACTTTTGTTTATTCTGAAGGGATGCTGAGAAATTGTTTCCATTGGCCAGGGCATCTAAGTCATGAGGGGCACAGCGTCTGAATATGGAATGGGCATGTGGAAATGAGATGAGAAATATTTTCCCTCAAAGGGTTGTCATTCTTTGGAGTTCTCTGCACCAGATGATTGTAGCGTACAATGAATGCGTTCATTTAAGGCTGGGATAAACTGATCTTTGGTGTGAAATCTTATAGAGGTCTGAGTAATGTAAGCTACGGCAAGATTTGCAGCTGAATCTGATGAGAAGTCCAGTCTCAATGTTGGGATCTGCTCGCTCCATATTTTAAGCATTCAACAAGCAGGGAGGCAAGTTTCTCACTTGGCAGTGCTGAATTGTCAATTCAAGGGAGTTATTGTTTGTTAAATTCCTTGTTAACTGCACAACTCTATTCAGCTTTCTATCTTAGCAAATGTGTCAGACACACCAGATGTTAAGAAATATCCGACCTGGAAACCAGAATATACAGCTGGTGCAACCAAACCAGTGCATCTCACAGCACAAACCATGGAGTCCAGTGCATGCACCAGTCATCCATAGATACTGGGATTTACCAACCTCTCCTGACCCTGTCTGATACATGGCAGTGCCACGCATAAGCGTAGACCTGCATTGCAAGACACACCAGCAGCAAGCATTGAATGACTACAGCAGGAATACTGTACACGAATGGACAGACACCCAACTCAACAATTGGGTGAGGCTACATTTCAAGGCTACTTATTGGTGTCGTACCACTTGCTCACTAACTACCCATTGCATGTTTGCCTTGCATTGCCATTGCTATGCCTAATAGAGACTCAGCAGTTCAGACTGCCACATTGACACACTCTTCAGCACAGACACACAGAGAAGCAGTGTGTCATGCTTGGTGGCGATACAGTGGGGGTTATCTTGCTGTAAGACCACATCAAATCATCAGTCTCACCCCTGCTGCCCACATGGCAAACACACTGCCCGTTTAGTCTACCCAATGGCTACTGCGGAAACTGGCATAGGATAGTCCTCAGAATGTTCGAGTAGCCATCTGTGGCTCCTTACCAGTCTTGACTGGCATGCCTGAGTTGAGACCTTTCTGCTGAGATGAAGGATGAAAAGATGAAAAGTTTATGCATCAATTAGAAACTGTTAGACTTGAGTATGGTTGTGAACCACCCTTGTTGTGGAGAGTGGGCTTGGGGAATGATTTAAAACATAGCATTCAGGCCAAATCAGTCTTACTTGGTCACATCATTCATATCCTCGTTACTCTTGAATAGTCTTTACTCTTGAGTAGTCACAGTCACAGTGGTCCATTTAAGCCTGTTGACTCATTTAATGTCCTCATTTAAACATAACCTTTTTTCCAATTCCATTCATTTTCACTTGATTGGGAAATAATTCTGTGGCCTGAAAGGTGGCCCCTTTGTTCAAAGATCACGTCCTCCAGTCCACCTTTTCACCAATATCTCGATTTCTGGACATCTTTAATGTCAACTGAGACTCAGTTGGTCACACTTCTAGCCTTTGATGCAGAAGATTGTACAGAAACAAAATTTCTGTTGCTGGTGAAATGCTGAGGGAGTGCTGTACTGTTGGAGGTGTCTTCTTGCCGATTGAACTTCATTAGCCAATTGTTTGCTCAATCGAGTTAAATATTTGAGGGGAGGCATTCAAAGAATGGATCCAGAGCTGAGAGATTACGGCAATATTTTTTGTTTAGAGCAGAAAAGTCTGAGCAGCAATCTGATAAGTTATAAAAACATCAGGCAGGAAAGATATGGATGACAAGTTCCACTTGTGACAGAAAACAAAAATGGCAGCCATAAGTCCCAGATAGTTTCTAATAAACTCAATCAGGAAATAAGAGAATTTTCTTTGCTCAGCAAGCTGTTAGAGTGTGAAGCCCACTATCTCAGGATTTAGTGGAGAAAAATGCTGTTAATTGTAAACGTGTTCAAAGAAAACTAGGTCTGTACGTATAGGGAAGGTAATAGCACAATGTTGAAAACTGGTGGATGAAATGGGAGGATATATGTGTGTGTATATATATATATATATATATATATATAGATAGATAAATAAACATTAGTGTCGACTAGTTGAGCCATATAGTCTGTCTCTGTGCTGTAAATTTTAAGCGATCTTAGGTCTGTAAAATATTATACAACTCTCAGTGCGCCTTTCAGATGCGTAAACATTTAAGAGACAGTGTGGAAAACTAAAAGCTGATTGTTTTTCACTATTCTGTGGGACCAGATTGATAAGAGTATGACCTCACCAGTTCACTGAATTGCAATCCCAAAAAGAGAGTCAAACTCTCACAATGCAGTTTTGCAACAGTTCCACACACGTACCATTACACTTTGAGACTCTAGAGGCTGTACTGAAATAAATATTTATTACAGGCCTGTTTTTCTTTCATTGAAATATATAATACAGAAGGAAGTTGTTTGACCCATTGTGTGTCTGTTTTATACTTCTTACAAACAAAAAAAATTGATAAAGCAGTTGTTTTTGAGACAGAGTTGTTATGGGCAGAGAACGTGTTTCCTGCTACCTTAACACGCATGTTCACAGGTTATTGTTTCATGCAGCTCCTCACAGCTACCTGCAGGACAGGACAGTGCTTAGCTTAGATGAATGCTTATTTATCAGCCTTTGTCCAGCAGGGTGACCGGACAGAGTTAAAGTCCCTCTGTGATTTTGATGAAACCGTCTCCATCCCCATTTCCAGCAGATACATTTCATTTGCTCATCTCCTTCAGGGGTTCAGCATTCAACCTCTGCACTCAGAGTGCTCCCCTGAACCCTCTTTACCCTGCTGATCTTTTTCTCCATGACATTCCCACTTTGGCCACCCACTGACTTTCCTTTCCTTTCCACTTCCCTGTTTGTTGTCCAGTTTTCCCTGTGCAATGCCTTGTGGTCTGTCATTATGGGAAAAAAAGGCACAATATTATATTTTTAATTTAACAAGTGCAATTCTTAGCTCTTGCTTGTTAGCAGCTTACTGTCCACTGAATGCATCAATCGGTGCTTCTTAAAAGTGCTTTGCAACATGCAGGATCAGTCAGAAAAGATTCCATCTTTTTTAAAAATGTGGTGTTTTTCATGCTGTTTGCAATGATCCTTATTATGAGCCTCTGATGACCTTCAGTAAGGGGTGAGAAGAGCATTTATTGATATTATTTCCTGCACTGAATGCTTACTGGGCTCTGTGTAACTGGAACATCATTTGTCCCTTTGTGATTCTTTTCTTTCAGGTCCCCCGGGACCCCCTGGAGGGGTGCGAGTTGAGAATATTGGAGACACCTTTGTGACCTTGACCTGGAGTCGAGGGACTGACAACCACAGCCCTATCTCCAAGTACACTATCCGGCAGAAATTTTTCGATTCTGATGAATGGAAAGATGCCAAAACAGGTCAGTCCCTGCCACTTTATACAAGAGTCTTGAATTGAACGAGAAAAACACAGCCTGGAATGTTGCAATAAGTTCTGGTTCTATTTTATAATTCAAAATCCAGCAAGTGTACAATTGTGTTAATCATGCTTTATGTGCTCAGGTGTTGAAAACCCATTGGTGAAAGAAGTACTGTAACTTCTTTCAGGATGTGGCAGAGGGAAGGGGAGCATGATGGGAATTGAAATAATCCTGACAAATAAGGGATTTACCTCAGCAGTTCTGGCAGCATCTGTGGAGAGAAATCAGAATTAACGTTTCGGGTCCAGTAACCCCTCCTCAGAACTCTGACGATTTGAAATGTTAACTCCTCTTTCTCTCCACGGAGTCAAAAAGTGTGGTGCAGGAAAAGCACGGCTGGACAGGCAGCATTCGAGGAGCAGGAGAGTCGACGTTTCGGGCAGCAGTGCCAGGTTGGAGGGTTGGATCTGGGGTAAGGTGAGGGGAGATGAGGAAACTGGAGAAATGGCGTGCTGTTGGAGGGTCCCAAGGTGGAAGATGAGGCGTTCTTCCTCCACGTGTTGGGTGGCTTGGATTTGGTGGGGGAGGAGGCCCACGACTTGCATGTCCTTGGCGGAATGGGAGGGGGAGTTGGCCACAGGGCGGTGAGGTTGTTTGGTGTGCGTGTCTGTCCCAGAGATGTTCCCTGAAACATTCCGCGAGTTGGCATCCTGTCTCCCCGATATAGAGGAGACCACATCGAGAGCAAGAGACGTGGTAGATGAGGTGTTTGGATGTGCAGGTAACTCTCTGCTGGATGTGGAAGGCTTTCAATTGGGGTGAGGGGGGCGGGGGTGGAGTGTGGGTGCAGGTTTTACACCTCTCTATCCATGGATGCTGCCAGACTTGCTGAGCTTTTCCAACAATTCTCTGTTTTTGTTTCTGATTTCCAGCATCCACAGTTCTTTCGGTTTTCATTAAGGGATTTACCTCCCTGTTCATGCATTGGACAATGTGTTTGATTATATTTCTTGTCAGCCATCTTAATCACTTATTAAACTAGAAGCATTAAGACAAACTATCAGAGAAAGTTAAAGCCTCAATATGTTTTGATAAGATTTCCACAGACTATGATAAATCTGGACTTGATAGCCCTATAAGGTAATTGTTTCTAAACCAGACTCAATATGAGATTCATACTAGCCAGTAAACAGTTGTGCTGGCTGGACATTCAATGGTCGCTCCCAATACTCCACCCACTTTTCTCAATAAGCATCCATTCCCAATATTGTGCCTTCGGCCATCATATGTGTTAACAGTCTCAGATGCCAAATGAGCTGCAAGAAACGCATTATTGTCATGTCCAGATCTGACCTCGAACAACGTCTGAGTTTCTCTTCTTTTACCAGGAGTTCATAGATCGCGGGACTTCTGTTTGAATTGCAGTGCCTTAGCTGCCAAGGCTGCATTTGCCTAATGCAGGAATGATAACGAACTGAATCGAAGGGCTGAGTTAATCTGCATCAGCTACCTCCTGCCTTGCCTGGTTTATCCTGTGTTAAGGAATACACTGGCAGTTGCCATATACATTTATCTCCTCAGAGATTTTCTGTGGCTATTGAGAGCAAAATGATGCCATAGAATGAAGACTCTAATGTTCACCACGTGGAGCAATGATTGCTCACTGTTAACTGGAAGTGAATTCAAGCCACCCACACTCATCCAACATTCAAGATGTATGGCAGTCATTCAAAGCAGCCTCTTGAATAGCATGTACTGGAGCTGCACTTGCGCGGAGCTCGTGGGAAATGTTCGCATGCTTTTACTATTGCTTTAACTACAGCTTTCAACATGGTCGGCACACACTGAGTGAAGGGCAAAAGAGAACATACAGACATCTGGCACGGTGTGATTGCTACAAGACATGAACGTGTAGACTGGTTAAGCCACAGCAAGTCACTCCCAGCATATGGGGCGGCATGTAAGACCACGGCCAGCTGGAGCAGATGAACTGCCTTTGCTTGAAACTTGGGGCAAGATTCAGAGGCAAAGGAGCTCACTTTGAAATAGTCTCACTTTAACCTGAATGCTGAAGCATTAAAACAGTGTAATATAGCTCTCCCAACAAATCTAGAGAAACCCTTGTCAGTTTAAGAGTGGCAAAGCCTCATTTATTACCCATTGTAAAGGTTGCTTCTCTAAATGATGTCATGCATCCCTGGTTGATATTGTGTAATGGAGTCTCTTCATGACATGGCGATTCAGAAAAAGCAATGGGCTTTTATTTCCCATTCCTGCTATATTTGATTCAGCTTCTCAACCAGCCACTGTAAGATTTGATCATGCAACCCTCACGTTGCTGGTCTGGAACCAGAACCACTTCATTATCTTGTTTTTGTTTTGTGTGTCGTCCCATTTCATTCTTTCATTTGTTAGTGATTCACTGTCTAGTAGGTGCGATATTATCTAACTCATTGCTCGTGTGTTTACATGTTTACGTGTGTGTGTGTGTGTGAGAGAGAGAGAGAGCAAACTCACTAATCACAAATCATCAACATGAAGAGAAACAGGATTCAATTCTGTTTCGTTTGATTAATTCCATTACAAATCTTACACACCATGACAGTTAGTGTAAACCCCAACATGCCCTGTGTTTTAGCTCTCAGTTGGGTCTGGAAAGCAAAAGGAAACAGTTTCAAAATGAGGGATTGGCTTTTCAAAAGTCAAATCAGAAAATATGTCCTTGCACAAAAAACAGTGGAAATCCCTTCCTGGAATTGCTGTGCCTGCTCAGTCATTTGAAATTTTCATTATTATTAGGCAAGGATATCAAGAGCGTGAAAATGAGGGCAAGGTGTGGATCAACTATGATTTAATTTAACAGGCCGGGGTGACTGAATGGTCAGTTCTGTTGCTTTTACACTTCCACTGATTCTCCTGTGAGAGTTTGGACATGGTTTTGAAGGGATAGCATAAATGGAGTGGTTCGCTTAGAAACCCCAAAAGTACCCAAACAGAAAATTGATGAAAAGGAATACTCCCTCACTACAAGGGAGAAGAATATCAGGTGGATCTAGATGGTAATCTGGCTGTGTGAGGCCCCATGGGAAGGGTGACCTTAATATGATAGAATTCTTCATTAGGATAGAGAGTGAGATAGTTGTTCTCAGATTAAGATTTTGAATGTAAATAAAGGAAGCTACAATAGTAATAGCCGTGAGCTGGCTATGATAAATTGGGGAACAATTTATCATAGGGTTGATGGAAAATAGGGCAGTACCATCGTTTTATCAGACTGTAGAGAGAGAGAGTTTAGCCTGAGGGTCACCATGCAAGATGCGAAGTTGAGATGGAGAACCCTTTATGGTAATTTCAGCTGATGTGGGAATTGAACCCATGCTGTTGGGATCACTCTGTGTTGCAAACCAGCCATCCAGCCAATTGAGCTAAGTAGGTAGGCAATAGCAAGCCTTTAAAGAGCAGGTGGGGGAACTGCCAAAGTTTTTCACTCCAGTCTGACACAAAAGATTAACTGGGAATGGCGGCCTGACCACGACTAACCATGGAAATGCAGGATAATATTACATCCAAAAAAGTGACATACAAATTGGCCAGAAAAGCACAAGGCATGAGGATTGGGAGCAGTTTAGATTTCAGAGAAGGAGAAAAGTGAGATTTATTGAGAGAAGGAGATAGAGTGTGAGAGTAAGCTTGAGGGTAATGTACAAACTGACTGGAAAAACTTCTCGAGGTCCTTGAACAGGAAAAACTGCCCATGAAGGCAAATACAGTCCCTTACAGTCAGAAACGGAGGAGGTTTTAATTGAGGACAGAGAGATGGCAGATCACTTGAATACATACCTTGATTCTGTCTTCAAAAGGAGGACATAAGTAATGTCTCAAAAATGTTGATGAATATAAGGTTTAGTGGGAAGAGGGAAACAGAACGAAATCAATAATGGGAGGAAAATGATGGTAGGAAGTTAATGGAATTAAAGGCCCATAAATCTCCAAACCTCAGTGGTCTACATCCCAGAGTACTTAAGTGGGCCTAGAAATAGTGGATTAATTGGTGGTCACCTTCAAAGATTCTATGTACTCTAGGACATGGATTGGAATGTTTAGGACAATATTCACTGGAGTTTAGCAGAATGGGGGGTTCTCAGAACAATCTTTGGATTGGAGGGTAACTGATGTAACCCCACAATTTAACAAAGGAAATAAAGTGAAAAATGGAAATTATAATCCAGTTAGCCTGTAATTTGTCATGGAGAAATCACCAAACTCCATTATAAAAGTTTTAATAGCAGAGCATATGGAAAACAGTGCAAGGACTGGATCAGTATGGATTTACAAAGGGGAAATCCGACTTGACAAATATACTGGAATTCTTTGAAGATTGATAAGGAGGAGCCAGTGGATGTAGTTCACTTGGACTTTCAAAAGGCTTTTGATAAGATCCCACGTAAGAGGTTGACATAAAACTAAAGCACGTGGGGTTTGGAGTAGTACGGACATGGATATAAAATTGGTTGTCAGACAGGAAATGAAGACTAGAAATAAAAGGGTCTTTTTCCAAGTGACATGCAGTGATTAGCGGTATACCACGAGGATCAGTCCATGGACCCCAGCTCTTTTCACAGTATGTTTAGGTGAGCAAGCTAAATATAATACCTCCAAGTTTTCAGATGACAGAGAGTTGGATGGGATGGGGAGATGTGAGTAGGGTGCAGAGATGCTTCAGTGAGATTTGGGTAAGTTGAGTGTGTATGCAAATGCATGGCCAGTGCAGTACATTGTGGATAAATGTGAGGTTATCCACTTTGCTTGCAAAAGCAGGAAGGCAGGTTATTATCTGAATGATGATAGCTTGGGAAGGGGGGAGATGCAACAAGATCTCGGTGTCCTATTACACAGTCATTGAAAGTCAACACATTGTGAAGAAGGCAACTGGCACGTTGACCTTCAGAGCAAAAGTATTCATGTGCAGGAGCAGAGATGTCTTGCTGCAATTGTGCAGGCACTTGGTGAGACCAATGCTGGAATATTACATGCAGTCTTTATCTGACTGGTCTCCTTATCTGAGGAAGGATATTCTGATTATTGAGAGAGTGCAGTGAGGATTTACCAGATTGACTCTTGGGATAGCAGGACTGACATATGAGGAGACACTGGATTGTTTTGGATGATATTCACTGGAGTTTAGAAGAATGAGGGGGGAATCTCAGAGACGCCGATAAAATTCGAACATGATGAGGCAAAATGTACACAAAGTGTGGTGAGCCTGTGGAATTGTCTGCCACAAAAATTGGTTGATGCCAAAATATTGAATGTTGTCAAGGAATTAGATGTAGTTTTTCAGGGTAAAGGGATCAAAGGGTATGGGGAGGAATTGGGAAGAGGGTGCTAAACCAGATGATCAGCCATGATCATATTGAATAGTGGAGCAGGTTCAAATGGCTGAATGGCTGTCTCCGATATTGTGTGTTCCTATGTTCCTGTGGATCAGCGAACAGTTGGAAGCAATTGGGAAATTTGGAAGCAGTTGTCAGAATAAAGTTCTTTAGTGTCAGATAATAATGACCTACGGTTCTCAAGGAGAAGTTAGATTGAATGATGACATGTAAATGGAAGTAAGTTCTGGGGCTTTGCAATGAAATCCAATTATAGCCACAGCCTCCCTTACTGCTCAGAAACATTTGATGTAAGAATCCTGAGCAGTTTCCACTGCTCAATCTATCATTGCCAAAGTAACTGGCGTTCCTATCGCAGTCACTGCTCCCACAATCCGGGGTAGGATAAATGGTGAGTCTCTATAGATCCACATTTCTTAACTGCTGCTGAATAAAGTAAATAATGAGGGAACAGTATTATGGTTCAGCATCAGTAATGAGTTCTCCTTCTGGGGTTATGTCAGAATCTTTTTGGTGACAGTTGTCAAGCATAAAGTTATCACTCTCTCTCTCTTCACTCTCAAAGATATGTCTTTCTCTCTCTCTCTCTCTCAAAGACATATAATCTTCTTCCGATTTAGATCCTCAGGATATAGAGGGCAACATGGAAACAGCAAAGGTGATCGATTTGATCCCATGGATGGATTATGAATTCAGCGTTGTAGCAACCAATACCCTAGGCTTGGGAGAACCCAGTTTGCCATCCGCTAAAATCCGGACAGCTGAAGCAGGTGGGTTGCTATCTCCGTTGAGACTTACGTTACACTTTATGCTTCTACATAAATAATTGTACAAGTCCCATCATGCTTTACAGATTTCATAGTCTTTAATTATTAAGTGAATAGTGCATGTGTACCTGTGGTGGTTTCCATAGGGAAACACAGTAATGTCAGTATGTCAAATGAGTAACACCTGCACTCTACCCAAACATGTTATTGCTTTCCTAACTCCCAGCTGATATCAACCTTTTTAAAAAGTATTGATTGTTTGGGATACAGGCTGTGCCAGTATTTGTTGCAGACCCCTAATTGCCCCTTGATCCAAATGGCTTAAGAGGGAAGTTCAGAGTCAGCGACATTGCCGTGGGTCAGAGGCCAGACCAGGTAAAGATGGTAGATTTCCTTCCTCAGATGACATCAAGTGAACCTCTACATCAATCCACAATGATTACATGGTCACCATTAGGCTAGCTTGCAATTCCAGATTTTAAAAGTTGAATTGCTCTTTCACCATCTGCTCTGGTAGGATTTGAACCCAAGTCCACATCACTTTAGCCTGGGGTGCTGGATAAGTGGTTGAATGACAATAATGCAGTACCACTGCCTTTGAAAGGGAGTAGCTTTTCAAGAGCTATGAACAACCTCATGTCTGTTGTTTAATTACCTTTGTTGGCACTAACTACAACGTATTCCTGTATTGTTAGGCACTCTTTAGTTCGTCACGTGTCAAGTACATTGAAACTTGTCAAGTACATTGGATTCTGAATAGTAGTCAAGAATCCCAAACTAGAGATTGTGACTGAAAGCTATGTTGTATCATTGATTGTATCTGGGTCCCTTTCACAGATGCATCCACCCTGTTTGTTTATTTCTTGCACAAGAAATATTTGGATTATCCATTAAATTAAATGAAACATTCATAGTGAAGTGGTAACATAAAGTAAAAGTGCAACAAAAGTCACATTAACTAGTAACTGAAAAGTCAGGACTTCTGATTGAGAGCAGTCCATGTTTCTAATTGCTTCTCACAGTTGGCTGTAGATTATAATATGAGATTTGCATGTAATGCTCCTGGAATGGCTGAAGTTCTAGCTCCTTGAGTTAACGATCCCCATATCTTGCTTTCAGGTATCTGACTGATAGAAATACAATGTGCTGCATCAGAATTGGGGTTGATTTCTCATCATTCTACTTTGCTAACCTAAGGTTCATGGTGGTTTATGAAATCGGTATTTAGAGCAGTATGAAGCTGGAAAGGGAGACTTAAAAAAGCCCGAATAGCTGCACGCTGGTCACTTATCTTGTAGCTGTGTCCGATGTGACTTCCTGTTGTGATGCTGGTGAGAGTTGGTTTTATGATCTGCTCTGTTAACATTCAATTAGAAGTTAAGAGCATGCTGATTCTCTTTTGTTCCATTATTGACGTGAATCACAGAGTGAGTCCAAATCAGAGAAGTCTGTAATGTCCATGTTCAGTGGTCTGCTTGGCCAAGATTAGAGAAACAATTCTGAAAAAGTGAAGGACATGGATGTTTTATTTTTAGTTACATTTTATCAGACTAGTTAAGATATTATTTAAAGAAAACCAGGGGCAGTTACTGTATACAAGGCAGAATAAATTGAATATTGTTTCTGTTTCTGTTCTGTTGACTTGAAGAGTTTGACTTCAGAAACTCAGCTCTCAATATTAAACCTGACTTGGTTCGCGAGTAGGTCAGGATGGCGTTACAATGCTACCCAACCAGTTCTGCACACTACACTCTCACTTTGCATGATTAAACCTTATAGAGTCAAGTTCAGGGTTTTTTACACTGCAACTTCTGATATTCAGACTGAAGAACTGGTGTTTATAATATGCATTCATAATCATGGGAAATGCATTAACCAAGGGGAGCTGAACAAGGAGGCTCAAAAATCTGCTGAAAATGAGCAAACGTTTCCACTAGATTCCTTTTCTTCAGAAATAAGAGAAACCCCAGGGCTTATGCAGAACCCAGTCAACACTGATCTTGAAAAGTATGCAGAAGAAATCAGTAAAATTAGAAAGATCTGATTAGATAGTGAAAACTTGTGACTTTGCAATGAATTGAATCAGATTGGGTGACGATGCTGGGATGAAATGGTGAGGACTGGTATCTGAGCAATTTCAATTCAACTGACCACGGGACTGATGTGACCCTCAGTCCAGCCGATTCAGACTGGTTGACTGCGGTCTACCTACATTCACGTTTCTTAATTCCAGCTTTGTCCTTTAGTTGGCCTCAAGGTTTAGAAATGGGTGTCTTTTGCACTGTTGCCTCTTTTGCCACATTTGCGGATAAATCCTGCGTCCTGGGTTTTGTACAGCTTGGTGGAAGCAAGGGCAAAGGACTATAAAATGTACATATGTGGCTTGCGAATGTGAGAGTAATTAGGATCCTTATCAGATTTTGACATCTGTCAGTTTATAGCATGCTAAAGACGTGGAATCCAACTTGACATTCTGCTCCTGGGTGCAGATGACTATAGGACTGACAAATAGCTCATCTTGCAGCTTTCAAGGCTTGAGGCTGTTGCTGTTTGTTTTCAGTAATGCTGTTCAAGATCAAGACATTTCTCATGAAGCAGCTGAGTGGCGTATACAGGACAATGAGGGTGTGACCTTGGCACACTGTGAAGATTAAAGCAAGTCTCCAATTACTAGGCAGTCTGAAATAACTTTAGAGCTGAAGGACTCCTGATACAGTAGTCACTTGGCTTCTTAGTTTGGTAGTTGATAAATACTTTCTTCACTTGTTGAACTGTTCAGATGTAATAAACTGGAATGGACATCACCTACACACTTTATAGAAGCTACACATAACTACTTTTGTATTGCAGGTGTGTCACAAATGAATCTGTGTGTTGACAATTTACTGTAATGTGTTGTGTTGCCACACTGTCTCACAGTTTCCACTAATTTTCCAAATCTAAATAAATTTGCTTGTTTGAACTGCTCCAACTCGCTCAATTATATTCTCAAAAAAAACTTACTTACTGAGGACAATTGAGGTTTTGTAGCTAATCAGATGAAAGCGAGAGGATTAGGAATATTTGCTGTAATCTCAAAAGTTCAGTTTCTGTTTGATGGTAAATGAGGCACATTTGCTTCTTATTCAGACAAATTTTACTGTTTCCAATTTTCAGTTAAAATGGCAGCACGATATGTAAACTAGCAAAGTGCAATATAATGCAGATGTGTTTGTTGACTGTTCAAAGTCAACAACATATTTCTGGCATGAGTTCCAGTAAGTTTTTGGCATATTTTGAGTTACACTATTGTTCAGCTTGGTCACTGATTTAACATTATCCACTGCAGTTGTATCCTTGCAGTTATGCTATCATATCATTTGCATTCATTTCTGAACTTAAAGATTTGTTGAACTGAAGGAGAGAGCTACATATAGGGAACCGTGAACATATATGCATTGTTACAGAACGGCAGCTGCTCACTCAAATGTTCTTTAATGGGTGATTATCTTTTATGTGCGTGTGTGCATGTGTATCTGTGCACACTTGCAACGTAAGGCTCTGATATTCTGCCTATTTTAATATACCTCAGTACGTTTTCTTACATGGGTTCATTTTGCTGCTTTTACTTGAGGTGGTATAGTACATAGTTATTATTAATGACATAAATATGCAGCTTTTGTGATGTACAGTGCAACCGTAAGAATAGCATGTCTAACCATTCAGCCTTTCAAACAGTTTGGATTCAGTGTTACCAAGTTGACCATCATGCTTTATGTGACCATATTCAACTCGACTTCATGCATAAAAGTTTGTAATCCTTGTATCTTCCAAGTGTGTTGAAATTTGTAGAGAAATTTGTAGAATATAGAGAAATTTGTGCATATTTATGCATTTCTTTTCATGTGGATGAGTATGGCAATTTTTTAATGAGTATTTGCACTCTTGTTTCCTATCAAACCGGAGGATTTGAAGTGTTCAGTACCTTTCCTGTACATATTGCATTTTACCGTCATTGGGCCAGAGCTCCGCTGCAATTTTTGATGGATTGCATCTGCATTGTAAATTAGATTTCTATCAGTTTGGATTGTTACTGCTTCTGAAACACTGTTCCTTTTCTTGTGTCACATGGAACCACAGGTAGTATTGTTTTGATTCTATTTTGTCTCGATATAAGTCAGTAAACATGATGCAATGGTCATATGCATGAATCCAGACTTGAAGAGGACTATTGCATTCGCCTGTGTTGCAAAAGTTCAATCCTGTACATCTCAGCAAGGAACTAGCACAACAGTAAAACAAAAACATCCTGCTTAGAACCAACTCTGTAGCAGGTGGGAATTGAATACAAATCTTCTGGCTCAGAGATAGATAGACAACCACTGCACACAAAAGATTCTCCGAATGCAGTGAATATGTGTTCCTTACTTCATCGTACTTCTCTTATATGTGTACAAAAGCACAGAACGTAACCTTAAACAGTACTTATGGGACCGAGTTTGTGTTTGGCAATTGGAGAAAAAAAATTTGTATTTATATGGTGCTCCACACGACCTCAGCCAATCAAGAACGTTTGAAGGGTACTCACTATTGTAGGGTAAAATACAGCTGGTAGTTTACACTCAGCTCACTCCTACAAACAATGATGCAATGCTAATTGAGGGATAAAGATTAATGATCACCTGGATAGAAGAGACAGACAGAAACTTGATTTAATTTCACTTCTGAAGGGCGTCTCTTCATTTGATGCAGCATTCCCCTGTTATTGAAGTAAAGTGTCTGCAGAGATTTTTATGTTGAATTTTCCAAAGTAGCACTTGAGCCTAATCCCTTGTGGCTGAGAGGCTTCCGAAGTTAGTTGCGGGCATATCATTTAAAATGTTTCCATGGTGAGGCAATCAAAAAGGAAGATAAACATTAAAAGTTGCAGGCATTGCTATTGGTGAGACCAACTCATATTTTTCATCTCAATACATGTGTAGAACAACAATGATACATGCACGGAGAACAACCTAGAATCCAACGTAAACAATTGCTGAGAAGAAGGAAGGTTCTGGTTCAGTTTAGCTCAGCAGTTGGCAGATGCGGAGAAGCCTTTGTATCGAGACAGGAAAGGACAATATAATTACTAGCAAATGATCTTCAAATTCAGGATAACATACAGAATGGTTACTCGTATTTATAGACTAGGCTGCTACTTAGCAACTGAGTACACTCAGCTAAAATATTCCGTTGGAAATGACAGGCTTGTTCCCAAGATTATAGAATGAGGAAGGGAAGAAAGTGACCTCAGATTATGGATACTAGCTGTGAACCAAGCTGAGTGACTCATTCTCATTCCTATCCTTTGCATTTTGTGAAATAGCAGTTGTCATTTAAAGATTAGAAATTCATCCTTAGGACACCATCTTAAGCCTGTAATGAGCACCATCCACACCCTGTATGTTTGAAAACACTTATTTATATCATGCTGCAAAATGGGAATTGGAATATCTGATGCAAAGGGCCACTTCCTATTTAATGATAATATATATGATAAGTAAGTTACTAAGGCAAGGGTGCACCATCTGAACTAAAGAGGTTAAGGATGGTATCAAATTGAAACTTGTACAGTGTTATGAAGATCAGCCTAGATGATTGGGAAACATTTGCAAACCAGCAGACCTTTGAGTATAGGTGTTGAGATGTCCTGTTGAGGTTGTACAGGACATTGGTGAGGCCCGTTCTGGAGTAGCGTGTCCAGTTCCGGTCACCCTGCTACAGGAAGGATATTATTAAATTGGAGAGGGTTCAGAAAAGATTTACCAGAATGCTGCCAGGAATGGAGGGTTTGAGATATAAAAGTAGATTGGAAAGGCTGTGACTTCATCCACTGGAGGTTGAGGGTGACTTTATAGAGGTTTATGACATCATGAGCGCCAGAGGCAAGGTGAATGACAAGGGTCTTTTCCCTCAGGTAAGAGAGTTCAAAATTAGAGGGCACGGTTTTAAGGTGAGAAGAGAAATATTTAAAAGAGACAAATTTTTCTCAGTTGTTCACATGTGGGATGAACTCATGGAGAAAGTGGTGGATGTGGGTGCAGTTACAACATTTAAAGACATTTGGATAAGTTCATAAATGGGAAAGGTTTGGTGGGATATGAGCCAAGTGCAGCCAGGTGGGACTAGTTTAGTTTAGGGAACATGGTCAGCGTGGACTGGTTGGAGTGAAGGGTCTGTTTCCATGCTGTATGACTCAAAGAAAAAGGAGAAACTGGAGTTTGAGAGAAAACTAGCAAGAAATATAAAAGAAGAGAGTAAAAGCTTCTCCAAATTATATAAAGGAAGAGAAGGAAATTATGAACATTAGTCCATTAGAAGATGAGGCTGAGGATGAAGTCCTGGCAAAGAAGGAAATGGTGGAATGTTTGCACTAGTACTTTGTATTTGTTTTCACTGGACAAGTCACTGAAAGCACCCCAAGAATAGTAGAAAGGCAGGAACCAATACCAAGACTTGAAAATCATGATCACTGCAGAAAAACAAAATTTGGACAAGTACTGGGACTAAAGGTGACAATTCCTTTGAACCTGATGACCTGAATCCTCAATTCTTTGAAGAGATAGCTGCAGCAGTTCATGGCTGCGTTAATTGTAATCTTTAAAAACTCTGTGCATTCTCGAAAGGTCCTAGTGGATTGGAACACCACAGATGTAACATGATGATTGAATGAATGAAGGAGGCAGGAAGGAGGAGAAACTATGAGCCAGTTAGTCGAACAATTGCTAATTGCTAGAATTCATTGCTAACCAAGTAGTTGCGAGGCATAATCAATCAGAAGACTGAACCTGGCATTGTGAAAGGGCAGTGACGAGTGGGAAGCTGTGATCCACAATGTCATTGAGCGGTAGGTTCAGTAAGAGCACACATTGTTGGACAATGTGTGATAAATTGAAGGGTCAGCAGTGAAAAAATGTATCCGGGAACAGGAGAGGCTGTTCCAAAGTGAAGCTGATCTAATCACCAGATCAGTTCAAAGCAGCATGGAAACACATCTCACAAACACCAAAAGAGAATACAAGCCTGATTAATTTGCCAATGATAAAATGAGACAAAGTAAAACAGGGCATCTGTAAACAGGGATTACAGGACTTTGTATTTCTACATTAAACTGACATACACTGACATCAGGTCAAAAATAATGCTTGAGGACGAAATAAAACTGAGTGAAAGATTATAATTTCCTGCTTTGAGTTGTTGAATTTGGGTTTGGGAAGCACGTGGTAAAATCAAAACTCGGCTTTGCTGAAGCACCCAAGAATGAAATAGTCCAGTGAGTGAGTAGATTCGATGAAAGAGGAGTGTCTCCTTCAGGGAAGGTAATGATTTACTAGACTTTGGAAACATGACCACTCTGGCCTTAGGATCAGAATGGCCAAATATCTTTCATTTGAACCTTTACTCAAATAGGTGGGGACTGTTTTTAGGCATTTGGCTGTTAGCAACATGACAGAAGAATAGCTGGTAGTACGAGTATTTGAGATGGACA
This sequence comes from Chiloscyllium plagiosum, assembly GCF_004010195.1. Classification (NCBI taxonomy): domain Eukaryota; kingdom Metazoa; phylum Chordata; class Chondrichthyes; order Orectolobiformes; family Hemiscylliidae; genus Chiloscyllium; species Chiloscyllium plagiosum. The sequence goes on from NC_057728.1 coordinate 8,513,333, forward strand.
ATAAAGTGGTGTCAGCACATTTCCAAGCATTTAATAAATATACTTCAGCTGAAAGCTTGCAAATTGATGGAATTTGTCCTTGTATGTGTTTCATTTGCAACTTTCTTGCTGACTAATTTCCACAAATGAGCTTTTCCTTTGTTGTCAGTGAATACAGTAATTTATCTAGGTTTTATTATGGTTTAGTTCGCCAGGTCAAAGTGTTCTCTGATGAACCCAAGTCTCAGAATTGCAGCAATCTATCATACCCAGGCAGTAACAGTCGTTTCTAATGAGTAAGTAAAAGTCTAGGAACAGTCCTCACTTTTGATTTAAAGTTGCATTTTTCTTCTGTATTAGCAAGCTTGGGAAGTGATTGATTTAGAATCATAGAACCGCTACAGTGTGGAAGCGGGCCATTTGGCCCTTCAAGTCCACGCTGACCTTCCAAACAGCATCCCGCCCCAACCCAGTCACCTATCCTCTCAATATAACCCTGCATTTCCCATGGCTAATCCCCCTAACCTGCACATCTCTGTACTGTGGGAGGAAACCAGAGCACCTGGAGAACATGCAGACTCCACACAGGCTGTTGCCTGAGAGTAGAATCGAACCTGGGTTCCTGGTGCTGTGAGGCAGCAGTGCTAATTATTGAGCCACCTTACCGCCCCAAAGTATTTGGATGTTATTTTTCTCCCTTTGTGTACTCTCCCATTGCTGAATCCTTAGTTGGATCTCATTTTGGATCTCCAAAATTCTCTCAAAGAGACCCCCTATTGTTCTGGTCCAGATTGCACAATAGTATAAGTGATTGGTCATTCTGAGCACATTCCCAAAATGCAAGATGCTCAGGCCAGTTGTGGTAGAGGACCTAGGACCTTGTGTCTCAGTCATAGCTCAATGGAAACTTAAATAGCAAGGTGACTTTGTCGTCACTAGGGTTAATTTGTGTTTGCAAGGTGCAGCAGTCTGTTGGACCTTGATTATCCGAACCTCAGGTGGACCAGTGAAGTTAAGGGAGAAAGGAACCAATAGATTTTCACTACCTATTTGTAATTTTGGACAGAAGACCTAATGCAACTCATGGGAAGGTGGGTAATGTTGTTATGGGGGGATTGTGCTGAGAGAGTCGACAAGAGTGAACACCAAACAGCTGTTTTCCAAGTTGGCCAAAATTTATTCCTTTGCTGTTTGAACTTCCTCCCTTGTGCACCCTGTCCATCTCTGAGTATCAAATGACAGGCAGCAAAATGTTCATCCCCAAGGGTGGCAAGATTTCTACCATAAGGGCTTTAGTTTTCATAGTTGGTGCTATTTTAACTTTTCATTTGACCCTTTACATTGAAAATCAGAACTCAGTTTGTGTTTGCTGTGAAATTATGTTTAACAATGAACTTGCTTTATTGTCAAGGTTAATTTTTTTTTAAGGAGAAACTGCTGGGTGCACTCAATCTTGCATTGTCTCTTTTGCTTTTTTTTAAATTACTGTTCACGACCATCATGGAGACTGGTGTTGCAGGATATGTTCAGAACTTTTACAGATGATGCACATCTTCACTTGGAGAACTTCCCGAGCACCGTCGAACATCCCTGTCGTATTTCACTGAGTTCCGGCGATCTGTGGATGACCGTTTTGCCCCATGCCTGCCATGAGGCTGCCTTGAATATCGCACTGTTTGGTGCCCCATCATTCTCTATCATCAGATGTTGCTAGGACTTCTTGTTGGGTAAAATGTGCACTTCATCTGAGTCACTGTGTGAAGCCCATTATGTGAAAGAATCAAAACAAGTTCAGGTATTCCAGCCAAAAATCTGCATGACAGCTTGGGTATCCTTTGATGTAAGTTGAATGGTTCTGTGAATACACCAAGCAGTGTTTTCTTTGGCTGTAGCTTCTCCACATTGGTCTTGAACCTTGAGTGCACAGTCATAAAGATTTTATTCTCTCTTGGCCACTATCAGTATTGTTTCCTGTGAATGTTAAATGCATCCTGCATGTGCCTGTCTTGATTGAATGCCATTTGCAATGTTTCCCCCACACACCTAAACTTGGTAGGAATTTGTTCTCCTCTACAGTCGTAGCACTCAGACATGTGCATCATCTGTAAAAGTTCTGAACATATCCTGCAACACCAGTGTCCTTGATGGTCGTGAAGAGTAATAAAAATAAAAGCAAACTCTGTAGAGCACCACTATTACCATGACTCCAGACATCCCACCCAATATCTTTAAACATTTACCCCCTCCATTGCTGATGGGCTGTGTTTAGTGTGTACCATTTAGACACAAAAGTAACTCACTAAAGTTCCTTCAGCAGCATCATCCAAACCTGGAATTTTTACCCCACAGAGCGACTGAATAGGCTGGGGCTGCTTTCCCTGGAGGATCGGAGGCTGAGGGGTGACCTTATAGAGGTTTATAAAATCATGAGGGGCATGGATAGGGTAAATAGACAAAGTCTTTTTCCTGGGGTAGGGGAGTCCAGAACTAGATGACATAGGTTTAGGGTGAGAGGGGAAATATTTAGAAGGGACCTAAGGGGCAACTTTTTCACAGAGGGTGCTGTTATATGGAATGAGCTGCCAGCGTAAGTGGTGGAGGCTGGTACAATTGCAACATTTAAGAGGCATGTGAATGCGAACATGAATTGGAAAGGTTTAGAGGGATATGGGCCAAGCGCTGGCAAATGGGACTAGATTAGGTTAAGATGTCTGGTCAGCATGGGCGAGTTGGATCGAAGGGTCTGTTTCCATGTTGTACATCTCTATGCCTCTTTGACAGAGCTGGCTAGGAGTACACACCTGCGAATAAGTCTCCAAGTCACTGGCTATCATGGCTTGGACTGATGTCACTGCTCTGTCAGTGTTGCTGGGTCAAAATCTTGAACCTCCTTCCCTGATGTGGAGATGCCGGTGTTGGACTGGGGTAGACAAAATCAGAAGTCATATGACGCCAGGTTCTAGTCCAACAGGTTTATTTGAAATCCCAAGCTTTCGGAGCACTGCCCCTTTGTTCGATACAGTGAGAGGGAAGAGTACACAAAGGCTCAGAGATAATAAGCAGAGAGATCAAAAAGATCACACATTTGATCCTTTTGGGATCTTCTCTGCTTTCTTCCATTAAATGCTTTTGATCGTTTTGATCTCTCCATCCTTGCTCTTTCTGCCTATAAACTCTGTTTCTTACTGCACCCGATGAAGGGGCAACATTCCGAAAGCTTGTGTGATTTCAAATAAACCTGTTGGACTATAACCTGGTGTTGTGTGATGTCTGACTTTGTCCTTCCCTAATAGCACTGCGAGAACGGTCACTGCCTCGACTGCAACACTTGGTGAAGGCATTTTCAAATGGACTCGAGGACAACAATAAATTTTGCCCTCTTTCTGTGAATGAATTTAAACATGACCACTGACTACAATTTGAAAACAATAATTGCAACTCCAGTCCTTTTGGTAGCACAAGAAAGGATACCTTACTTAAGGCTTTCTGAACTTCTGAACTTTGTACTGGACTATTAACCGAGTGATGCCTTTACAAAGTCAAGTAAATTAGTATGTTCATGACAAACTTAGGCTCAAAGACTAGTTTGTTGGAGGTTTGTAGTTCTCAATGACTTGGGCTGAAGTATTTCATTCCCAGTGTAGAGTTGGGCTGAAGGCCCTGCAAAATAACAAGGTCAACAGGCAGCTATAGACCTCGGATGGTGAGGACAACATTAGGGGGGCAGGAGGTACAGTAAAGTAACTGTGCTTGAAAATTCCTTAAATGCACAATCTGAATTAAGCCTTTTTTTTTCCTCTTCTGTCCTGAGGAATTATTGAACAGGAGTGAATCCATTGACCGGGGTGAAACTGTAGCACTTAGTTACTTACATTGTGCTAAGAGATGTCAGCAAGGTCAAATAAAGACCTCTGTATCCAAATTCCTGACTAATCAGGAGATTAATGAAGCTGATCTTGATCTCTAGCGTCCCTTGGTATTAATTAGCAACTTAAGAAATTTGCTCACCAATCTGTATTTATTAGCCTGTCTTAACAAAGCAGTATTTATTTGATATTTCCAGTGCTTTAACTTTCTCAAGGGGTTTTATTTCCTCTGGTTTCCTGGCTGCTTGGAGGTGATGCGTGAGCACTCACACATTGAGCGAATCACTGTGCTACTTGAGCCAGAGGCTGTGTTTTCAAAACCAGTAAGGATAAGGTGGTGTGTTTGAGCCCCATTTGCTGTCATACACATGATTTCAAACTAGATCTTTGTATCATCAGCCATTGCACCATCTCGCTATTTTAAAAATGACCGTTAAAATGTCACTAGAATGTGGATTTATGTTGAGATCTACGTGAACCAGTGAGTTTCTGAGCTGTGCAGATGAGGGAGGTACAAGGTGTAAGCTTTGATCCTTGCTGCAATAGTCATACAATTTAACTCAGTGCCTGTGCAGAGAGATCATCGGCAGGTTTCTCACTTGGGTGTTGGTGGGGATGGCTGGATCCTTGGGGGTAAAGGTTTATGATGGTGCACCTCGCGAAGTCAAATGGCTTTCTATCATTCTGGATGATAGGTATTCGGGCATTAATCTAAAAACTGAGCAGAGGAGCAAAGATGCTTCTCTTTGTCTTGATCAGTTAGCATTTCGGTTTTTGTTATATTTTTGATGCGTATATCTTCTGCCCATGCTCAGTGCGTCATATACCACTTTCTTCCAAGATATCAGCTTACTACTCCCAATTAACTGCATACTATTGCAAGAGTGATCTCGGGTCAGTGGTGACTGCACACTTACTCATCCCTCCATCACTCCCTAAATGAGCTGAACATCGTCCCTGATCTGATATGTGTGCTTTCCTGAGTCAAAGCATTCTGTTTTTCCCTGTGTTACCTCATTATTCCTGACTGTGTGGGTCAGTGCTAAGTTATGCTTAGAATCATAAAACACTTCACATTTTTCATTATATCATGGATGACTGACATTATCAGTTGATAACTGATGATGAAAATTAAATAAGTAGCCATTAACATCTACTGGGAAATAATGACCCAGTTCTGTCAGGGCATTTTTGTAGATTTTGTTGGTGGTGTGGTTTCTATGAGGTTGCTCTGTGGCCATCATAGTTTTGGTGCAGATTTCTTACATTGGGATTAAAAAGAAAATATTTTCTTCTGATTGACCTCTTTCATGCACTTGCATTAGTGTAGCCTTGCATGATCAGGCTGTCAGACATCAAGCTGGGGCTTCCAGAACATGTAAGGTTGCACGCTGATTCACGGGACTTGCAGAACATGATCATTTTGGACTACCGGAAAAACTGTTTGGACCAAAGCCTAAATGATCAAATCATCTTCTTTATCTTTACACACTACGCCAAAACTGAAGCAAGGTTTCACATAACTGAGACTTGAATATGTTGCAACCAGAATTAAGTTGAAATGCTTCTTACCTAGAACATTGGGACCAAATTAGTAACAGCAATGCTGTTACTCCAGGGCTAAGAATACAGTGGAGCCAGAAAGAAATCCAGTCTTCCAGCAACTATGTAGTGTCTTTGTAGTGTTAAATAGCAGCTATTGTGTTATTTTGACTCCTTTTCCTGCAATTTTAGGATATCAAATGTTGTTAGATGGAGACATAAAGATTGTGGTGATGAGCTGGTTCCAAGTTTTGGGGTAGAACTATAAAAGCAGCCAAAGGCACCATAACCTACGAATAAATGTCCATGTGTATAAAGTTTGAAAGCAGTTGACTTAAATCAAAACCTATTTGATTTGTGAAATTGTTGAGTTTTGTTGGCAGTCTATCTGCTGTATATAATTTCATATCCATTCTTGAACTCCCTCCAAATAATGATTGCATTGAATTACTTATCTCAATGGAGTTCCAATTATATACAGAGGAAGTATAAAGAAACTATTAACCATTGCCTTGGCCATCTTGAATCTAGCTTAGCAAAATGATTAGTTGCTGGAATAGTTAATCTGGTCAGTGACTGTATGCAGACTGCTGCTGATCTTAAAGAAAGACTTGAATTTAGACAGGAACTCAGACAATCTCAGGATACACGCAGGAGGCTATTTCGCCTGTCATGCCCTTTTCCAACTTTGTTAATAGGCCATACAATTAGTCCCATTCACCTACTGTATCCCCACAGTACTAGGAATCTTTTCAAATATCGATCTGGTTTCCTTTAGGAAATTTCACATGAGCAAGAATCACAGATAGTTAACGTAGGGGTACAGCAAGTAATAAATGCGATGTGTTGCCAGATATGACAACTGTACATCCCAGTGAGTGGCATGTTCCTGCTCCTCGGATGCTGCCTGACCTGCTGTGCTTTTCCAGCACCACTCTAATCTTGACTCTGATCTCCTCACTTTCGCCTATATCAAACAACACAACCCGTTGACCATTTGTAGTGTCCAGCTTGTGCCTATGAGCCACAGAAATGTACAGCCTCTATCAGATATGATTCTTGCTATTGGAAATCACTTATTGAACAATTCAGACTGCACTAAGATTTACACTGGAAATCAATTTAAAGTCATCAGCCGGGCAAGCAATGAACTAGAGACAACTTACACAATACACTGGACTCTCTTCTATGTAGCCAAAAGAAATTTGTACAAATATTGCACCTTTTTCAAAACAAAAAGTGGTCATGGTGACAGCCAATATCTGCTGCATTCCTACGTGACCAATCAGAATCTGCGCCTCTTCCACGAATTAAGAGTAACAATTAGCTATTCTTGCTGCATTGCCATTGCCAGTAATGGCCCAACCAATCAGCATCCTCTTCTCATGCTGTACAACATGGTGGCCTTTTGTCCCAGTCCTTGTGAGTGAAAGATGAAAACCTAACCACTTTTTGCCTACTTTGAGCAATGCTGAAGGTCAGCACTACCATGCAATGATTTACTGAGGATTCTGAGATATCTGGCCATTACAGAGGAAACAAGACATCGTCTAATCAGTTGGACTCCAGTCTTGTCATTTTCACATTTCAAATATGCCAACAAAAATGTAAAATGCAACTGCCTTTAACTTCCAGTCTAAACCAGATAAACCCTATCTTTGTAAGCTCATGAGCTGTGCTTTACTGTTGCTCGCTGTCATTTTTGTTCTGGTAGTTAAACTACATTCTCTTTCACTCGAGAACAGCTTAAAATATTCTCTACTTAATTTCTGATCTGGCTAACTACTTTAATTGAAGTGTAATAGCACGAGCCAAAGAAATGCATAGATATTTGTTGTGAATGGCCAAAACAGTTTATAAATAAAAAGGGTGGGGAGCTGTGACTGAGCCTCACCTGGCAACTCCCTGAGCCTGAAAATGCAGGTGTGTACCAGAACTGCTGATATATGTTGAATCTTAGCTAACTTTACTGTCCTTCAAGTTGTGTGGTGAGTTTCCATAAGGATGTGACCAGGGAAGCTTTTTAAGGTAATTTTACTGAATGGAAATTTCCTTCAGATAATCTGTTTTCATTCACACAGTCTGACCTGAGCAGCTTAATTGTGTTCAGTTTCTCCTACAGCGTAATATATTAAGCAAAAGATAGCAGGTCTTTCTGAAGTTTTTCATAATCTGTGATCCAGATCCATCAACTTCTCTGTGGGTTGCAAATTGAGGGAATTCAATTGTAATCCTCAAAGATGGTTTTACGAAGAAGTCTTAACTTCACCCCCTGGATCGCTCGGTCAGGAAATGATCTGGTCCATTTTGACATGATGGAACTGACCCTGCTTTACTCAAACTCTGTCATCCTGTTTATACTGATGCGGCTTCTCAAGATTGAATCAGACATCCTGGCTAATGGGAGAATTAGATTGTACAGAGTTCACAAATCTAGAAAAGCAAAGTGAACTTTGAGAAAGATTTTTTTTTAACAAGAGGGTATTGCAGCAATCCTCTTAACTGCCGTCCTTCATAATCATTTGGTTCCCATCTGCATTTTGTCCCCATCCAAAAAGCATGTGGTGCTGGAATGTGAAGCTGTTAATTAGATCCTGGATAAACTATTCTGTGGAGATAGCCAACCCTTGTTATGTCTAATGGTTATAATAAGGCACCAGTCTAACAACTCTGCTCTCCTTGGTGTGCTGCACCTATATTGAGCGTTTGTATAATGACACACAATATTATTGTGATTATGGATGAGAAACTAAGCAAAGTTGTTTTTTTTTATTGTTCACTTGACTTTTGTTGTAGTCCAACATGGTGTGAAATTGTTTGTTACACTGTAGTGCTGACTGGACACACTTGAATGTGAACTCACTAGACGTATGAAGATTTCAGCCTTCAGAGGTTTAGTCAGAGCAGGACCTGCAGAAAAGGCAGCTGGAGTCCAGGGTATTGGCCCTGGACCATGTGTGAAATGTTTTTAAAAAAAGATTACAGCGACTAAAGGTTCCATAGCCTTCTTCATATGTGTCATTCTCATCATTTGATTTCGTTTGTAACACCTACAACAACAGACATTGTGAAGTAATGTAGCAGTAATTTGGTGTTGAAATGAAATGTTGCACCCACTAGTTTATGAGCCTCACAAGATTGAAACTAGTCGAAAAAAGCAGTTGCTTGCGAGAAAAGTGAACTAACGTAGGTCCTGTTGAGAATACTCTTTTGTTTCTCTGCAACTCAATGGATTTTCTAGTCTTACAATATTATTTTCTCCAGAACATGGGTCAGAGCTGAAATACTACAGTATTATTTTGATAATTGCTATTTGTCAGAGGTCTCACATTGGAAGTATCTCAGCAAGGTTGCCTACGTGCTGTAGAATCCTGCGCCATGGCAACAGTCCCACTGACTAAGTCCCAGGACCACTTGATACATTCCCAGCACGACAGGACTCTCCAAAGTTTGCAGATTTCCTCAGGGTCTTGTGTATGGGTAAAGTGACTTCACAACATGCCCCCGCTCTGTGAATGATGCCTACAATTGCTCCTTTGGCAGCACCATGATCACAGGCTGGCTTCTGTCTTCCTGCTTTACTTTCTCTGCTTGAATACAGCTATTCATGACCAGGAGCTAGCAAGCGTCTGGGGTCTTTGCTGTGCTCTGGCTCTCTTCAGCATAAAGAGTGACCCACATCCTGTCAACTCTCAATGCATTGTTCTATCAAAATGCTCAGGAACTTGTGAGATCCTCTGTGTTTGCATCTGAAAATAATATTTAACTTGAGGAGACATGAACTGAACTCAGTGAAATTCCAGATTTCAAATTACTTTGGTTCAACTTTTAGTCTCTGTGAAGTTTTATTTTAACTTAATCCCCAGGGCAACCTTATGGTCTTGACTTGAGGAATGATAAATATGGAAAGTTGCTGATAATTCAACAGCCTCTGCGGGGAAGTGTGGTACAGTGATGCTTTCATATGCTAGTTCTTGCTCAGTCATAGCACTCAGATCTGTGAATCTGAAGATTGCGGGTTCAAGTCAGGTTTTGGAATGCTGCATTTGGTTCTGATTGTTCTCCTAGAGGAAGGATATTGTTAAACTCGAGAGGGTGCAGAAAAGATTCACAAGGATGTTTCTAGGAATGAAAAGTTTGAGCTACAGGTAACAGCTGAATAGGCTGAGGCCTTTATCCTGGGAGAATTAAGGGGTGACCTTATAGGGGTTTATAAAATCATGAGGGGCATGGATAGCGTGAATAGCCGAGTTCTGAGCAACCAATGTTCTTGCCAAATCCTGCAGGTTTGGGAAAATGTTTCCTTTTGTTTGGATGTACACTCAGCAAGGAAAGTGCAACAGTGATGTGATACATCAGTCATCCGAATATTTTTTACATGATATGCTGCCTTATGCCAAAGGTCTATCTGAAGGCAGATTTTCACTCGCCGGAAGCAATTATGAGAAGTAAACATTTTTATAGATAAATTAGCAAATATTTAGGTTTCAAAGGATGACTGGATGTCTATCAGTGTGCCAGTTTGATATAATCCAGCCTGTGGTTTTAACCTGCTGGCTCAGGTATAGAAAAAGTGAACTGAATATGGGAAACAGAAGAATGGATTAAGTTCCATCAAAGCAATTCTGTCATCACCTGGATCTCCTTATTCAATGCACATCTGTTTTACATTGCAGCAACAGAGAAAGGCTTTGTCTTTTTTTTAATGCTCAGAATCGGCTGCAATTCTAAAATAATTGAGTTTCACAAATGGGGGCTTCCAAATTTCCAAAAACGTTATTATGAGGGAGTACATTTGAGAGAACTTAGTGCTGTTAGGTTATCTGTTTATTTTTACTCTATTTGGGAGTGATGTTTCACCAAATCTTTGAGAGAATGAAACTTTTCTAACTTTAAATGGGTCTATTCTTAATGTATCAAATATATCTCAGCAGTAGTATTCTCCAAAGAGCTCATGATCTATGCTTTAAAATATATCATGACAGTATTCCAAAAAAAAGAGTGGTTTTCTTCCAGTATATTGACCAAAATGTGCTCCTCAACCAACACCAAATATTGTTTCTGGGATCTTGCTATGTGTAAATTGGTTTCTGGGTCTTATGCATTGACCACAATGAGTGATTGGATTTAGATGCAATCATATGCAGATATCTCACTTGGTCTGCTGTAGTCCTATGACCTCTATCATGAGGAGCACACATATCAGAGGCCGACAACTGAAGTTCAATTCCATAGGCTCCTTGTGTTGGAACATGCTGACAGTTGTGGCTCTGGGGTGACTGTTGCAGAGCTGTGAGAAAGCAGAACTACTTCAGGGGAGACACATCTCCATGCAGAGCTGTGAGCTGCCACGTAAAGAATCAAAGCTACAGTGAGAACACTGGTTCATGGGAAATGCCTGCAGATTTTCCCCTACCTGCTTCCTGTTCAATGACAGAGGCTTTGCAGCAAAGCTGGATTTTCATCCATACACACTGACAGAATTATGAAATAGGAAGGGATTTACTCACAAGTCACTGTACTTTTATCATTGTTGAGAAGAGACTGTTGCAAAAAATCCTCTGAAAGAGAAGGAAAAAGATATCGTAGAAATTTTAAAAGTTTTGAAGACAGGCTTTGAACCCTGAGAGAAGATTATTTGTGAGTGGTTGCATATTTAGTATGAGCCAAGGTGAAGGAGAGTCAATTGGTTAACGCATTACGTCATGAACATAACTTGCAGAAACCTGTGAATTAGTGCAATTAAAAAGTGAGCAAATTAAAGAAAGAATCACCTTGGCCGTAAGACATCTGACCCCGAGAGCACAATCACTAAGAGAAGGCCGACTCTCGAAGAAGTTATAAACACGGGCGCAGGCCGTGAGCTTGTAAATCAGCAGCTACAGTGCACACATGGGAGAATAAATGAGTTTCTCCACAATGTGGACAAGCTGCCTAGATGTGCACGACACTGAAAATAAGCCAAACTGTTCATGTGCAACAATATGGCAAAACTTAGTTTGGGAACATAGTCAACATGGGTTGCTTGGACTGAAGGGTTTGTTTCCATTCTATATACTCTAAGTGTCGACAGAGAGCCAGCAGAAAAAATCAATCTCAGTGGAGGATCTCACATAGGTAATCAGAAAGCATTTCCCAACTTGTGGAAAACAGTGTGTTAACTTCAAGAAGCTAAACTACTTTATATGCACACGGTTAGCGAGGAAGCAGATAATCAAGCCCCTGAAGACAAATGCAATGAAGATGTCAGACAATAACACAGCCAAAAAGTGTTGACAATAGAAAGATATTGGACAAAAAATTAGATGATTCAATCAGTGCCTTAGATCAAGTTGGCTGTGTCAAATCTAAAGGTGAAAAGTAACTGCGGGATGTCCCCAAATTAGAGTCATAGTGCCATACAGCATGGAAACAGACCCTTCGGTCCAATCAGTCCATGCCAACCATAAGTGCAAACTTAATTAGTCTCATCTGCCTGAGCTTGGCCCATATCCACGTTCATCTAACTTATGAATACTCATACTTACAAATGTGATCCCGTAAAGGGATGCAATTTTAAATACCGAGCAGATAAACGTTTCATGTACTTGGGAATGGCTACTTTATATTGTCTGCATTGTCATCCGACTTGTGTACAAATCGATTTCCGAACAGACTCAAGAATAGAACCCGATTGCCAGCTGAGGACTCCTGTTTTGGTAAACCCACTGCCGTATTTAGACCCATGACAGTGACTACACTAGAAAAAGTGTATTCTTCATTAGAAAACACTTGGGAGCACCCAGAGGGAGAGAAAGATACTGTTTAAATCCATGTATTTCTTTCTTGTTGATAGTGATCTCCCCATTTACCTGAAGCCCTTATCCTTCCAGATGGTGGAAGTCACAAGTTTGGACCTTGATGGATGTTGGTGATGTCTGAATGCTGAATGGGAATTGTAGTATTCCAGTAAAACTGAATCTTAAACAAACGGTAACCCATTTATCTATCATTAGTTCATGTAACACCCAGGAAAATAATTTGCCCAGGAACTGGCTGACTTTTGTTTTCTCAGCAGAATTTTCAGTGGTTAGCACTGCTGCCTCACAGCACCAGGGTCCCAGATTCGATTCCAGCCTCAGGCGACTGTCTGTGTGGAGTTTGCACTTTCTCCCCATGTCTGCGTGGGTTTCCTCTGGGTGCTCCGGTTTCCTCCCACTGTCCAAAGATGTGCAGGTCAGGTGAATTGGCCATGCTAAATTGCCCGTAGTGTTAGGTGCGTTAGTTGGAAGGAAGTGGGTCTGGGTGGGTTACTCTTTCGAGGGTCGGTGTGGACTTGTTGGGCCGAAGGGTCTGTTTCCACACTGTAGGGAATCTAATATAATCTAAAAATTTGCCTGATCTGTCACAGCCTCCAGTGTTTTTTGTGCTTGTTTCCTGCATTTTTCTGAAAGGTCAGGATTTGTTGAGGAGGGTAGGTGCTCACACTTCTGCGCAGGTATGGTCACAACACAGGGCTTTTTATGAATAAGGTGTGAAGGAGAACTTTATTCTGACCATTCGCATAATGCGTTGCCTCTGTCCAATCATGTGCCACAAGTTGACAGGAAAGGGTTAAATTATGAAAATTTAGCTTGTGTTCTTCCAACCTTAGGAAGCTTAAGGGTGATGTCATGAAGGCATTTAGTATGCCTTTTAAAAAGTGAGTAAGGTATACACGGAACGCCTCGTTCCACTTTTGAGCATGCAAAGAACAAAAGGACTTAGCATGCAATGAAAAGTAAAACATTGCAGCCACTAGAAATCTGAAACAAAGACAGCAAGGGCTACAGAAATACAAGAGGTCAGTCAGCATCTGTGGAGAGGGAAGCAGAACTCTGAGCTACTTAAGAGTGAAATCATGGAGCCTATTATTAAATAAGGGACTGTGAAAACCTTGAATGTTCAGCCCCAAAAGCTTCAGGCAAATGGAGCTTTCAGGATGGAGCAAGGTGGATCTTTGTTATGTAATGATGACAAGCTCTGTGGAGAGAGGGTAGGTAATTGGATCCAAGGTGCAGACTAGACATGATCTGGTTGAAATGTGCAGCAGGCTCAAGAAACTGAATGGTCTTCTGTTCCTTGCATGATGTCCCAGTTCTGCCACTCTGGATTCACTTCAGAGTGAAGTTCATATTCTGATGATGGGTCAGTGGACTCGAAACATGACCTCTACATTTGTTTCCACAGATTCTGCCAGATCTGCCGAGTTTCTCCAGCAAGTTCTGGCTTTGCTTCACGTTCACTCTGTCAGTTTTATTTTAACCTGATCGCCCGGAGCTTCTGTTTGGTCCTCAAGTATCACTGTCGTGTTGACACGTTGCAGACCCTGAACAGGGTTTCATTGCTTTGAATTTATTCTGAACATCAGCTCCAGGAGAGGTAGCTGAGAAGATGATTTTTTTTTTGTTAAACTCTCAATTTTTGTTTTGAACAATAACTGTGACCCGTTCGGAATTGGACCTGCACCAATTCATTTCCACACACATGGGTCTGCCTCAGTGTTCCTCATGTGGCAAAAGAAAAAATTCATTCCCCAAAAACTGTCCTGAAAGAAATTTCTTTAAACCAATCTTCTTATTCTATTATAGAGATTGCTGTAAATTTATGATGCCTAAAGACAACTAGAATATATAGCTTTAGCCTATTCACTCTATCAGTACCATTCATCATTTTTAAATCTGTATACTACCTTCACTACTCCATTGGAAATATTCTCAAAATCTCAAAATACCACTCCCAACAGATCGGGGTAAGGGGAAGGGGTGATACACACTGTGCTGTACACCCTGTACTCTGCTCCATACTCTATATATCTATGAAGCAGGAAGCATTAAAATGCACCACACTGAATCCTCAATTAAGTTCAAAAAGGATGCCAGTCATTTTTGTTGGGATTTGCACTCTGTGCTAAATGCCAGAGTAAGAAGATTCTGTTTGGGGAATTACCAAACCAGCAAAAAGCACAATCGCTCATTTGAGAGGCACACTAACAAAAGTTTGTTGCACAGCAAGGAATAACATCCCATAAACTGAGGCATGGAACAATTTACAGGATCAGTGCGCGTCAATTTGTTTTTTTCCCATGAATCTTGGGTCTTCTCATGATTCCTTGATCCTGGCCTCTTGACTCATAATATCCATTGATATTGTAACGTAGCTGAAGGATTATTTATAGATACAAAAATGTCTGCCATTTTAAGACTTCAATTTTAGCTTTTACCTACCTTAACTACAGAAGCTGCACACTGGTTGGCTGCTGCTATTCTCTCTCATTCACTGTGTGTAAAATCACTTTCTTATGAAGAATTTTCACTTCACTTTCTGCTTAGACAATTAACCTTTGACACGAATACTGTTTTCCAATGCTGATCTACCCCAATATCTGGATTTCTTATCATAATCCTCCCCACCCCTAACGTTTTAAGGAACGAAAGAACTGTGGATGCTGGAAACCGGAAAGAAAATCAAAAATTGCTGTAGAAACTCGGCAGGCCTGGCAGCATCTGTGCAGAGAAAGCAGAGTCAACGTTTCAGGTCTTCAACAGTCTGATCAAAGGACCCAGAACATTAACTCTGCTTTCTCACCACATACGTTGCCAGACCTGCCGAGTTACTCCAGCAATTTCTGATTTTGCTTTTCAAAAAGATAATTTCTTGATTCACTTCTGGGATTTTACAGCAGGGCAGATTAGTCATTAACTGGCTATATTCTGCCATAAAATTCTAACTCAATACTTGGTGCCGAAACTTGAACTCTTCTGACAAGTTCCTTCTAGCCACTGGTCACTAACAGGATGTGATCCCTTAACCAGTACAGAGTTTTGAGTCATGTATCCCAGTTTTATACCCCAGAGCAGTTACCCCTAAACAATCCTTAGGACTCCTGACCAATGGGAAGAGTTCAACTTACCACTTCCTTGACCATTTCCCTTGAGCCAATCAGCTTAGCATTGCTTTGAACCATTAACTATGGTTTGTTTTAAACATGGTTCCTTGGGAAACATTGTGCTCTGACCTATTTCTGATAACTTTAGTTCAATGCTTTCTTTCATAAAATCACAGAAGTACCTGGCACATCGATTGGCATGCAATATAAGACTTTTCCGCACTTGCCTTATGTACAGTATAGTTTGATAATGTTGTTTACTGCACCAA
This sequence comes from Chiloscyllium plagiosum, assembly GCF_004010195.1. Lineage (NCBI taxonomy): Eukaryota > Metazoa > Chordata > Chondrichthyes > Orectolobiformes > Hemiscylliidae > Chiloscyllium > Chiloscyllium plagiosum. Next base: position 8,528,896 of record NC_057728.1, read on the forward strand.
TGTACCGCTGAGTTAAACTCTAGCAACTTGGAACAGAAAATTTCAACAGGACTTAGACACTTAATCGCTAGGTCTTAGGGAGTGTTGCTGAACAAAGAGACCTTGGAGTGCAGGTTCATAGCTCCTTGAAAGTAGAGTTGCAGGTAGATAGGATAGTGAAGAAGGCATTTGGTATGCTTTCCTTTATTGGTCAGAGTATTGAGTATAGGATTTGGGAGGCTATGTTGCGGCTGGACAGGACATTGGTTAGGCCACTTTTGGAATATTGTGCGTAGTTCTGGTCTCCTTCCTATCAGAAAGATGTTGTGAAACTTGAAAGAGTTCAGAAAAGATATACAAGGATGTTACCAGAGTTGGAGGATTTGAACTATAGGGAGAGGCTGAGTAGGCTGGGGCTGTTTTCCCTGGAGCATCAGAGGCTGAGGGGTGACCTTATAGAGATTTATAAAATCATGAGGGGCATGGATATGATAATTAGACAAAGTCTTTTCCCCAGGGTGGGGAGTCCATCACTAGAGGGCATAGGTTTAGGGTGAGGGGGGAAAGATGTAAAAGGGACCTAAGGGGCAATTTTTTCATGCAAAGGGTGGTTTGTGTATATAATGAGCTGTCAGAGAAAGTAGTGGAGGCTGATACAATTGCAGCTTTTAAAAGGCATCTGGATGGATATATGAATAGGAAATGTTTGGAGGGATATGGGCCAAGTGTTGGCAAATGGGACTAGATTAAGTCGGGATATCTGGTCGGCATGGACGAGTTTGACTGAAGGGTCTGTTCCCATGCTGTACATTTCAATGACTATGACTCTATAACTCCCATCTCAAGGCTGAGTGAAGCAGTCCCCGCTCCCTTACAAATGTTATTTCAAATGGACATGTTCAAGAGTGCTTTTGTTTCCTCAAAGTCTTGAATCTTGAAGACTGTCCTTCATCTGAAAAACACTGATGTGCACTGTATACTCTCTTGAGGTTTTAATCTGAATTATATGACACCATCTGGAAAATTCCTTACTTCCCTTTGTTTCCTGTGGAAATCTTAAAGGATACACTGCTGCACTGAACTTATCCAGTCCTGGGAACATACCCTATCATTTAACAGCGAAAACATATTCTTCCTGACTCCAGTTCATGACCATAACTGTATCCCAAGTTTGATACACACAAGACATGACCTCATTCCCAAAATACCTCTCTGCCTGTGTTTCAGATTTTCAATATTCCTCGGAGAAAATTCATTAACTTCCCTGATTTACTCCATAGTCTGTTTCAAGCATTTAAAATTATGTAATCGAAGTGCAAAAGGAGTTGCACCGGTAAGTATCAAATGGCCTGAAGTCTTTATTGATTGTACAATCAGAAGGTGACATCCCTATAGTTCTGTGAGACAGAGAGCTGATCACCATCAAAGAGGTAATGAGTTTTATATTGTTAACCACATCTAGTTGTACCAATGCATTCTTTAATGTTGTGTTACCACACTGAACACTCCCAGAAGATCAGGTGATGAGATATATGCAACTTCAGCCAAATTCTCATCAATCCCATTGATTTGTAGAAATACCCCACACCCCTCCCTGCTACCGTGAAGTGAGTTCCCTTGTCACTCCTGACCTGAAAGCTCAGTTCCAACTTAACAACACATGACTGAAAAACATCTCCACTGCAGTGTGTTACTGGACATGGAATTGCCCCTTTCAGCTTTGTAACCTGGTCAATAGTCCCAAGTGCAAAAATCAAGCTTCCTTTGTAGTGGCGGCAATGAGCAAGTAAGGTCGACCCAAGGACCCTCTGGCTGCTGGCTGACTTCCAAGGAAAGCCCTTCCACCACAGAATAAAGGGTTTACCTGGACCTCATCATGCATAGTGGAGGTTTCCATCTTCCTTTAACTTCAGGCAGTCTATCGGAGCCGCAGCTTTCTCCAAGGTAGCCTCAAAAGAGTTATGACCACCTGTCAGATACAAATGAAACAAGGACAAAATTCACCACCTAACACAGGAGCACCACAAACAGTGGAGGCGTCAGGTGAAAGAATAGCTCTGTGAGCCCATGAAGTAGGTGCGTGCAAAGGCTTACCTTGTTCATGACAATGGATGACGACCTGACCCTGAACAGACGCCATTTTTATTGCAGGTCTAACTGCAGCAAAGAGTTGATGCATTCTCCCCTTTTGAATGATTACAATCGATACCCCAGCCCGGGAAATGATTCCCCGGATATAGCTGCTTCATTAGTTGCACTGTTTCTCTGCTTCACTGATCCCGTGTTAGCGTAGAAGCTACCGTTCAGCAGGTCATCGAGTGGCAAATGGAATGCTGGCCTCTATTTCAAAGGGAATGGAGTATAAAAATAAGGAGGTATTCCTATCACAGTGTGAGGCATTAATTGGACCTGATGTACAATATTGTGAACAGTCCTGGTCCTCTTGTCTATAGAAAGATACACTGGTATTGTAGAGGTCCAGAGAAGGTTCACTAGGTTGAGGACCAGAGGGCATAATCTCAGAGTAAGAGGTCACCCGTTTAAGACAGAAATGAGGGGGATTGTTTTTCTGACAGAGTGTTCTGAATCTGTAGAATTCTGTATCACCGAGGTCTGTTGAGGCTGAGTCAAAAAGTACGCTCAAGGCTGAGACAAGCAGGTTTCTAACCAGTGTGGGAATCAAGGGTTATGGGGGAAAGGCAGGAAGGTGGAGGTGAGGATTATCAGATCAGCCACTATCTGTTGAATGGAAGAGTAGACTCAATGGGTTGAATGGCCTCTTTCTGCCTTTTTGTCTTATGGGCAACAATGTTAGCGATGTAATTTAGCATCTTTCTCTTGTTCAAAACCTGCCAAAGCAAATGAAGATATGGACTATAGACCAAATATTTTACTATGGGAGGAAGAATAACCTGTTACACAAGTCCCCGAAAGTAAGCATGCAGGTGCAGCAGTCGATGAAAAAGGCAAATGGTAAGTTAACATTCACAGTGAGAGAATTCCCGAGGACATGTCTTGCTACAGTTGTACAGGGACATGGTGGGACCACACCTGGTGGATTGTGTGCACCTTTAGTACTCCATAGCTGAGTAAGGATGTTCTGGTTATGGAGACAGTACAACAAAGGTTTACCGGATGGAGTGGCAGGACTGACGTATGAAGAGAGACTTGATCAGCTCAGACTATATTCTCTGGAGTTCAGAAGAATGAGGGGTATCTCCTGGGAACTTAAAAAATTCCAACAGGACTAGACCAGGTAAACACAAGAAGGATGTTCTAATGACCAGGGAGCGCAGAACCAGGGATCACTTTCTAAGAATATGGATTAGGCCACTTAGAACTAAGATGTGGCAAAATTCATCCAGAGAGTGGTGACCCTGTGGAATTCTCTGCCATAGAACACGATCGAGGACAAAACACTGCATGTTTTTGATAAGTAGTTAGATATCGTTCTTAGGGTTAAAGGGATCAAAGGTTAGGTGGAGAAGGCAGGCCTAGGGTACTGAGTTGATTGAGCGTTTATGACTATCTTGAATGATAGAGCAAGCTTGAAGGACTGAATGGCCTACTCCTCCTGCCGGATGCTCTGTTTCTGTAATGAGAAGAATGTTAATGATCAAGAGTAAACATGGCCTGAAAGGCAGTACAAGACCAGCAGTTTCTTTAACTGCAATTGATAAAGCCAACAGTCCTGCAAACTGAGAAGAATATGGAAGACAGTTGAGTGTGAGGGTATGTTCAAGCAGTAAAGTCATTGCTAATCCGTTGCAAGGAACACCCTTGCCATGGTGATGAATTGTCAATACAAACATCTGGAACTTCTTCAGTGGGAACTTGACGAACCAGATGCGGCTCAAAATGCATCAATGGTAAAGGTCATGTGAGAGTGTAAAACCATGTGGGAGTCACATCTCCGATAATCCTCGTGCCTATCAGATAAGTCTCAGTGATGGTACTAAAATGTCTCTAGTTTCATCAATAAGTTTAACGGACAGGAGAAACGGATGATGCTTTTCTGTAGGCTTGCGATATTGGTAAACTTCCATGTTTCCCAAAAGATGGCCACAGAATGCAGTTCAAATTGAATAGGATGTCTCTGACCCCTGAGGGAAGCAAGAGGTACAAATTACTAGATATTGATGGTCTGTATAGTCTTGGCCCCATCCTGTTGTTCCAGTTTGCGGCATGAAATCTACTTCCAACTGAAATGACTGCTCTTGATCTGCTGTTACTAGACTGGTTGCCTGCAGGATTGTTACCTTGAACTTCTCCACCTCATTAGCGTACTGTGCTGTTAATGAAAACAAGACCTGGTCGGTCTTGCCTATAAGAAGCCCATAAAGGGCTATGGCCATCTCTGCAAAATACAGGATAAAGCTGCATTAACAAATCACCAACTTCAACAACGAAAGAAGTGGCAAACTCAACCAGTGAATTACTTCTACCTGGTGACCATCTGACCACATGATGATATCTAGACATCTAAGAATGTAAGTTTTTCGCATAACAGCTGAGCCTTCTTGGGGTTAACATTCTAACTCGCGGTCAGTAACAGAGGCACCACAACATTAATGATTTCACATGTAATCAAATGTTTCAGTGCCTGGGGGTAAATCGTCTACATTAGCAATAAACATCTTGGCTGTGGAATTTTTGCCATTCTGTTATGAAAAATAATGGGAGCATTATGATTAGATTACTTAGAGTGTGGAAACAGGCCCTTCGGACCAACAAGTCCACACCGACTGTCCGAAGAGCAACCCACCCAGACCCATTCCCCTGCATTTACCCCTTCACCTAACACTACAGGCAATTTAGCATGGCCAATTCACCTAACCTGCACATCTTTGGACTGTGGGAGGAAATCCACGCAGACACAGGGAGAATGTACAAACTCCACACAGACAGTTGCCCGAGGTGGGAATTGAACCCAGGTCTCTGGCGCTGTGAGGCAGCAATGCTAACCACTGAGCCATCATGCCGCCCAATGAGATCAGGAGCTGAGTGACTCTGGCAGAATGCAAGCTCAGTGCCAGTGAGTTGGTTATTATTAAGTGTCACTAACAGCACCGTCCAGGATCCCTTCCATTATTGCCGATTTGAGATTAGACTGATCAGGCAGTAATTGACTGAGTTGAATTTGTCCTGCTTTTTGTGCACAGTACATACCTGGGCAATTTTCCACATTGCTGCATAGATGCCAGTGCTGTACTGGTACAACTTGGCTAGGTACAACACAGCTCATTCCAGAACAATTGTCTTTGGTGTGATGGCCAGAGTGTTGTCAGGGCCTGTAACCTTTGCAGTGTTAATTAACTGAAGTCAACCAATTGGATTGATTGAGGACTGGCATCTGTGATGCTGCGCAGGAGGCGTATGAGGTGGATCAGCCACTCAGCACTTCTGGCTGAAGGTAGAATCAAATGCTTCAGCTTTATCTTTTGCACCAATGTGCTGGACTCCCCCATCTTGGACAGTGGGAATACTTGTGGGAGCTGCCTTCTCCAGTGAGATTGTACATTAGTGATCTGGATTTAGATCTGATGCATTGTTTGGGGAATTGCTTCGCCCTTTCTTTTGCAAGCTGCTTCCACTGTCTGGTATGCAATCAGTCCTGTGCTGTAGCTTCACCAGGTCTACACCTCATTTTTAGGCATGCAGTCTTCATTGAAACATGATTGATGTTAAGAGTAGATATGCTGGCCCTTGACGTTACAGGTTGTAGTTCAGCTGTAAAGTCATCATCGTGCTTGCTGGCATATCCATTCATGTATTGCTACCCTGCTCCATCATGCTGCCTTTTCTCTTTAACCTTTTCCCTTCACCTGAACTCTCCCCCGAATGTGTAGTTTGAAGCTCTTATTGTTGCAGTGCACTGTGATTTCACATTCAGTAGCACATTTTGGGCGGCACGGTGGCACAGTGGTTAGCACTGCTGCCTCACAGCGCCAGAGACCCGGGTTCAATTCCCGACTCAGGCGACTGACTGTGTGGAGTTTGCACATTCTCCCCGTGTCTGCGTGGGTTTCCTCCAGGTGCTCCGGTTTCCTCCCACAGTCCAAAGATGAGCAGGTCAGGTGAATTGGCCATGCTAAATTGCCCGTAGTGTTAGGTAAAGAGGTAAATGTAGGGGAATGGGTGGGTTGCGCTTCGGTGGGTCGATGTGGACTTGTTGGGCCGAGGGCCTGTTTCCACACTGTAAGTAATCTAATCTAATTACTGATTCATTAATCCCATTGAGACCTTTTGCTACGTAATTGTTTTGCATTAAGGAAATGTTGCCACCAACGTTACTGTTACATGTTACAGCTCCCCATCGTCTCTCTGCAGGATCGCGATTCTGCCCACGTCTTCACGAACATGTGCAGAGTTTTCTGCACGCATCCACCTCTGTGTCCCTCAGTAAGATACATCTAGCAATGTAACTTGTTTAAAAATTTCTCTGTCTCCCTTTTTCTTTATCTAGTGAATGGTTATAGCCCTGTTTTTGCGAGAAACTACTTAACCTTATCTAACCAGCATATACTGTGGCAACTGCAAATTGAAGGAAAGCTCATCAAAACCTTTAATGAGTTCAGTGGAACTTTGGAGAGCAAAATTATTCTTCCGTGCCATTTTACAAAATGTGAGCACATGCCTTCCCATCCACAGAAATATTCAGTTGTTTTTATTGTAGTGTGCAGTAAACTCCTCTTTATAACTTGCTGCCTGGAACTCTGCCAAGTACCAGCTTTTAATGAGGCCCCATGTATCCTTTAGAATGCACTTAAGCAGGAAACCTGGATTTAGAAACAGCGACGCAGCACTCATTTTGAATGGAGCTGTTGTCTGATACTTTGACTTCTGAATTCAGACTGAAGTGTGGCTGCTCACTTATTTTAACGGAGTCTCTTTGCTGTTCTGACATTCATTCCTACCTCATTCTCTCCACTCTCTAGTAGCCCCAGCAGACTGTAAATTGCTGTCAAAATAATGGTGAGGCCAATAGCATAGCTGTCCCTCAGACACGTGTGTTACAGAAAGTTAGGGTGACTGGCAGATGTGAAATTAAATGCAGAAATCTAGTTGCTTTTTGAGTTGTGTCACTCTGTGACAGCTGCATTGTGCTGTCTAACTCATTGTTAAAAAGTATTGAATGGTGTGAAGTTGTATTTTGATGGTATACCTGGGCTAAATTCACAATACGAAGTTGAGCCTTGTCTATTTCAGTCTAAATACTCAATTTATGACAAATAAGTGACGAGCAAACTCCCATATTGAAATTAACTCTGAGCAAATGTTGAGTCTCATTTCTCCAACACTTATGTTCTTGTGGATGTTAAAAATGCAAAGTTAATTTTTTAAATATATTTTTCCATGGTGATGGTTTTTCTCCCTCCCACTTTCCTAATCTTTGCTTAATGGGGAGGTGATGGCCTCGTAGTATTATCGCTAGACTATTAATCCAGAGACTCTGTTCTGGGGACCCAGGATTGAATTCTGCCATCGCAGATGGTCAAATTTGAATTCAATAAATGTATGGATTGAGGAGTCTAATGATGACCGTGAAACGATTATCAATTGTCGTTAAAAACCCATCTGGTTCACTAATGTCCCTTAGAGAAGGAAAACTTCTTCCTTACCTGGTCAGGCTTACACATGACTCCAGACGTACAGGTATGTGGTCAACACTTAACTGTTCTCTGGATTAATTTTCCACATTGCTGCATTGATGCTGGTGTTGTACTGATACAACTTGGCTGGGGGCACAGCTAGTTCCAGAACAGTCAGCTTTGGTACAATTTGGGGTGGCACGGTGGCACAATGGTTAGCACTGCTGCCTCACAGCACCAGGGACCTGGGTTCAATTCCTGCCTCCGGCAATTGTCTGTGCGGAGTTTGCACATTCTCCCCGTGTCTGCGTGGGTTTCCTCCCACAGTCCAAAGATGTGCAGGTTAGGTGAATTGACCATGCTAAATTGCCCATAGTGTTAGGTATATGGGGAATGGGTCTGGGTGTGTTGCTCTTCAGAGGGCCGGTGTGGACTTGTTGGGCCGAAGGGCCTGTTTCCACACTGTAAGTAATCTAATCTAATTGCTGGAGTGTTTTCAGGGCCTGTAGCCTTTGCATTGTTAATTACCTGAAGCCATTTTTGATATCATGTGGGGTGAATTGGATTGGTTGAGGACTGGCATCTGTGATCCTGCACACCTCTGGAGGCGTATGAGTGGATCAGCCACTCACCACTTCTGGCTGAAGGTAGAATCAAATGCTTCAGTTTTATCTTTTGCACCAACATGCTGAGCTCCCCCATCTTGGACAGTGGGAATATTTGTCACATGTACTCAAGTATGGGGCGCAAGGGTACAGTTGAAGTGTACAATGTCACCACATGCAGTGCCATCTTAGGTACAAAGTACTAGGTATAAAATCTTAGTTACAGCAGTAGAATAAGTGCTGGCCTGGTCAGTGATGCCCACAGTCTATGAAGTAATTTAAAAAAACGCCCTATCCTCAGGCTGAAAAACACAAGGGTAGATGGCAACCTGTGTTGGTTTTACCAGTAACAACGACCGCTTAAGTGCCCATCATGCCTGGCGTCTGAGCATGATGGTCCACTTCTCAGAGCTGCTGACCCAATGGGAGGGCAAGGTGAGAAACTTGGTCGGTGTATCAGGGCTAGGACCAGGCCCATTGATCGGAAGTGTGAAGCCTCCATTGTCACCAAGGAACCCTCCTACCGGACACTCAGTGGCAAAACCTCAAATCCCTTGCCAGGAAACTGACAGCCACAGCAGTCTCTCTGCAGGCAGGGGAAATCATGTCAGTCCCAATAAAACCCTGGTGTTGTGACTCATTGGCAGTCAGTTGACCAGATAATTGAATTAATTGGCTGTCTGCCAACCAGAAAACAGGCAGCAAAGCTGCTGCCATTCCTGCTACTGCGTGTAACCCTTGGTGGCAGGACGACATCGAACATCTCTTCTGCTGCCTTTTGCCTTCATTTTGCATGCCATTCCTCCACACTAAGAATGCTAGTATAATTCAGCCTTGTAGTTCTCTTTCTGTGGTTCATCTGGCAATGGATTCATCCCCTTGAGCTTACAATTCTTTCTCAGTGATAGCAATATCAGTGTCACAGTCTGTCAAATGAATTGGTTAAGGAGTTGTTTCGTTCAGGGCCCAGATTCCCGATATCCCTCACTAAAACGCTGGACTGTCCCAAAAAGATTTGCAGTGAATGAAAGATTTTTGTCGGGGGAATCTCTGTTGTAATCTAGGAAACACATGCTGTTTCTAGCTCTGCAGTATTCATGTCAGCCACAATCAGTCTACCACTCCACAGCATCGTCCCCTTCCTGCAGTCCATTTTATCCTGACCCTTCACTCCTAGCATTTAATAGGGGCCAGTGCCAGTGATGGAAACTGTCTGAAATTAGTGCTGAGGTTTGGACAGTCTTTGAGTGTATATTGTGATCAAAGCATTGACAATGCTAATGAATATCTAAGGTATGCATCTAGCATATGCACCTTTATGAATATATTAAGGGGGGGGGTGCGGTAGTTCAGTGGTTAGCACTGCTGCCTCATAGCACTAGGGACCCAGGTTCAATTCCATCCTCAAGTGACTGCCTGTGTGGCGTTTGCACATTCTCCCTGTGTCTGTGTCCGGGTGCTCCGGTTTCCTCCCACTGTCCAAAGATGTGCAGGTTAGGTGAATTAGCCATAGGAAATGCAGGGTTACAGGGATGGGATATGGGGGCTGGGTCTGGGTGGGATGCTGTTTGGAGAGTCGATGTGGCCTGCTTCCCCACTGTAGGGGTTCTCTGAATCTGCATTGAGTGTAGGAACTGACAGCTGAGTGCCTACAGAATATCCAGTACTTTTTTCTGTCGTAAACCTGACAGGATTTGGAGCAATTACTCCCCAGCAAGATTTCAAAATGTTCACGTAATGCTGTTTGTACACTTTGAAACAAAAACAACGAACCTTGCAGCTGGTGCCCAGACTGCGACCGTAATGCAAAGCTCAGAAAACTGTCAGTTTCATTGGAGAGAGACTGAGGGAGAAAGCTTCATGTGCTGTGTTTCCTCTATTGGGAAATCTGTGCAGAGCAAGCTTGTGAAGAAACGAGAAGAATTGTGTGGAATACCATCCTATTATGGAGAGGGGAAGAGAGGGAGATTGAACATGTTTAATTCACCTTGCCTTCTGTCCATGAGCAGAGTGGTTTATTTTCAGCGGGCTGTGTTGTGTTTGCTGAATCCCCTTGGTGTGAACTCAGTTTTAAAACAATTCACAACAAAACTTCCAAGTTCAAATCAAGAGTATTGTTTCTTCACTTTCAACCCTGAGGTGGTCTTTGTAACTTTACAGTGTGCATCTCTGTATACAGATTTTGTTACAGAATTCCTTTCAGAAAGGTGATGTTTGTCGGTAAAAGAGTTGGTCTTCCAGTGCAGGCAGGCACAAGGTTTTCTGGAACTCGGGTTCCAAGGAGACTTGGACTTGAGACAGCCTGGAGTGCTGTTTGGTGTTTTCTGTTCTGGTGTTAAAAGCAGACTGACTGGATTCCAGAAAAGTGCACCGTTAACACTTTTCAAAAGCAGGAGGAATCATGTGTCCATCTCATTAAGGAGTCCATCTAAATTTAACAATTACCTCTGTGTTTAAGGATCCATTTTTGTACCTGAGGAAATAGATGGGACCATGTCCTTTTAAAAAAAAAAGACAAGATTTGATGAGCCTCCCTTTGCTACCAGACCTGACGGCGGAGACATACCATCTTTTGTGTTTTTTCTTTTTGACTGCATTGTCCTTAGGATGAAAGCTGTGAGATTCCAAGAGGGCGATGGTTTATCTTTGTCCACTGGAGGTTTCTAGACCTGTAGCTGACTTGTGAATCCTCATGTGGAAGCCATTTTTCTCCATTAAAGTCCACTTACCATTAACAAATAAAGTATGATTTTATAAACAGTTTATTATCCCTTTTATGTCTTATCAAGGTAACAATATGTTTGAATCCTCAATCTTTCACTTGAGTGAAAGTGTATCTTGAGACTTAATAAGAAACACATTATTATTTTGACTACAAAGCTTTTTCTTTTCTGATTCGATTCCTTCGATCTAAAATAAAAGAGCTTAGACCAGCTGGTGTATGAGTAGAAAGTAACCATATCCAACACCCTGAATTAAAGAGAATACTTTAAAGGATAATTAAAAGCAATAAAGTGGTCTATTCTGTTTCTTAAATGCAGCCCCTTAGAATTTATTTAAAAAATCATAAATATTGGAAATATGGTGGTTTCTGGCTGCTAATTGTTTTATGGTGATTCTAAATATTGTTTATTCCATAAAAGTTAACTTGGACATGAGGATTCTTTTAAGATTATTACTAGTCTCAATAACAGCCATCAATCTCATAGTTGATTCCTTGGAACATCTTGGATTAGGTTATAAATCTGTTGTGCCTTTTACCACTGGTTAGAAGGCCACAGTCCCAGGCAGCAATCATGTTGGAGCCGACACCACTGATCGACATCTGGAGTGGGAGAGGTCAGTGTCAGGTGGAGTCAATAGAGAGCAGTGTGGTCAGGGTGGATTAGGCACTGTTGAAGCACAAATCTTCAGAAACAAGCTGCGACAGGAAGAAGATAAGATTAGACCGTTTAGCTCCCTTCATGCTGTTTCACCGTTCAGTCAAATTGTGGTTGATCTGCAAATATTATGAATTAACTTGTTCACGGATGTTGTTTCAGGTGCTGGTGCAGGTGGGACTCATAGAAAAATCCCTGCAGTGCAGATTGAGGGCATTCAACCCATCGAGGCTGCACCCACCTCCTGAAGATCATGCCATCCTATTCCCGTAACTCCGCATTTACCATGTCTAATCCACCTAGTCTGTACGTCCCTGAACACTATATACAATTTAGCATGGCCAATCCACCTGACCTGCACATCTTTAGACTGTGAGAGGAAAACAGAGCATCCGGTGGAAACCCATGCAGACACGGGGAGAATGTGCAAACTTCACACAGATAGTTCTCCGATGGTGGAATTGAACCTTGGTCCCTCACGCTGTGAGGCAGCAGTACTAACCACTGAGCCACCGTGCTGCCGCTAAGAGGTAGTAACACATTACCACTGCACCACAAGAGCATCAGGGTTGATATGTAATGCAGCTCCCAGCTGTGATAAGGCAGTTATTACCATAGAAAGTTGCAACTTCAGATTTTTTCCAACATACGCACTGGGTTTGAAATCAAACAGCCATAGCCTAGACCTTATTAACATTATTAGTAGAAGCAGATACTTGAGTGTCCACACTAAACATCACAAGTTGCCATCTCCAGCCCTCTCTGAATTATGTTTTCTCCTTTTGTCTGCTTGCCTACCTTTCATTAATGATGAGGTTTCCTGATCAGAGTGGTTCTGCTTTCTTCTCTCCCCAGGGCTTGATTATAGATATACAATAAAAATATTGCCCTTACCGATTCAACCCCTCTATAATCCCTCGTGTACCATTGGGACATGTTTTCTAACACCAACCATTCCTGTGCTTGTTCCACACAGTGGCTGTTTGGAATCGCCCTTTTAACAATTTGAACAACCCCCATCTCAACTCATTACAGCATTGCACATTTCTAAGTAGTTTTACTTTGTTCAGCAGTTTTGTTGGTGCTGTGGAAAATTCCAGTTTGCGTTATCCTGACGAGTAAAGTTGCAAACTTGATCTAAACTGGATATTTATCTTGACTATTAAGTGCCCTCTGGATTGAATACCCAGAGCAATGCAATCTGAAATGCCATCAGATCCGGGGACTGAGCAAAATCCAGGCACTGCTCAGGGAGAGTGCTGGAACAAGGATTCACTGTGCTTTCCTAGCATCGTATGGAAGTTAAAGCCATCCAAAGTCATTTCCCCCAATGCCACTAATTGAAGGAGATGAAATGTTGGAAAGCTGGCTGCAGCATGGACGTTATTGTATAAAAATACTGCCTTGAAGCTCCAGTGTGCTCCTCAAAGTTCCTTTCTTCCTGTACTGAATTTGTGAAGGTTCCCTCCAGCACAAGGGGCTTTGGAAAATACAAAGTCATTTTTATTTACATTTTCTAAATAAACAGAAGAATTTTTTGTTTTACATTGTTAAAAATAAGTAACTGGTGAGCAATTCCTTGCACACTTTCAAAAGCTACAAATTTATAGTATGCCTTTCTTGAGAACCAAAATTATGAAATGCTTTCGCGCAAAACTTCCACAGTCATGAGATAAGGTCCAGATAATCTGCCTTTCTTGTGATATTGCTTGAGGGATAAATATTGGTCAGGATATCCATGGATAACACCCCTGCTCGTACTCCTCAGGAACTTTTACATTCAACTGAGTGGACAGATGGAGCTTCACTTTAACATCTCACCCAAAAGACGGCATAAAAAACAGCACAGCACTCCCTCAGCGCTGAACTGGCAATGTCAATGTGCAGTTTGTGCTCCACTCCCTGTAATTGGTCTTGAAGCCACAGTCTGTGGACGTGGAAGCAGGAGTGCTGCTCACAGAGACAAGGCTGGCACTGTCAAAAACCACAACATTTTGCAAAGTCTGACAGCAATTTGCGCCTCAAGTTAAGTCAAATTTATTGACTGAGGTCAACACAGACATGGAATTGAATCAGTGACCATTGGTAGTCAGATGCATAAAATTATTGATTCCAAAGGTGAATTGGCCAAGCTAAATTGTCCATAGTTGTTAGGTGCATTCGTCAGAGGGGGGTGGGTTACTCTTCGGAGGGTTGGTGTGGACTTGTTGGGTCGAAGGGCCTGTTTCCACACTGTAGGGAATCTAATCTAATCTTGTAAAGTGCATTTTGAATGCTATGGAGTAGAATCCACTTTAAAGTCAGTTGCATCCTTTCCAACAGTAGCTTGATCGAGGTATAAAATCAAAATTAACTTCCTTCTGAGTGTATAGTCTAACAGTTTATCTCACCACTTTTCTCACCACTTTAAGCACTAATCTGTAAATGATTCTTTACAATCTCGCCAGTGTAAAGATCGTAATTTATACCATATGTTTGGCTTGAGAATCAATTATTTTATTTCCAAAGGTTATTTTTCTTTACCAGATTGTTTAGCTTGTCCCCCAGCAGCAATGCAGAATCTCATCTGTTTGAGACCATCCCATATATCTTTGCCACTGGTACAGAATCACAGAATGGTTACAGCTCTGAATGAGGCCATTCGGCCTTTCATATGTTAGCTTGTCTGACCTGAATGCTGTTTACCCCTCGTCCTTGAGACTTTTTTTCGCTTCATATGATTATCCAATAGATTTTTGAAAGCCACAATTGGTTATGACTTCATTTTGGTCTTTGGCACAGCTTTCCAGACCTAAACCACACACTTAACAGAAAAGACTTCCTTCATGTTGTATTTGGTGAGGAAAGAAATCCAGTAACTGTCAGTCGGTCAATAAGGAGATTGAACTGAGCACTTAAAAACTCAAGGTGATCGGGAAGGATCGGGCATGATATTGTGAAAGGGAAACCATGTTTAACCAATTTATTGGAAATGTTTGAATGTCTAACATGCTGTGTGAATAAAGGGGAGCCCGGTGATGTATTGCACATGGATTTCCAGGATGCATTTGCCAGGGTGCCACATAAAAGGTTATTGCTTGAAGTAAGATCTCATGCTGCAGGGACTAACATACTGGCACAAATGGAAGATTGGCTGGCTGGGTGAAAACAGTATGTGTATGGTCTGGGATTAATTGGATGTGACAAGGGGAGTCCTGCAGGAGTCTATGCTGGGCCTTCAACTTCTTACAATTGACATCAATGACTTAGATGAGGGGAGTAAAGGCATGGCAGCTATATTTGAGGTTAGTGAAGTAAATACGTTGTGAAAATGACAACAATGATGCAGACCGGTATGGATTAGTTGAGTGGGAAAAATCTGGCAAATAAGTACAATATGGGAAAGTGCGAAGTTGTTCTGTTGGATATTAATGTATGGATGTTATGTTTAAGTTTTACAGGGAATTAGTGAAGGCACACCTCAAATACCATGTGCAGTTTTGGTATCCTTAATAAAGGCATGATATAAGTGTGTGGAGATGGTTCAGAAGGGATTTACTGGAGTGAAACTTGGAATGAGTGGGTTGTCTCATGAGGAATGATTGGATAGGCTGGTTCTGTTTTCACAAAAGTTTAAAAGATCAAAAGGATGACTTGATTGAAGTTAAAAAGATCTTGAATATAGAATATTCATGGTGAATATGGAATGGATGTTTCCTCTTGTGGATGAGTCCAGGGGTAGGGGGCACTGTTTCAATATTAGGGGTCATCATGTTAAGGACAAGGATTAAGGGACACAGAAAAAGGTAGAGACTGGGTCATTATAGAATTCTAAGGCAGAGTGGATAGATGTGAGGAAGGCATTTAAAGGTTATTGGGGGTAAATGGGAATGTGGAATTCAGAACACAAACAGATCAGCCATGATCTTCTTGCAACATGGAGTCGACATGAAGGGCCAAATGGCCTACTTCTCAACCTCCTTGATAACTTTGGCAAATAGAATTAAGGAGAATCCAAAGGTTTTTTTACAAATATGTTAAGGACAAAAGGGTAACTAGGGAGAGAATAGGGCCAGAAAAAGATCAGCAAGGCGGCCTTTGTGTGGAGCCACAGAAAATGGGGGAGATACTAAATGAATATTTTGCATCAGTATTTATTGTGGAAGAGGATATGGAAGATATAGACTATAGGGAAATAGATGGTGACATCTTGCAAAATGTCCAGATACAGAGAAGGAAGTGCTGGATGTCTTGAAACGGTTAAAAGTGGATAAATCTCCAGGACGTGATCATTGCGTGCAATTCTGGTCTCCTTCCTATCGGAAGGATGTTGTGAAACTTGAAAGGGTTCAGAAAAGATTTACAAGGATGTTGCCAGGTTTGGAGGATCTGAGCTACAGGGAGAGGCTGAACAGGCTGGGGCTGTTTTCCCTGGAGCGTCGGAGGCTGAGGGGTGATGGGAAGCTAGAGAAGTGATTGCTGGGCCTCTTGCTGAGATATTTGTATCAGCGATAGTCACAGGTGAGTTGCCGAAGAATGGAGGTTGGCAAACGTGGTGCCACTGTTTAAGAAGGGCGGTAAAGACAAGCCAGGGAACTATAGACCGGTGAGCCTGACCTCGGTGGTGGGCAAGTTGTTGGAGGGAATCCTGAGGGACAGGATGTACAT